>NW_022712526.1:110040-140074 GCF_011630105.1 Anneissia japonica
GGGGGGGGTGGAGTATGAGGGGAAGCCCCTTTGTCGGGGAGCCCCCACCACTGTCATGGACGTTAGGAGTGTTTCGTCGGGGATAATCGAAAACATTGTAGAACTTTTGTCATATGTTGGACTGAATTGGATAAGCCTATATAAATTAATAGTTTGGACGCCAGTGAGATGCAAAAACACCATCAAGTCAAGATGAATATTTTCTCATTCAAACCCTCCTCCGGCTCTGGCCTACGACCCTCGGATGGCGTTACGCGCTAAACTATACAATATTCTTGCCCTGTCTGCCGGGGCGTTGCCCTGTGGTCAGGGAAATCCTAGCGCCGCCACTGATTTTTTTTTGTCAAGTGTAGAGAATAGGTATAAAATTAATCAATTGTATACCTCCAAGGTGATACCCAATGAATAATAGTAAATCACAAATGCACAGTCCAAAGACTTTTTACTGTACAGTTAAAAGTTCTTGGTTTGTTCACTGTTTATGAATAATAAGGTAAGTAAAGGTAAGGACAATTGTATTGTATGAAAGTGATCTCTGTCTAGGACACCATCATAGAGATTGCCGAAACCTGTTAAATTTGTGTAAGGTAATGAAGGGCGGATAGAGCTGGAACCTTTACATTCATTAGTGCATTGTTGTTGCTGCTGTCTTCCTTTCATCTTAATGCTAGCATAGCAGACAAATCAACTGGTTCTTCGTAGAGCTTACATAAAATCTTAATCCCTAATTTAAGTTCTATTTTTTATCAACAATAAACCAACCATTGGATGGTGGGCTTTAAGAAGATCAACATACATCAGTATTTCCTTATCCATTTATATATTTCTAGACGAAATTGACTTATTAGGGAGCTTTTGATTGCACGACGACGGTAGAACGTAATGATGTCAGTAAAAGTCATCTGCGCATGCGAGAACGTTAAGGTCACCTCGTCGAGTAGATTCTGAAACGCAATTTAGCCAAATCTACGTATTCAGAGAACGTAGGACGCCAGGTAGGACGGTCACGGGTGAGTGATTCCGTTCTAGCGTCTCGTCGTCGCACAAATCGAAAGATCCCCAATATGTCAACACTGGACCTCCACTCGACTCGCCCCTTTACCTTTACCTACCTGTAATTTTTTTTTTTTTTAACGATTTCGATGATGATGTAGGAGGAACACCGATTGAATCACCATTCATGAGATAATCTATGATTGATAATGAATTGTTTAAACCTATTGGTTCGCATGTGTGGGGATGGACAATTCTGTATTATGTCTAATTAGGTTGTATTCGTGTTCAATTGGTGGGGTGGGGTGGGGAGAAGGTGGTTCAGTCGGTGCTGATTGGATTTTAGTTTAGTAAAGTACCTCCTACTCCTGTCTAGCAGTCGGTCCTGTAGGCAAGGCAGGCATATAGATAAATCTGTGCATCTCCATAGGCGATGTAGCATGCAGCCTTTAATCTCAGTTTTGGAGTTCTGTATACCAAAGAGGGCATGCATACCCTGTTACAGATCTTACAATAGCACAACAGAAACAGATTTTAGGGCTTGTAATAATTCTAATCCAGTCCAACTGAGTTGCTTTAAATTCTTGTGTTACATTTTTTTACTATAGGCCTTTGCCAAGATAAATTATCTTCAATTATCACATCAAAGAGTTTGGCTGGGTTAACCTTACGATTTCAACATTTTTGATCATAACAAGAGCTGAAAGGTTACTTTTAAATCGTTTGCAACTGATTTCTATTGTCTTCATATTTGGTCCTTAGTCCAGCTTTAAAACCTTAATCCATACACTAAGTTCTATTTGTTACCTACAATAAATCAACCATTACGTAAAATTAATTATCTTGCTAACATTGGATTTTGATACTTGTTTAAGTTCAGTGACTAAGACAGCTGGGGTCAGAGGAGAAATTCCCTTCCCATTGGACACGGGCCGCCTCGACCCTATTCAAGTGAACTGTCTGATCCTAGAGTACAGGGGCTGGGTGAGGAATAGTGTCACTGGACGGGCCAGAGTGGTGGTTAAAAACAAATTAATTGGCGATTGAGTGTACAGATTGAGAGGCTTATGTGTCTGACCAAGGGAATTGAATTTCCTTTGTGTAATATTTAAGAAGATTGTGACAAGAATACAGAATCAACAGCGTCTCTATTCTAGGCTATAGACAATTTGGTCCTTCGTCCAGCTTACATAAAAACCTTAATCCATACATTAAGTTCTATTACATATCAACGATCACACGTCCAACCTACGACGGTGTGATTTAAGAAGATCGTAAACAAATTTATAAATAAGTCTTATACACTGCGTTTTATTGTTGCAATTTCATCGCTATGGCAATATTTGTGGAAAATTTAATGATGTAGAAATTGTATTTGCCGTTTTTATTGATTTTTTCATTGTACTTATAACTTTTATCTTTATACATATATTAATTGGTTTTAATGCACAGTGCTTTGATTTTTTTTTAACAGCGCTATATAAATGCTTCTTGATAAAATAATAATAATAATAATAATAATAATAATAATAATAATAATAATAATAATAATAATAATAATAATAATAATAATAATAATAATAATAATATACATCACTAACCTATTATCCCTTTATAGGCTATATAGTTCTAGACGAAACTGACTTATTATTATTAAGCATTTCGGCCTATATAGCGCCTTTACAAAAAAAACCCCCAAAAAACAAAAAACAAAAAACAAACATCAAGGCATACATTAAAACCCATTATTACTTGCATTTAAATGTGTTCGCGATCTTCTTAAATGACACCGTTGCATGGTTGGTTTATTGGGCCTAGGTTAGAAATAGAACTTAAAGTATGGATGACGGTTTAATGTAAATTGGACAAAGGACCAAGTGATTTGTCTACTATGCTAGCGTAGAGATGATGTTACCTTTGATTTTTAATTCCTTTTATTTATACGCCAATGGTCTTTAATCCTTAGTTTCAGACGAGATTATCTAAATTCTTGTCGCAATCTTCTTACTTTAGAAATTATTATTATTATTATTATTATTATTACTAATATTATTAATAATAAAAAAAATAGTAATACTAATAAAATAATAATAATAATAATAATAATAATAATAATGATACATTTAAACATACAATTAATGTGAATTTTCTACATTTTTGTTTTGACGAGTGTATTGTAAAATTACCATTCACCACTTTTAAGAAAATATTTAAACATATCTTAATTATGCTGATGATTCGGGCACAATTTCCGACGAGGGCGGTTGTTAATTAATTCAGCAGTAATTCTGTGTTTCTAGATTTGTCTACAGTACATTAAGCTGTCGTCAAGGGTAACCAATCACCTTGGCTGTTTTGTATGGTGATTATTTAAATACTGTAGTATAAAAGCCGCCATGCAAAGCCATAGTTAGTTCATTCTTTGCTTTGATCTTGTCCGGTGAATTTCGGAGTTCATCGCGTGTCTTAAAAATTCTTTTCGAATTCCAATATTTTGGTAAGTATTATTTTAACATTACGAAAAAGAATAATGTAGTAATATTAAGAAAAAGAATAATGTAGTAACTAGCCTTCCGTGGGTGGGCATAAAATCGGTGGGAAGGCTAAAGTGAATTTTTCATTTAACACGGAGGGCTGCACCCAACTTTGATCTTTCCAGTGTGCTTCCAAAAACCTCCCAATCGCTGCTTTTACACCACTTTATTCTCGGTTTTAATACGATCGGTGTCGAGCCGTTAAAAAAAAGCCTTTTCTAGTGTTGATATGACTGGCGGCGAGCACACAGGATTTTTAATTCATTTTCGCGGACCGCAAGATAATCGCTGTCAAGTCGCACTTTGCCCACCCGTGCCTTCTTTTGAATGCGTTTTCAACTCAATACTTAATTTCAGATTTGCAAAGATGGCAGAATCCAAAAATTTCCTCACAAAATTTCACTTGGAAGCTGGGATCAGCAAGGAGGACTTTCAAAAAGTAAGGTTTAGCTTAGCAATCTTGATTCATCAGCCAGTCGGGCCACTACTAGCATAATGACCTCCCTAACTTCATTCATGATACAATATCTGTTATTATAGCTGATATCGAGCACATTACATTGATATTTCCGACATTTGTATTCAACAGTGCCCAAATTTTTCATTATCTATAGATATGGAACAATTATGATACTGATAATAACGGCTGCATTGAAAAAAAGGAGTTGGAGGTAAGAGCACTAATTATGGAACTCAGATTTTGGACATTTCAGATTTCAGTTCTAGTTGCCTAAATTCTAGGATGAAGGGGGTTCAAAACGGTGAAAGATGAGTGGATTCAGGATCCTAATATTTGTAAGATTACGGATGATTATCATTAAGTTCTTTCCAACACATAACATTTTGTTATAGATTTTCCCATATATGGGCATGATATGACATCATCATGCTCTTATATGGTTGTCGCCATGCTTATTTACTCAAATATGATAGCTCAGGAATAAGAAAAAAATGAGATACCTCTGTTGTATTGCTTGCATATACCCAGTGGCGTATCTAGGGGTGGGGATTTTGCACGTAGTTAAAAATAGCTTAAAATGCTACTTCCCCACTCCTATCAATCCTCCATCGTGACCTTCGCGCTCTCCATCAGCCCCCCCCCCCATTCCAAGACCTCTACATACGCCACTGCATACCTCCAAATAGATCCTTGCCAAATATTTCTGTCACGAATGTTAACTAATCGGCAAAATAACAAATTCACTGTCTCCTTACTACAGAAACTTAGTAAAGATATACTGAAGGACACGCCATCTGACATGTCGGAAAAATATATGAAGCAACTAGTGAGTAGGGCTATTGTATTTTATATAGTTTATAAAGGCTATACAAGTAACGAGCATTTGATAATGCTAAGACACTATACATATATTATATATGTATATATATGTGTGTATATGTGAATATATATGTGTATGTATATATACACTGTTAAATATGTAAATCATTAAATATAAATATATAAATATATAAAAAATATGTGAATATATATATATATTGCGCTTTCCTCAACCTTCAGATGACTTTTTTCGATGTTACTGGCGATGGAAAATTGAATGTCGCCGAAATGCTCAAGTAAGCAAGTTTGTTATTCTTAATTAAATAGTTAGGCCTAATTAACAGTAAGACATACCACTGGAAAATAGACTAGGCATTTTTAAAATCCTTAATTCATGGTGCGCTGTAATTTTAAATTACAAACGCTTTAAAATCATGTTTACGCGAATACAATATTCTTTCATTCATTTTATAGAACCTTCCAGGTGAAAGAGGATGTTGCAGCGTAAGTACAAGTTTTAGAAATTGAGGATTTTATTTTAGAATAAAGCTTCAACGATAAAAAAAACAATAAATAAGTATACAATAACAAAATATTTTAACAATCAAATCAGATGACGTCATAATCATGGACAAATGATAAAATCGTTGCTACTACGACGATTTTAATGTTTCCATGATATGACGTCATCTGATTGATTTGTCAAAATATGTTATCGCATAACTGATAAATCGTTATCGAATCGTACTAGTGTAAAAACTTCTCTTATTTCTTTTGTTTTCTATATGAAAAATTGCTTTCAGCATTTTTTATCGTTATTGTTGAAGTGTAAACAGGCCTTAATCATGTAAAATTACAATGCGTCCTGTTTTCTGTGCCCTTTTTTCATTTTGAAGGAATAGTACGTCGCGTTTATACCTATACCTATATTACCTATCGTACTTTAGTTCGTTTTGGAATCTCCGATGAGGGCAGTATAATAGAAGCAGTTGAGTATATTGGCCATATTAACAAAAGCCCAGCCGAGTGTTGCTAGAGCTCCTCATCGGAGCTATGTTATGTCACACGAGTCTAAATTCGAAACTATTAATTCTTTATCCTAAACTCTATAAATGCCTTTTCAGAAGTAATACAGCTTGGAATACATTCCTAGGACAATTCCGCTCAGAAACTGGAATAAGTACTGCAGATTTCATGAAAGTAAGTTTTTTCAGGGTTTTTTTTTTTTTAACTGTGTCGACTCTAAAGAATTACTTCGTAGAGTATATATCTGCATGCGTAATTCTACGTTTTTGACAGATGGCCAATGGCTGATGGTAATTTTGACCTAATCTCTGTAGTATGCTCTTGTCCGTCAGGAGCCTATTTTTTCTTCATATTGAATATAGGTATATTTAAGTACCCAATAAAGTAATGTTTTGTTTGTTTCTAGATATGGATGAAGTACGACACGGATAAAAATGGCTACATTGAAAAAGGAGAGCTCCACGTTAGCAAAACTGAATTGCATATATAATTGTTTCGCTATTATTATTGCATTGTGACATGGACCTACTCATACTAGACCTACTTCGATGGCAATTGTTATCGTTTATTAGCTTAATATAATACAAGTGGACAATATGGGTACAGCATAGTTTTTCTTTTACTTAGGGTTTTCTAAAGGATTTGATGAAAGAAAAGGAAGCTGGTGGAACTCTCGAAGAATACAAAGCTTGCATTGTAAGTATACTTTCTCATTCGAGATAGGATTATAAGCATAACTTTCATTTGTTCAAACATGTTCGTTTTACAAAATTACAAACGTTTGCTCCATTACCTAATCTAGCTGCAGAGATTCGACTGGAATATGGATGGAAAATTGGACCTAAAAGAAATGTCCCGGTATGTCAATTTATTTTTATATTGTATTGATTTTAGATTGTATTAAATCTAAATATATGCGAAGACCTCAACGTCAATCTTGATGGGATGGAGTTGATCATGCGACATCAAATTCTCAAATCTTCATACCTATGCCCGGCGGAAACGCTTCAGTAGAGCAGTTGTGCAATAGAGCGTTTGATTTTAACCCATTAAATATCTTTATAATGAACAATGTTACCCTGATTGGATTTTTCGGACTTTCAGTATTTGTATCTGTTCCTGAAAGATTCCGTTAAATATTAAATTAAAATTACTTCTCTGTTCATTATAAGTTTGTCTAAAGATCGATTGGTTCGACTAATAAAGCTAAGGCAACGTAAAACTGAAACTGATTTTGGATTGAATTTTCGAATAGTTAACCCTAATATGACGGTTTATTATAATCCCCAATCATTCCTTAATTAGCATCTGTTAAAATTAGAATTATCGAGTTTTATCCAATATTTGGAAATTCAAGTTGAAATACTAAACTCTTTTTGTAGGAAATTATGTTTGGTATTTATAAATGTATTGGCTTCAAGTTCTGCGCATTGAGAGAAGGTGGTCTCCATTTCGCCATGTTCAATTTTGTGGTAAACTAAGCCTGCTGAGAATTTGTGGTGGCGGGGAACACATCAGACTTAAGGCATTGCAGCAAACGCGCTGCAGCAGCTTTGATCTTGCCTCATTTGCATAGCGCTGCGTGCGCGTAGCTTTTTCGAGTGATCTCAATATATAGATATATATCTAGATATTATCATTTGCAATATATTTCTCTTATATAGACTGTGCCCAGTGGAAGAAAATTACATAGAAAAATTAAAGGTAATATTTAAAAAATATATTATAATATTATTGTTATACGAATTTACCAATTACCAAGCTGCTTGCACTGTTAGGAATTTGGGTACAATATAATTCTTGAAGGCCTGCAACATGATTTAACGCAGTTCTTTGAGCGCTTCCAGTGATTATTCCTAGTGTACTGGCATCGTTATGCTCGTGCATTGTGGCTGCTCTAGTCCACCTGAGCTCGGAACAATTCTCGACCAGGACCAATTTAATTTATGCTGCTATTTTTTGTATTTCAAATGTCTAATGTTTACAAATGCAGATATATCTGCATGATAGATGTTTCTTTTTGCCCCTCAAGTCTGCAGGATCTTTTTCCAAGGCGAACTTCGATAAAATATTTCAACACTATGATCGGGTAAGCTATAAAATTATGTTAAATTTACATATACTGTAGTATTGCAATAGAGAATAACTTTAAAATATATAATTATGGGGTTTTTAATACGAATATTCAGTTTTTCATTTTCATTTTGTCATTGTTAGGATAACAATGGATCAGTTGATGGCACTGCATTACAGGGATTCTTGAAAGATTTATTGGAAGCATCGGGCTTTGTAAGTGGATTCATATAGGCCTATCCTAATAGCAAAAGTATAGGGGAAATGTATTGGCATTTACAGACTGCGTATTTTTATCATTTTTAGTTATAATACAAGCTTTGAAATGCTCCAAAAATGCTCCAATTCAATTGTGTACTAAAAATGATTATCGTTGTTTTCAGGGCGGTAATATGGAACAAATTGAGTCATATGCGGTTGCACTGAAAGACACGTTTGATGAGAACAATGACGGCAAGTTCCAGAAGGACGAACTTATGATGGTACTTTCCATCTTTGCCTAGTAGTACGGCCTATACATTACGACCTACATAAGGATCTACACCGATTAATGAAACCGCTTATGAATTATTAACTATTACTATTACGGTACATAGTCGAACGTTTATTCATGAATAAAAGAGCAATAATGACAATTTACCAGTCTCTCAAACGGAGTATTGTTATTACTGTTGTTGTTGTTGTTGTAGTTATTGTGAAAGACATGCAGATGATGCGGATTTGTCATGATGACGACAATAATTATAGGGAGTTTTTGCAAGCTTACGAAAACGATATCGAATACGGTTACGTCATCAAATTTAAAGCCCCTCTTCCCCTACAGTAGCATATCTGTAACAACTTAGGTGAATCAAGCCATTTACATTAATCAATTATCATATTCTCAAGAATGTCTCGGGTAATGATAATGACTCACAAGTTGCGTTTGATAACAGGAGTGCATACTTTTCTCATGATGGGGCGGGGAGGAGAGGAGGAGCGTGGGAAGACTGACGCACCTTTCTGAAACCAACCCAACCCAACTAATTTTTTATGGTTTCTCATCGAGTTGAATGGCCGAGTGGTTAGCAGTGGCGCCACAAGATGTAGCCATAATATCGGCGCTGTTTCGAACGGCACGCTCGCCCATGGTTCTGGTGGTAGAACAAGTCTTCTCGGATAAGCACTATTTTTTATTTTATTCCTTTAAGCCAGAACCACAAAAAGCAATCAAAAAAGAAAGAGGAGGGCTGAGGAGAGGCAAAAGCGGTACAAAAACTATCACCGGATATGGTGTGCCCCTCCAGCTCCAAATTCAATATTATTAACTAATATAAATATTAATTGTATCAAAAATATAAAAATATTAAAAAATTAAATAATAAAAAAATTGAAACAGTTGGTGGAAAAACAATTAACAATCCCATGAACGAAATTGTCTAAAGTAATGTTTAATTTTCCCTTTGAAAGTGCCCTTCTTTCCTTTTGAAACCGTAGGCCATGCATACAATGGCTCGTGTGCACTATAAAGAACCCAGTACATCCTTCGAGACGAGTAGGGGATACCCCGGTGTACTGGAAAAGACAGCCCATGTAGTGGACGACGAGAGTTCCTGGTACCGGGTGACACAGACACGAAGGGACCCTTAGGGGAGAAGAAAGTCCACATATCAAGCGCCCTGAGCATTTTACATTAGATGAATATATGCGATATATATATAATATAATTATTAATATCATATATAAATTTATTGATATTGGTTTATATGAATATTGACGAGCGTCGGTTAATGTTGGCGACCTGATATATTATGTATTCTCAAGGAAAAAATGTTTCTGTACAAATTATAAGTTGTAAACATACTACCCTAGATTGGCGAAGAAAGCACCTCCGAGCATCTAGAAACAAATGTTTTCTAAAAAGTGGGGAAAGATGTTTGGTTTTAAAAGTCTGACGCCTACAAATTCGCACCATTCCATATCCAATTTCACTATTACAACTACAGCCAAAAAATGACACTTGCGTGGCGATCAGTGCGCAGTGCGGATAAGATTTATCCTATCGCTATAACATTATTAATCCAATCGAGGAAGGTTGGAACTTTTGTGTAGAAACCATATTTATCTTGTCGTCCACATCCTTCGCCCCAACTTACTAACCCGAACAAATACCATCTTCCTTCGTGCAAAATGGAGAATGGCCCCCCGCTGTCTCCCTGACAGGCGTCACTCGTTTCGCGTTCATAGCCAGCACAGAACATTGTACTTGTCACTGTATTTTTTGTAGATGATACGCACTTTCTGTGGCCGACCACGGGTACATAAACCTCATTCATATATTGTGGTATCGGGCCAGCTTCTCTTAGATACCCCCATCCGTTTACACGACCAAGACGGCGAGGTTTGAAAATGTTTGCAGTTATATTTTGTGTCGGTAGACATATAGGCCTCACGTAATCAGTAAAATTTAATATCGGCGTTCCCAGTTTAATCATTGCAATATCTGCGTTGAAGCTATCACTGTCAAAATCCTCGTGAATGAGGATCTTCTTAATTTTGTAAAACTTTTCTTCAGACTCTCTATAAAGAGAGTCATAGTCAGCCACGCGAATGAGGGTATTTCTCTTTTTGACTTTGAACAGACTATTCATACAATGTGCCGCCGTCACTATCCATTCAGAGTTTAGAATATTGCCTCCACAGAAATGCTTCTTTTGTCTGAAGTGGTATAAACGTACCATCCATGGTGCTGAACCTCTAACAGCATCTTTTCCGTTCACAATCCGAAAACTATCGTCCTCCCGATCTTCCTGATCTGCAATAGCATCGGTTGATGTGACAATTCCACATCCTGCGTAAAACATCATTTATAAATATTATTTAAGCTGTGTAATGCATGATATTCTTTTTATTTGTACTATTAATCAACTGACAAATAGGTCTAACTTAATTAAATAACTAACATAAAAACCTCAAAAATATTTTGGGAAGAACATTATCAAATCTGACCAAACTCACCATTAGACTGCTTCATAATATTAAGAAAAGCAAACGCTTCTTGGACCCGGATCACACCGTCTGCCATTACTATGCATGCATATCTACCGGCATCCTCAGTAGTGATTTTATTGACGATCAATCTCCCATCTGGCAACGTTAGTGTATGTTCGTCTGATTTTATGATATCATCATTCTTCTCCCACTTTATAGAATATGAGTCGTCTGACAGAGAACAGTTGAAAGTGTGGGTATCGCCACGGTTTAGTGTGACGTTACTTGGCTTTGTAGATAAGAGATCACCGACCGTCACATCTGGAAAATCGAATGTTATTAAAAAATCGAAAATCTAATAGGCCTATACTTGCAAATTTAAAGAGCTTTGTAAATTTTAATAAGTTATTAGGTTTAACAGTTTGAACTAAAAATGTATATTAGTTAAAGATTTTTCAAAATGAGTAATTCAAAGTTCTACATTTATTTGTTTTTTTTTCTTTTTATGTAAATACCTATTGCTAGTTATAACCTAATACTAGTAATTATTAGGCATTACTGATAATACGTAGATGAATTACTGATAATATGTAGATGAATAAACGATACAATAATAATTGATAATAATACAATAATTAATAATAAAAATAATTGATTTAATTACGTATGCTGTAATATAATGTTTTTTATCTTTCGTGAAATTTCTGTATTTTAACAGGCCTATTACTTTTATGTCTTGTGCTTATGCTTGATTAATGTTGCAGATTTTTTTAAATACATTTTCTTGTGAATATCATTCCGTTTCCATATTTAGGGGCTGAAACAGGTTAAATGACAAATGCATAG
This sequence comes from Anneissia japonica, assembly GCF_011630105.1. Taxonomy (NCBI): domain Eukaryota; kingdom Metazoa; phylum Echinodermata; class Crinoidea; order Comatulida; family Comatulidae; genus Anneissia; species Anneissia japonica. The sequence continues at coordinate 121,762 of NW_022712526.1, forward strand.
ACTCAATAGACAATGTCGGTCTTTGGTTTCCGACGTTAACTCACCTATAAACATGGTCTGCTCTATGCTGATATTGTCTACTCCAGTAGCACGACAGGTATATATCCCTTGATGTCTGAAGGTCACCGACGATATGAGTAAAATTCCTTGTGGAAGGGCGAGTATGCCGTCGGTTGGAATACCTGTCAGATAAAAATATAAAAATCTTACTGGACATGTCTGCACTCTGCAGCTGCTGACTAGAGTTTTTTTACATAAGAGCCTGACTGTTTAGTTGTCGAAGTGTTCTCACGGAGTGTATTCTTGAATACTGATTGGTTCCCAATCTTGCATACTTTTAGTGTGCGCTTTAGCCAGGTAGCAGGGACCCACACATAATTTGCGTTGTCCTTCCCAAGCGCCCCCTACTAATATTTGCTGAGTAAACAAATTACCCCTAGGTCTCAGTAGTTATAAATATACTTAATATCACGTCATTCCCTAGGTCGCTCATTTCCATTCTTAGTTAAGTAGGCCTACGCCGTTGCTTACTTACATGCTGAAATTATGGAATGTAGTAGTAGTAGTAGTAGTAGAAGTAGACACAACGAAATGGACCTTTCCGCTAAGCCCCGCCCCTTGGATATTGTTGCTAAGGTCCCACAAGACGACAGTGTTCAAACATACGCGAACACGTGCGTTTTTAGGCCAACAGGTATGTTTGTAAGACGCGCGCGTATTTCTAGCGTTGTTCTGATTAGTCAGTTGTTAAGTTTGATTGACACTCCGGAAAGGTCTATTGAAGCATTTATAGATTTAAGCCCTGTCCAGAGACATGCCTAAATATGGTAATGATGAACATCATGAACATATAGACACATCATAACTATAAATGGGCAGAGTGTAGACAGAGCATTATTCACTGAGAGTAGGCATATATATTTTCAGAAAGACTACAAAATTACAGATTAGAACTAGTTTCGTGGGATTTATGCTAGTTTCCGAGGACATTTCCCCTTGTATTTTGCCATAGTACTAACAAACGAAATATTTTTAAAAAGTTTGAAGCATACCTTCCTGGAGAACTTCACCATCTCTCAACCAGGCGACCTGCGCCGAGGGGTCGCTCACAGTGCATGTCTCTGTCAACAGTTCTCCTACCTCCGCCGATTGATTTTGTGGAAAATCTAGAAACTTTAGTTGTATATTTATCTCTATGAAGATATACAAATATATAAATATTGGAGATGCAAACGTATAAATTAACATTACTGCTCGCTGTAATATTTATTTTATGTGTGTAAAGCGGATTTTATACAGACACATCCATTTTTCAAATTGAGTTACGCCTATGGTCAATTGTATATTAAAAAGTATGTTACAGGCGGTTAAAGTACAGTGTTGTAGCCTTGCTAACGGTTTTTTACTTGTTATCTTAATTCTTTTACTATTCTATATTATTGATATTCTGGCCAGGTACTACAGTACGTCTTAAACCAGCAGATATCTGGAGCTTGTCGCGGGTAGGCCTAGAGTTGCCCATGTGCTTATATACAACCTACTGTATTTTTATCCTCTACTCATCTACAGTAGTGTAGGTCAAAAAATTGACGAACACAAAAGCCACCAGGACAAAAATGGGGTATACCATTATGACAATGGGGTGTATAATATGTTCTCTTATATATATTTTTGTTTACAATCTAATTAATTACGATGGTGTGGTGATTGAATTTTTATGTGGTGTTTGGGGGTGAAAAAAAGGACTGACCTTGACATATCAGTTGACTGCCTGACCACGTTCCATCTTGCTGACAGATACGATGAAGAGTTCCTGCAACTTTCAAGTGACCGTCTCTACATTGGAATATGCAAACCGCATTAGGAACTGGGTCTAAGCACAGTACTTCTTCAACACCTGGAAGAACTGTCAACTCTGGACATCTTCTTTGCATAGCTGTGACGAATTGAGATAATTCGTTTTAATATTGAATAACCATTTTCTTGTTTCCAACTGCTATCTATTATTGTTTAACAATCACAATAGACCTAACCCATCTTAAAGATAGTACTGCCAAGTTTCCAGTGGCGTAGAAAAGTATTTTTCATTGGGGGGGGGGGAATGATTGGCGTGTTAGCCAGTGTCGTAACAGCCGAGATGTGTATAAGAGACAGGTGTATTCTTGAATACTGATCCCTCCCCTGACGGTTTTTACCGGGCTGACCAAGCCGTCGTACCGGACTGGGTAATAAGAGAAAAGAAAGAGGGGAGAGGGAGGGAAAGAAAAAGAAAAGGAAAGAAAAAGAAAAAGAGAAGATATCATTGACCAGACTCACAACACCCTGCAACCCCTTCTCCACTTCAAAAACTGTCATAACTCCTTTGATCTATGCTGCCCGATGGCGTAACCACTGGGGGACAAGGGGAAAATATCAATCTTTGAAAAATCTTCCCCACCCCTTTATAAATGCCCTTTTCATCCCTTGAAAGTGCCTAAAAACCTCAAATTTCGCGCGCATTTCTTGTTAACATGGGCCATTAGGGAGTTTTGATCAATTCCAACGAAATTAGAATTAAAAACACCGGGGGACAAGGGAAAAATATCCATCTTTGGAAAATCTTTCCTCACCCCTTGACAAATGCATCCTCTGAAAGTGCCTAAAATTCTCAAATTCTTTGCGCGCATTTTTTTTTGTTACGGTAGGCCAATTTCCTCTATAAATTGCAGATTTTAGAGAGTTTTTATCAATTTCGACGAAATTAGAATTAAAAACACAAAAATATTTTGCGCGCTTCGCGCGCATTTTTAGGTTTATCCTTTTTAAGTTATTTAAACACATAATAGTCCCAAACTCAAGAAAGACAAATTTAAGATAGATCGTTTTGACCTAAAAGAAGGGCCTCAATGTGTATTGATGGTGAAAGAATATGTTTGTAATAAATAAAACCATGATGAAAATGCTTATTAGTTTCAAACACACGTGTGTGGCCTTTATAAATAAGATAAGCCCTATGTCGTATTGTTTTCTATATGGAGAGTGGGGTGGGGTGGGTATGGTAAATTATAAACCGGGAAAATAATTACCCACTTTGACCCAACCCCTGTTACGCGCCTGGTGTTAGCGCCAACGTGTGCCCTTGTGCGGACAGGGGATGTGCCCCCTACTGAAGCTGGAAACCTTGTTTTTGCAAAATAAATTGATGCAATTTGCTATTATAGGCCTAATCAATACATTCCTCATCAACCGATATAACCTTAAACATTCTTGGAATTGACATAACATTAAAGATGTCGTACACACCCTTCAGTGTGAAATGTGGCTCTCTTTGCAAGCACATCTAACATCTAAGGAAAGAAGAGCTTAGATTGGTACCAGATAAAATAATTTTGTTATCAACATTAATACATATGCTAATTTTCATTTTTGTAAGCGCATAAGACAGTGAAAATTATTTCTGTGACAGTCTTTTGAAGTGTGTAAAGCTCCATTTTATCCCATACATAGTAAAAATATTGGGGATGATACAATGGACCACCCCCCTTGTCAAATATTGGGGGATATATCTCCCATCCCCCGGGATCTACGCTTATGCAAGTTTCAACGAAGAATATTGTCTATTCAGACATACAGTTTTGGAAACAGTAATATTATATATGCACCTGTTAATGGGTGACTGATTAAGTGTCAATCACCAATCAATAATAGATGAGTTGTAGTCTAAGTTAAATACTTACTAATGCAACCATTTCTGACTGGACAATAACAGCGGTTCAATGTTGGGCCTACGGTAGGATAAATATGTTTTTACCTGAGCAGGTAAGCTCTTGCCCGGACCAGGATCCATCGGACTGGCACACCCTAACTTGGTCGCCACTGACTTGATCACTTCCGGGTTGACATCGAAACGTGCATATTGATCGGAATGTGGATGGATGAGGACAGTGAACAGTTACACTAAAATCTGGCATAACCAACGCTGGACAAGTAGTATCTAAAAAGATTGTTTAGTGTAAAAAAGTTAGCTTTCTGTTTAATTATAAGATGTGTTCTTTCTATACATGCCATGTTGTTAAATATCCTGGTAGTTGCTTTAGTTGTTTATTTTTTAACCAATTTAAATAATTTTTAATTTTAAGTTTAAATTTAAATTGTTAAATTATTTTCTGTTAGTTTGGAAAAATATTACTACTACATTTATTGTAAGTATAAGTGTCTATTTCAAATGTATTGGAGCAATAAATTAAATTTTTCTCTAATTTTGGTATTTATAAGAACGTTATAACACGTGTTAGTAATAACAGACCATGGCATACTAAATCGTCGCCAGACCATCTCGCATCGAGTTGACATGTACGAGTCTCGTCACCGAGTACCCTCATATATCCCTCAGAACATTGGAAGTTACAGGCTTCTCCGGGTTTACTCAAACCATTGCAGCCACCCTCAGCGTTTTCTGGTGTTCGCAAACGTGGACAAAGTATTTCTACAAAAGAAACAAATGTGTGTTTTTTTTTTTAATTTTTCGTTTTATGTAATTATATACATCTCGTGTGAAATCTGAGAAAATGTTTAGCATTACGATCGTCTGCTACCACTACATGACGTCACTGCATGCTATAATTTTCCACATCTCTAGCCTGAAAATTTCAAATAAGTATAATACTTACCAATGCAAAGAAGTTCTATAAAACCACCCCATTCCCCTGATGGAAGGCAAGTAACCTTGTTGGTCGAGATAGTTGTATAACAGGCCCGTAGCCAGGGGGGTTTTTAGGGGTTCGGGCGAACCCCCCTTTTTCAGCGAACCCCCCTTTTGCCAGCGAACCCCCTTAACCAGAAAACGATCCCCCGTTTCCAAAATAGTGCAATTTATTACAAAATAGGAGCATTTTTGGCACTGTTTATTTGTCGCTATCGTTCGTAGTCCGATCGTAGAAATCAAAACAAAGCTGCAGCCAACTGCATGACGTAACCAGCAAGACTTCAAAATGAATATTAATGAGAGGTTTGTTGCCTAAGCTATTTGACCAGTCGCGTGCTCCGTAGTTTATTTACTTTGGCACGACGTCATCACAAAAGTTTGGGCGCTCGACATTTTTCATTTCTCTGGGATCGAGGACATGCGACACGCCAAAAATAGCCTAGGAGGAGGATGAAGCGCCGAGAAAGGATAGCCGATTTTTTTGCTTCAAGGCCAGCAACGAAGAAATCACGAAATTTAAGAAGTTAGAAAATTCACCCTTGTTTTCACCACATGCTCATGATACTGCCTGGCGGCGGGATCGGTGTACTTTTTCGGGCTGGGCGTAGGCCCTAGGTCTCTAGGTAGGGTAGGGTCGTAGCCTATGAGGCCTATTATTTGCGAACGATTTTATTATTTATTTTGTAATCGAGCTAGCATAGGCCAGGGCCTAGGCTAGCAAGGAAATATACTTTACCAATCAATAATAGATGAGTTGTAGTCTAAGTTAAATACTTACTAATGCAACCATTTCTGAATGGACAATAACAGCGGTTCAAAGTTGGGCCTACGGTAGGATAAATATGTTTTTACCTGAGCAGGTAAGCTCTTGCCCGGACCAGGATCCATCGGACTGGCACACCCTAACTTGGTCGCCACTGACTTGATCACTTCCGGGTTGACATCGAAACGTGCATATTGATCGGAATGTGGATGGATGAGGACAGTGAACAGTTACACTAAAATCTGGCATAACCAACGCTGGACAAGTAGTATCTAAAAAGATTGTTTAGTGTAAAAAAGTTAGCTTTCTGTTTAATTATAAGATGTGTTCTTTCTATACATGCCATGTTGTTAAATATCCTGGTAGTTGCTTTAGTTGTTTATTTTTTAACCAATTTAAATAATTTTTAATTTTAAGTTTAAATTTAAATTGTTCAATTATTTTCTGTTAGTTTGGAAAAATATTACTACTACATTTTTTGTAAGTATAAGTGTCTATTTCAAATGTATTGGAGCAATAAATTAAATTTTTCTCTAATTTTGGTATTTATAAGAACGTTATAACACGTGTTAGTAATAACAGACCATGGCATACTAAATCGTCGCCAGACCATCTCGCATCGAGTTGACACGTACGAGTCTCGTCACCGATTACCCTCATATATCCCTCAGAACATTGGAAGTTACAGGCTTCTCCGGGTTTACTCAAAAAAATGCAGCCACCCTCAGTGTTTTCTGGAGTTCGCAAACGTGGACAAAGTATTTCTACAAAAGAAACATATGTGTTTTTTTCAATTTTTTCGTTTTATGTAATTATATACATCTTGTGTGAAATCTGAGAAAATGTTTAGCATTATGATCGTCTGCCACCACTACCTGACGTCACTGCATGCTATAATTTTCCACATCTCTAGCCTGGAAATTTCAAATAAGTATAATACTTACCAATGCAAAGAAGTTCTATAAAACCACCCCATTCCCCTGATGGAAGGCAAGTAACCTTGTTGATCGAGATAGTTCTATAACCAGCTGAACAAACTATTGAGCACGTTGAACCAGGAGATCTGTCACAACCTGTAGTTCTTCCATTTGGTATTGCAACAGGGCACTTTAATTCTATAACATTTAGAAAAAGCATTAGCTATCATGTAATTCTCTCAATGATTTGACCTACGTCAGCTTCAATAATAATAGACTTGTATATCCCGAGGAAAATTCCCGACTACAGCAAATAAAACTACAACTGCTAATAAATCTGTATGTAACCAAGCTTAATGAAGTTCACAATAATATAACGACAGTATTTATTTTGCCGGTAGCATACCTATTCGTTCACAAAGCATTTTTGTGATTATTATTAGTGAGGACGACGCACTCTAATTCTCACCTTGTGGATAGGCAAATTCGAGTTTTAGCCGGCAAAATAAATACTTTGCAATAAAAAAAACGATTTAGCCAGTTATGCCACTCCATTACTTGCAAATCTAAAACTAGTTAACAATCTAAGGACATATAGAGCTATATGCCTATACCTACCTGAATTTCCCACCTGTATACAGGACATGCCATCAAGGGTACTTCCTGTGGGACAGGCGCACTTTCGTCCTTTAGGTATTGCTAGGCAGAGTTTACTACATCCACCATTATGTATAGTGCAAAATGTTTCACCTAAAATGGTGAACAATATTATGAAAAAAAATGTCACCAACCATTGAAGTTTTTCTATCAATATTATAAACATGCACTAAATATCAGTTGGCTGTCTATTTGATATTTTTCAAATCAAAAAAGTTGGAAGACGTACTGGACGCAATTCCGACATATTACAAATCGCATAGTTACCAACCTGAAATATTTAAAATGTGTGATTTGAAATGGGGGCAGGGGCCAGCAGAGCCCCCGCTGGGTGGGGTTACGGGGGAAAATCCCCCTTCGTTCCGACGATCTGAGCTTTTTAAGCTGTTTTTAGGGAGTGTTTATTGACAATACCGAGTACATAAACAAAAATATATTTAATAAAGCCACGTACAATTGAACTTTCAATGTATGTTTAATTGGAGTACCAGAACTATGTATACAAATATTCATTACTCTAACAAACAAAAAAATGAATAGGCTGCGGTGGTGAGCCTTTCCTGTCATTCGACACTATTTCCACCCCTCCAGCCAACTCAACATTTTTTTTTTTTGAGTTGGGCTCACGGGCCAAGGATAATATTCGAGTTCCTATTAATTAAGCAACTCGCTGTGAAGTTTTTGGTAATTTCAAATTCTACTTTTTGTTGTGCTACACAACAATTATGGTAACAAATTCTGTATTCTGTATGAAAAGAATACATAATTATCAACATTCCGTTCACACCCTAGTTGGGTTAAGCAATAAGAAATTGCATTCGGTGTATAATAAACGTTAGAGTAACATAAAAATTAATAATATATATAATATGCATACTTTATAAAACATAAATTAACCTAATGTTCTGATAGATTAACAAATTTAATAACATTAATTGCATGAAATATATTTAATGGTATAGGCATGTTTGCCACCATCAACCGTAACAGATAATTTGAAATAAAGTAGGCGTATCGTAGAAGAGAATCTCTATTAGGCACTGACCTCAAAGGTTACTGTAGAAGTACACAAAATTCATATTGTTTCCGCTACTTGCCAGAGTATCTTGATTTGTTGATGCAGAGAAATATGGGTATATACAACGACTAGATAATAGGTGTGATATCGAAATTCCAAAAGAGGAAACATGTTATAAAGTTTTCTTTCCTCTATTTCTTATGTTAACCCGGATTTAAACTTTTCAAAACGTTCCTACAATGTGTATTTAGGCTTCATCAGTACTGTATTGCGATAGTCAGTTGATTGAATAACGCTTTTGTATCATCGGCACACCTTTTTAGTGTAACCTTACAACGATTAGACATATTAATTTATATAAAGAAAACACAAAATAAAAAATTAATAGGTTCTCTGCCTTATAAAGTATAATGCGTCAAACCCCCTCGATATTGAGTATACTAAATTAAAAAATCTTCCCAGGCTTTTCCAGATATAGCTAGAACTAACTTATTCTTTTGCGTTTTTTGATAGTAGATTAACTACTTTTTAGATTTCAGTGGGTTAACCCGACTCAAAAGACAAGCTTCCGTACCTAACATGCACATTTTTATCCTCTATACAATAGGAGACATGTTTACATGCGTGGTCTTTCCTTAAAATTAAAAATCAAAATTTAAAAGTAAATAGACATTTTGAAAACAAGGACAAAAAAATAATTTCTCCCAAAGTACAGAAACTGACTGAGTGCGTGTGTTTGATGCTAACTGACAACTGCAGTTTCAGTCACATAATCAACGGTTGGTTGTGACAATCAATGCGCCTAGCTTCAAGCTCTCGGTGAATTAAATGTCAAACGAGATAACGAAAGCTCTCTAATAACTCAAGTTACTGCATGATTGTTTTATATTTTAAATTATAACTAATTTATTCTAATTTCAAATACATTTTCCCTGAATTCGTGATTATTCGTCATCACGCCTAGACTTGTAATAAATGCGTGACAAATTTAATATCCCGCATGTGTTTCTGCCAAATGCGTGTTACATCCAAAATCACTTTGAAATGTGGGACCCTCCAGCACGATGCAAGACGGTTGGTAACTATGAACTCGTAGACCTTAGCAAAATATAGGAACACGCCAGTTGAATATGAAGCCTGACAGGCTTAGAAATTTTAGTTGATCAAAGACATTTATTGTCACATACAAATATGTATATTTGAGGATGCACGAAAGTTGTGAATAAAAAACAGACCTAAACAGGCCTCCCAATATAGAGCGTCTGTTTTATATGCGTGTATTTTGAATCCACCCATGAGGTTTTATTTATATTAAACAATGTTTCTCAAGAATTCAGTTTGTTAGTAAAAAGTGGATTTGATGCACACAAGTCATGCTACTTGGTTCAAAATTCTAAATCGGTCTTACCATTTTGAACGTCGTCTGAATTGAACAATGCCAGGCCATTTAGTCTCCCAAAGTCAGCGGCTCCGATCGTAACCGGTTCGCTTCCTACAGCTTTGCTCATGCGCATTAGACTTTTTTCGTTCCAGTTCGTAAAGTAAATATATTGATCGCTGACCAAGAGGCTATGGGTATGTACGGCGACCTTAAGTTGCTTAATCAATGTACGTTGCGAACCATCAAATTTTATCATTTCAATTCTGTCGGTTCTAGCATCACACCAATAAATTGACTGATCTATTAAGCAAATAAAAAAGTTAGTTATTAAGTGTGACCGATATTGTGTTTTCTTTTTACACTTTAATATGGTAGAGATAAGAAAAGCTAAAATTGCTATTTGGTAAATACTATTACATTTCACTCGAAATTACTCAAGGAAATACGCTATTTCGTAGTATGAATTGCGCATGCCCGTATCTAAGGTTAATCAGCATAAACCTATGCTGTGTGTATGTGGTGTAATGTTGACCTTGATATAGGCATGCGCAATTCACACTACAAAATGGCTGGTTCGGAACGACGGTAGGTTGCAGATACCTGGATACCATGTGAACATTATGCAGGATTAAGACATTATCCTATATTATTATAGGATGATTATAGGATAATATCGTAGGAGTAAACTTCAAGTAACAAAAGCCTAATATAATTGCTTACCATTAGTGTCTATTGCCAGTCCGTTAGGCCAACCAATTTCCGTATCAACAAGAACACGCCGGTTAGTCCCATCCATCCATGAACATTCAATCTTTGGAGTAGTTCCCCAGTCAGTCCAGAAAAGGAATCTATGGAACAATACATATAGGAAAACGTGCTTTAAAATGTACTTATTGAAATAAATAATACTTTAAACAAGGTGAAATTTATCGAATCATAAAATATATATAGGCCTATAAGAATATTAGAAAATAACACCAACATACGTAAATTATTGTATATAGCTGAATAGGCATAGGCCTATAGTCGGCAGCAAATAAGATTCGAAATACAATCTGCTGTATACTGTATAAGATTTACCGTTACCGTACCCTCTCACTGGATCAATGGTGATAGCCCTTGGTTTTTCTATGCCAGTATCAATTAGAATCTTGCTGTTTGTACCATTTAATGTAGACACTCGAATGGTGCCATTAATGCCATCGGTCCAGAACAACAATCTGTTGATATGGTCTACCGCTAAACCATCAGGAACTAACAAAAATAAATGGTATACATTGAAGTGTATCTCATTAAACATAGAGCGATTTGTTATCAACACTATAAAAAAAAAGGACGACTTTAGTCAGGACTATCACGGAAACAACGAATTTAGCTAACTACTGTATCAACCACACTACCGCAATCAGCAATGAAAACAACAATACAAACAAATACGATAGCCTTTACTTTGGATGCGGTTGATTAACTACTGATTGATTCTACGAACCATGTACATTGTCATGAATAACTATGTAATCTTTGGCAGCAAGTGATGATCTCAGTATCCGATGGGCATCGACGTCACTAACATACACCTGTTTATCGACTGGATCAAATCCAACTGCAACCGGGTTCTGGAAAGGGCCCATTGGCAGCGCCGTGTAAGCGTAATCTCTGTCATTGCTTAAGTCGACTTGAAAAATAGTCTTAAGTCCTGAGTCAGCCATCAATAAGAAGTTGTCTTCAACAATATCTATTTGAAATAAAACCCATCAAAATATAATATTGTTTACCGAACAATGCTCTATTAATACATGAATAATTATGACATTATGTACGGCTTTACACGATAAAAAAAAATACGCACAGGCCTATACAGTGTTTGCAAAGTCTAACAAAATTACTGTGAATTCAGACTATTCAAGTTACACGATGTATTCTTCCGCCTAATGAAATGTAGGCCTAAACGTCCTGAAATACTGTACTCACACTTGATTACAAGCAGCGTATAATCTAGACAATGTTGCTGTCGATCATAAAGTGAATTTTGACTGTTATTATTTACAAATATTTTAACGATTAATAATAAACAAATGTAGACATTCTATTATTTAAATTAACTGCACTTTTAGGAAAATTTTAAAATTAGTAAATTAAAATAAATTATTTCTATAATGAATTGTAAATATTCCTTAACAATTATTTTGTTTTTATCTTTTTAGATTTCCCACCCCCACCCTAATTAATGTGAAAAAGCTTATCGATCATGTTGTTAATAATTGTTTCTATCTCATTCTTTTAAAAATTATTTAAATGTTTAAATTGTAATCCTAAATACCACATTTTTAATACCTGGTTTATAGCTCTTAGTTATACCTACGACAACTAGAAAAAAACCTAGCAAAACCCGGGTCACACCAACATGGAAATAAAATGACTCGGAAGGAGGGGTGGGGGCTGCTTGATACAAAATGAACTAGCAGCATTTACTCACTATTTTCACATTCACCGTCTTCTCCTAATGTGTAGCCTACAGAACAAAGACAAGTTGTGTCGGCACCCAATCCTGGAATGCAGATTTGATCACAGCCACCGTTGTTGATCATACACGGGCCTGAAAAATTCAAAGAATCATACATTAAATGTATTCAATGGTCCCAAACGATAATAAGGAGACACATTAGTAGGCCTAATACTATACGGCTCGAACCAATACTTTTCAAAGTGCCGAGCACAATTGATGTTTATGTTGTCAAGTCGACATAATATACGTATCATGTCGACATGGCGAGATAGATTATCTTGACATGTCGACATACTAAAAATGTTTTGTTGTCATGACGAGTCAAGTCGACATAATAAAAGTTGTATGTTATCATGGTGAGATAAATTATCTTGACAAGTCGACATAGTAAAAATGTTATGTTGTCATGGCGAGATAGATTATCTTTATATCTATATAAATTTAGAAATTAAAAGAAATTACTTAATTTGTATATTTAAATACTTCAATAGATTTTAACTGAAAATAAGGAGGAAAATGATTTGACGATTAACCGACGTTTAAGAAATACCATTCATATAATCTTCACACAAACCCTTAAATTTCTATTAGCAAATTAAAGGATTTTTGTAGTAAAATGTCTGCAACTAATTTAAAGCTATTCTACTGATTGACTGAATGTTTGATTGACTGATCTGAAAGTTTAAAGGATTTGAGGACTTTATGGTGGGCAGTATCATAACAAAATCATTGAGGGCTGCTTACTGTCGCCATCGGGTTGTCGTGTAGCATCTAGAGTGCTAATTCCAAACGCTTTTCCAGTGTAAGGCAGAGAACGCACAAACTCTCCCGTCTCTCTATTCATAACATGCAGGCCATTGTTTGGTGGCCATTCTGTCCAAACCAAGAAATCCTTAATAAATAAGATTCAGCGAATTAGGTGAAATATAAAAACAAGACTGCTGAAACACAACATTGTCTCAAGTAAATTTCGGCCACAGCTATGTTATGTTTTTCAAGTCGGCACCGTTTTTATCTTAATTTCGTTTATTTTACTATTAATTAAATTTAAATTTATTTTTTAAATATATATGCCAGATGGTTAACAATTAATGATTCTTGAATTCCACAGTAGGTGAAATATAAAAACAAGACTGCTGAAACACAACATTGTCTCAAGTAAATTTCGGCCACAGCTATGTTATGTTTTTCAAGTCGGCACCGTTTTTATCTTAATTTCGTTTATTTTACTATTAATTAAATTTAAATTTATTTTTTAAATATATATGCCAGATGGTTAACAATTAATGATTCTTGAATTCCACAGTATACAAGATCGACTATTTTTAACACGTACAATTATGTTTACACAGCATCTAGTAAACAATTTAATGTTGTAATAACCTTAAAGATTGGTGTACGTTTTTTTAGAACCATAAATAAATATATTACGTAATTTCTGACTAGATAGTGATGCTAAGGTTTCAGCAACGTTGTGTTTACGTCATTTTCTGACATATTCTTACCACAACGTTCACGAATGTTATACAGTAATAACGTTTGTTTGCAGGGCTAAAATAATCACTAAACATGGCAATTTCTCTATTAAACAAAAAACATAGATGTTACAAAATGATTGCGTGTATACCTGAAATATATCCATGTCAAAATAGAGGGCGCCCGGTTTAACGTCTTCTACTTTCCTTGACTCTCCGTCATAATCAACCGACTGAATAGCACCGGACGATCTATCAGCAAAGTATAACCTAGAAATGCAATGAACCAGAATCTGATTAATATATCAAAAGGAATACTCATTATCAAAATTTTAAAATTATCAAAATATTAGGCCAACTTCTGTCATTTTATAGTCCACAGTACTTCCACGCTCATTTGTGATTTCCAGCGGCATTTAATCAATCATCCAGCGAAACAGAAAAATAATAAAAACAAAGTCATGTGTTTGCAGAGTTATAATAATAAAAACAACAACAACAACAATAATAACTGTCTCTTATACACATCTAGATGTGTATAAGAGACAGAACCGATACTTTTCAAAGTGTATTCCACTAGCTGCACCCAACCGAGTGTTTACAATCATTTTCCTGTCACTTCCATTAAGTCTAGCTCGCTCAATCTGTGGTTGCGATCCAAGTTCCAGCCAAAACATCCACCTGAATAAAATAAAGTTAATTTAATAAAATCTAAAATAGTAAACATAATAACAAAAACAACAACAACAACAATAACAATAGCAATAACAATAATAATAATAATGATAATAATAATAATAATAACAAATATCATAGGCATAGAGTACAGTTGAAATAATGAATTAGTGAATTCTAAAAAGATATTATTTATCACCTAAAAAAACAAGGGTAAACTAAGTTATCAAAAGATATTCATTTAATTTAATTTATTTCGCCAAATAACTTTAAAATACACACAGAGGCCTAAAGGATAAAAATGCAGAAAGGACAAAACAATATCATTGTCGGTAACAGGATAAACAAAAAGCAAACTCCGACAATGTTATAACAGTAACATTCAAAACAAATATAAAAATATAATATATGTAAAAATAGATATAAAAGCATCTTGCGATTATAGGATAAATTTATTTATTTACAACGCCAACCCGTGCGATTAGGTCACGGGAAACAAAAACCAAACCAGACCAGACCGTTGATAAGATACCTGCGAATAGTCTGCATATTACATCGAGACGAACATCAATACTCAGTGGCCAGAAACAATGCCACTGTGTTTGGCTTTTCTGGCAACGCCCCATCCTTACAGAGACTGAATAATGGGTTTTGCATTAGCCATTTCACACCCAGTCTCAGCCCTTGTTTAGTTTTTCCACCTATAATCAGCAAGTCTCACTATCCAATCATATAATTCAATTCAAGTTCTTTTTTGGTTAATTCATCAAAAAACATACTTGATAAAATTAACATAGAGAAATGATAAAAGAACAACAGCAACAAAAGTACGGTAATATATAAAAAAGAAACGATAAAAATAAATTAATATTAGACGTAAGTATTTCCCTGTTTCTCTTCCACTGATGACGATTGAATCAATCGAAACGTCAAGACATTCTCAACAAAAACAACAGTTCTTCTCAGAACAATATATGTGGTGTACCGATAGTATTTAATATATAATTAATGTTCATAAAGAATTGTTTACAAAAAATGTAGGAATCTAATAAACCTGAATTAGCTTCAAAGATTGCGTTCCGTAATTATTGTTGGTAAGATATCAAAGCGTTGGTTGTCTTAATGGCCAATGGCTTTGTGTTTGTATAGCGCATATTATAAAATTGGTCTCTAAGCGATTTCCATGACAACAGAAAAGAACAAAACCAGAATAAATGGTTGCAACGGAAAAGAAAACGTACCGTTGAATCGGATCCACGGCAATACTTCGAGGTTGCACTATAGCAGTATCTATTAGAACGAGGCGGTACCTCCCATCGTACGAAGAGGCCATGATATGCTGTTTTGTAGAATCGGTCCAGTACAAGGTTTGTGAAAGGTAATCAACAGCTATTCCTGTTGAGAAAAAATACACAAAACCGTATTGTATTCAAATATGAATATTATTTATTCATATTTAGGCCCCTCTCAAAATTACATTGTATGACGTAAGATGTCATTATAGCTAACTTTTCTACAATTTCATGGGCACGCCGACTTGGTCGATTTCTAGTCTTGAACACAGCGTAGAATAGTGCTGTACGTAATTAATCCTATGCACTTCGAAGACGGAGTCGGTAAATGGACTTTACCGGAGTGTCAATCAAATTTAAGTACTGACCAATCAGAACAACGCTAAGATTGCACACTTGTCCCACAAACGCACGTGTGCCCCATAAACGCAAGTGTTCACGTACGTTTATGCTTTCTTAGTGTTGGACCTTAGAAAAATATTCAAGGGGCGGGGCTTAGAGGAAATGTCCTTTGATGAAACTGGGCATGTGTGCATAATTAAACAGATTCAGATGATTAGGCACACACTGCGTTGAGGGTCGTCGGTCGACGCGTTTGCGCAACGGATCGTTCTTAATGACGATCCTCTTTGGCTGCCGCTGACAATCAACAGACGGTGGCGTCACGTCGTTAAACGATCACATAGAGCGGAGATACAGTAAACCCCTCAGGGACAGTCATACGGTGTATCGTATTCGTATAGTGTGGTCGGCTTAAGACGCACCGTTTAAGATATGATTTTGATTTCCCATCATACCAAGACGGAGAATTTAAAAATACTTAAATAACGATGCTTAGCTTACCTTGTACTGATCCCAACTGTCCAGCAACTACTTTACGTTTACCTCCATTCTTTAATTCTAAACTGAACACTGACCTGGTAACTACATCAGAAAAGAACAGAAGACGGCGTGCCACGTCCACTTGCAGGGCCACAACGAAACGCTGGTTGTTAAGGAAGCCATCAACAGTAAAGTCATTTGGATAGGCGGTATTGGGAAAGTTAGAAGGTAGCTTACCAATGGATGTTTGGTTTGAGAAAAGAAAAAGTGGTGTGCCGATAAAATCACCTAGAAAGAGGGATTAAAAAGCAAAGATAATAGACTTAAGTTAGACTTAAAAAAATATTTTTTTATGATGAGAATGAAAATTTTCTCATTTATCGACATTGATTTACAAAGATTTAATAGAGAATACAGTAACTGTCTATTGCCATAAGGGAATCTCTTTCTCAAGACACAAGATGCTAAGTTACAGTCCCAACTCCAATCCCATCCTCCACTGTACTGCAAACATACTTGAACGATGGAATAATCCAGGTAAAACGTAGCTTTACGGCACGAGTGATAAGTTGTGGAATTTCGCAGACGTACCAGTATTGCTTACCTTTTTGGCAGGTTTTTCCATCAGGTAACAGAAAATACGAGTCTCTGCACACGCACGTGTAGTTATTTTCACCACTGGTGCATATTTGTGAGCAAGGGTTAGTCAAACACGGGGCTATGAAATAAAAGAATTCATTATAATATTATAATGCTTTATGCTACGTTCGCAATATTTAAAATATAAAATACATAAATAAAATAGAGAAAGAGAATCAGAAAAGTAAAAATAGAAGAAAACTCATTTTGCATCTTGTTATATTCATTTTGCCGTTTTTTTTTAAATTTAAATTGCTGCTGTATTTCAGCGACAGCAGCTACAGGGGTGGTATCAGCGACTGTTGATATTCTTTATCCATGTATTGCATTATATTGTGCATTTAACCTTTTGATTTATGTACGGCGCTTTGGTCATTTGGAAAAATGTCATGTATTATTATAATTAAGTCATAGAATTTGTCAGATTCAATGATGGAAATTAGAAAAAGATCTGTCAAACAGGCTATACCAATCATGTCGGTACTGTTGTGATGTTGTCACGGAAAATTCAGTTTCTCATTTTTCTTACATGGTTGAATTTCTTGATCACCATCTCCATACACCGTCACACCATGAGGACGAGATTTAAGGTTTAAGCTGAAGTAGACAGCACCAGAAGTTTTAAAAACACACCATAACTTGCGATTCCAATCGGTTATGTACACATAATCCTAAAGAGTGATGTTAACATTAGAGAGATATTAAATGATATGCTATAGGCTACTATTCATTATCATTATCATATATTATCATTTCTGTTGTCATCGCCATTTCTCCGGGTCATTGTGATTGTTACTGCCATTGCCATCATCATTATTGTCATTATTTCTCGTAATGAGACTAGTTATTAAAGCCCCATTCCCGGCAAAATTTCACAAAAAAATTGACTTTTTTAGAAAATATGCATTTGCATTACTCCAATTATTATAAATCATGGAAAAATATTGGCATGAATTTTAGTTTTACGAAAAAGAATAAAAAAAATGAGAAATACAGACTATTTCTCATAAAATATTACCATTTTCTCGACGAATTCATCGTTACTAGGCAAATTCAGAGGTTGTAGATCGCATCCACTGGAATACTCTTGCTTTCATGTATACTTTATACAGTCAATAAAGTGCGCCCTCTCTAGTGAGATTAGTTTTTTTACTTCGCATCTCGCGCAATGCGTTCGTTCGTTTAGGTTGAGATATGTTTGTTTAAGTGTCAAAATCTCAGTCAGAATCAGTTTTTTAACAAATTTGAAATAATTCCTATGAAATATTATATTCACAAGTGTCAATACTAGCAACGGAAAATATCATGTCGGCCGTTTTTATGTATGATAACAGAACCTAAATCGAGGTAAGGCTAGGCCTAGCAGTGTTGGATAGGCTAATGTTTTCGGCGCCTACGATATTTCCTCTCACGACCTGTCGCAAAATCAAACACGAAAATTCATCCGCATTTATTTTTTGTGTGGAACACAAAAAATCAAATTT
>NW_022712526.1:140094-143144 GCF_011630105.1 Anneissia japonica
TCATTCTTAGGAATGTCTAAATTCAGTTAAACTAGCAATTCCGTATTATATTTATAAATCTTTATAACATTATACAAAAATTAGATTTTAAAAAAAAATTGAAATTTTGCCGGGAATGGGGCTTTAAAGCATAACTGGGCCCCCTCTGGGTGAACAGTAGGCCTAGATATGTACTAAACAGGATACCCAGTATAAAGAAGAAAAAATATTGAAAGTTTACCTTGTGAACTTTCAACTTAAAGAATTGCGCCGTTAAACTAGATTGTGAGAAAAGAACGCGTCGATTACTCCCATCGAGGTCACATGACTCTACCTTGGAAAACGAGTCATCGACGTTCGTCCAATAAAGTCTGAAAAAAAACCGAGCAAAACGCGCGCAAGTTAATTTCATCTCAAAGCATAGAGGAGTTGCAAAGTTTGTCGAATACTGTATATAATTTTTTTCCTAACATACAACGCAGAAATGCAGAAATGATAATAGGACATTCAGTTCAGGCAGGACCATTTTCACTTGCTTGGGGCATAGTTACCAACCTGAGAGATTTGAAATGCGTGACTACACCAGTGGTGGGAGGGAGCAGGGCCCCGGTTTCCAGGGCGGAAGACCGGTGTAGGCCGGTTCCAGTCACATCGACGGTTTGTTGTGACAATGAACGCGCAAAGCCGCACGCGACTTGATTTGTTTTGGTGGGAAAGAGCAATTTCCCTGCTGAATTGATTTTCGAACGAGGTAACGAAATCTCTCTATTGACTCAAGAACTGCATGATCTTCTTTATATATTTAATAAAACCAATTTCTTCTAATTTTAAATACATTTTCCCCTGAATTCGTTATCACGCACAGACTTGCGCTAAATGCGTGACAAATGTATGATCACGCATGTGTTTCGGCAAAATATGCGTGTTTCATCCAAAATCACCTTGAAATGCGGGACCGTCCCGCACGGTGCGAGACGGTTGGTAATTATGTTGGGGCATAAACCAAGCTACGTCATTTTAAATATTTAATTAACCACACTGTTTCACCATTCCCATAATACCTGATGTTGATGAAAACACATGCAATTTTATTTTGCTTATTTGAATGTTTTATTTCAATATTCTATTTTATCAAACTTCCGATCTTAACCTATTTTACCGTATCAATGTTACTTACGATTTACCTGTACATTTTTTAAATGTTTTTTTGGGAGTTGTAGACACACGGTTTTGTCTAACGTGTGCCTCTGTATTAAAAGAGAAGTTCCAATGAATAATGATTATTATTATTATTATTAAAGACATTCACGAAGTTTTCGAAATCCGTCAGATGTGGATTCCCTAATCCTTGTTCCATTACTTTCTTTGTGTGTATTTATCTTACGTCATTGTATGTGTACTTATCTTACATAAATATTTCTTTATCGTCTACAGGTCTGCATACTCCACACCTAAATGATGAAAGCCTATGGCCGAAACGTTTTTGAATTTCTTTATTCTGGCAAAAATACGTATTAATTGAATATATCCTTTCATTTAGTAAGCCATTTTGTAGTGTGAACTGAGCATGTCCACATCAGGGTCAATCGATCAAAAAGCTTTTATCCTGCAGATATCAGGATGTTAAATGAACAATTAATTTTTTCCTGGTTGATTTGTGATTGTTTTTTTGTAATTTAAGCGACCATCATATTATGAAATTCCAATGCTTTTAACAAATGGCAAAATACATCGAACTTGAACATGAACAAACATGAACCACATGCACGCAACATTATGTCAACTGACCTTGGATACGGGCATGCGCAGTTCAGACTAATAAATGGCAGAACTATTAAATATTTGATGTAATTTACAACCATTTTCATATGTTTGTCACCTTCACGCCTCGACCTATTGTAAACACCTGATGTTTACCCATTTCATTCGTTGAAATGTGTACTGTGCCATTTGGAAGAAACGTAGGCTTATACCAAGTTTATTTTTTTCATGAAAGATCAAATGACAACAAATTACTTTAGGTGTATTATACAACTAATAATGAATGTTTTATATTTGTATAATAAAGGGAACATTCATTGCTTTAAAATGGATTGTTACATTCAGTCGTTATGGAACAGTCTTCTTTCAACTATAAAAAAGATGTACTGACTCACTTGTAAACTTTCATTTTATCAAGCAAAACAATGACGCAAACTGAAGTCGACAACCGTGCCGAAATATAATTATATCATTGAGGAAAAACATCTTCCCCCTGCCCCTGAAATTTTCAGAGGCTGTGACGCTTAACAAGTATATTTTTTTTATTTTGCCCTAATACATATAATTTTGTATGGCCTGATGTTACGGCTAATATATTCTACTCACTCTATTAAACTGCCCTCATCGGAGCCTTCGAGATTACGAGAACTTGTTTATGAAGAAACCAAAAATGATTAAAAAATGGTACAGGTCTCCCTCCAATTAAAGACCCCTCCAATTAAAAGACAACCTTCATTTAAAGATCACTTTCCTGTAGTCCCAAATAAACTATGCTTTTATCTTAATTATTCTAATTACAGACCAAAGTTGCAAAAGAACATGGAAACGCCGGTCCCAAAAGTGGTCGTAAACTGGAAGGAGACCTGTAATTACCTGTTCTCTACATAATCGACTGAGAGCCCATTAGGTGACTTAATACCAGTGGTAATGAGGCTTGTTCGATTTGTACCATCTAGATTAGCTCGTTCAATCTTTGGTATATCACCACAGTCACTCCAAAACAAAAGCCTGTAACAAGAAATGTGCGGTAAGTAAACTTTACTTTTGTATTTCATGGTAAATTAGTTCTACTGGATTCGTTATATGAAATGTAAATATTCAATAATAAGTATCCTGGTTAACTCAGTCGGTAGAGCATCAGACTTTTAATCTGAGGGTCAAGGGGTCTCTTATACACATCTAGATGTGTATAAGAGACAGGCTTTTAACAAATGGCAAAATACATCGAACTTGAACATGAACAAACATGAACCACATGCACGCAACATTATGTCAACTGACCTTGGATACGGGCATGCGCAGTTCAGACT
>NW_022712526.1:144222-146096 GCF_011630105.1 Anneissia japonica
AGATGTGTATAAGAAGTCCCTTATTGGGCGTCCAATCGTTTTGTATTTTACGGTATCAGTGTAATTTTGATATTGTATTTGACGATAAGTAAATTTTACTAGATTCGTTATAAATAGTAAATATTTCATAATAAGAAGCCCGGTTAGCTCAGTCGGTAGAGCATCAGACTTTTAATCTGAGGGTCAAGGGTTCAAGTCCCTTATTGGGCGTCTAATCGTTTTGTATTTTACGGTATCAGTGTAATTTTGCTATTGTATTTGACGATAAGTGAATTTTACTAGATTCGTTATAAAAAATAAATATTTCATAAGAAGCCCGGTTAGCTCAGTCGGTAGAGCATCAGAATTTTAATGTAAGGGTCAAGGGTTCAAGTCCCTTATTGGGCGTCCAATCGTTTTGTATAAATGTAATTTTGCTATTGTATTTGACGATAAGTGAATTTTACTAGATTCGTTATAAAATGTAAATATTTCATAATAAGAAGCCCGGTTAGCTCAGTCGGTAGAGCATCAGACTTTTAATCTGGGGGTCAAGGGTTCAAGTCCCTTATTGGGCGTCCAATCGTTTTGTATTTTACGGTATAAATGTAATTTTGCTGTTGTATTTGACGATAAGTGAATTAATTCACTGGATTCGTTATAAAAAGTAAATATTTCATAATAAGAAGCCCGGTTAGCTCAGTCGGTAGAGCATCAGACTTTTAATCTGAGGGTCAAGGGTTCAAGTCCCTTATTGGGCGTCCAATCGTTTTGTATTTCATTATAAGTTAGCTTAACTTTTGTATTTTAAAATATATAAATTTTTCTAGATTCGTTATAAAACGTAAATATTTCATAATAAGAAGCCCGGTTAGCTCAGTCGGTAGAGCATCAGACTTTTAATCTGAGGGTCAAGGGTTCAAGTCCCTTATTGGGCGTCCAATCGTTTTGTATTTTACGGTATCAATGTAATTTTGCTATTTCATTTGACGATAAGTGAATTTTACTAGATTCGTTATAAAAAGTAAATATTTCATAATAAGAAGCCCGGTTAGCTCAGTCGGTAGAAAATCAGACTTTTAATCTGAGGGTCAAGGGTTCAAGCCCCTTATTGGGCGTCCAATCGCTTTGTATTTCATTATAAGTTAGCTTAACTTTT
This sequence comes from Anneissia japonica, assembly GCF_011630105.1. Classification (NCBI taxonomy): domain Eukaryota; kingdom Metazoa; phylum Echinodermata; class Crinoidea; order Comatulida; family Comatulidae; genus Anneissia; species Anneissia japonica. Next base: position 145,361 of record NW_022712526.1, read on the forward strand.
GTATTTCAAAATATATAATTTTTTTCTAGATTCGTTATAAAACGTAAATATTTCATAATAAGAAGTCCGGTTAGCTCAGTCGGTAGAGCATCAGACTTTTAATCTGAGGGTCAAGGGTTCAAGTCCCTTATTGGGCGTCCAATCGTTTTGTATAAATCGGTATCAATGTAATTTTGCTATTTTATTTGACGATAAGTGAATTCTACTAGATTCGTTATAAAAAGTAAATAATTCAAAATAGGAAGCCCGGTTAGCTCAGTCGGTAGAGCATCAGACTTTTAATCTGAGGGTCAAGGGTTCAAGTTCCTTATTGGGCGTCTAATCGTTTTGTATTTTACGGTATCAGTGTAATTTTGCTATTGTATTTGACGATAAGTGAATTTCACTAGATTCGTTATAAATAGTAAATATTTCATAATAAGAAGCCCGGTTAGCTCAGTCGGTAGAGCATCAGACTTTTAATCTGAGGGTCAAGGGTTCAAGTCCCTTATTGGGCGTCCAATCGTTTTGTATTTTACGGTATAAATGTAATTTTGCTATTTCATTTGACGATAAGTGAATTTTACTAGATTCGTTATAAAAAGTAAATATTTCATGATAAGAAGCCCGGTTAGCTCAGTCGGTAGAGCATCAGACTTTTAATCTGAGGGTCAAGGGTTCAAGTCCCTTATTGGGCGTCCAATCGTTTTGTATTTCATTATAAGTTAGCTTAACTTTTGTATTTTAAAATATATAA
>NW_022712526.1:146194-156096 GCF_011630105.1 Anneissia japonica
CTTATTGGGCGTCCAATCGTTTTGTATTTCACGGTATCAATGTAATTTTGCTATTTTATTTGACGATAAGTGAATTCTACTAGATTCGTTATAAAAAGTAAATAATTCAAAATAGGAAGCCCGGTTAGCTCAGTCGGTAGAGCATCAGATTTTAATCTGAGGGTCAAGAGTTCAAGTTCCTTATTGGGCGTCCAATCGTTTTGTATTTTACGGTATCAGTGTAATTTTGCTATTGTATTTGACGGTAAGTGAATTTTACTAGATTCGTTATAAATAGTAAATATTTCATAATAAGAAGCCCGGTTAGCTCAGTCGGTAGAGCATCAGACTTTTAATCTGAGGGTCAAGGGTTCAAGTCCCTTATTGGGCGTCCAATCGTTTTGTATTTTACTGTATCAATGTAATTTTGCTATTGTATTTGACGATAAGTGAATTTTACTAGATTCGTTATAAAAAGTAGATATTTCATAATAAGAAGCCCGGTTAGCTCAGTCGGTAGAGCATCAGACTTTTAATCTGAGGGTCAAGGGTTCAAGTCCCTTATTGGGCGTCCAATCGTTTTGTATTTTACTGTATCAATGTAATTTTGCTATTGTATTTGACGATAAATGAATTTTACTGGATTCGTTATAAAATGTAAATATTTCATAATAAGAAGCCCGGTTAGCTCAGTCGGTAGAGCATCAGACTTTTAATCTGAGGGTCAAGGGTTCAAGTCCCTTATTGGGCGTCCAATCGTTTTGTATAAATGTAATTTTGCTATTGTATTTGACGATAAGTGAATTTTACTAGATTCGTTATAAAAAGTAGATATTTCATAATAAGTATAAATGTAATTTTGCTATTGTATTTGACGATAAGTGAATTAATTCACTGGATTCGTTATAAAATGTAAATATTTCATAAGAAGCCCGGTTAGTTGTAGAGCATCTGACTTTTAATTTGAGGGTTAAGGGTTCAAGCCCTTGGCGTCCAATAATTTTCGTAAGCAAAATTGCCGACTGAGATAAGCTGCATATTACTTTTGTATTTCACAAGTTCATTTTACTGGATTCGTTATAAAATGTAAATATTTAGTAGTAAGAAGCCCGGTTAGCTCAGATAGTAATTATAAATAATTCCTACTTAAAGATAGCCCAAGTGAATATATGGATAATTGGTTAGGCTAAAGTAGCGAATTAACACACGTCATGTGACAAAATAGAAATTAAATACGAGTATGCTTACCCTTTTGCTGGATGAACAGCTATACCACGTGGTTTATCCAACCCATCTCTCACCAAAATAACATAGCGATTTGGTTCTCTATGATTAATAAGGAAAATCCAATTGTAGGTCTGATCGATGATATACAGTGTTTTGGCAAGCCAATCTACAGCAATTCCCTCCACTCTATTAGATGATCCCCCAAACACCCTATTGGCGCTGTTACTTTCTGCATTGACTGTTCCTTTGTAAACTGCCGTACGTAGGGAGGCGCTAAAAAATATCACCTGGTCTTGGTGGTCGGTGTCCAATGCGACGAACTTTCCCGGAACTACATTGTACTTGAATGCAGTCTGTATTTCTCCGGTGGCGATTAAGCCCGGCGCGTATGTTGTTGGGTCTGCAGGTAATGTTTGGATTTTAGCCTCTGGTTGAGATGGGTTATCTGTGTCGACTTCCTCCGCCCAGAGCAACAGGTCAGCTGCTGTCGAGCTTGTTATCAACAGAAAAAGCCTTAATAAAATAATGGAGATAAGTTATTTACATTTTTGAGAAGAAAATTAACCGGGATTTGTGCATATATGCTATGTCAAAATTTATTATCAAAATATTCTTACCGGCTCATTTGTACAATGTCGACGTTTTGGAAAACTTTCAAATTCATCATAGAAATCATCATTCTTATCATCATCGTCATCCTCATACTCAATATCATCATTATTATTGTAATTAAAACCTTAATTCTTCCTTCTTCCTTTATTCTTTCACAATTTTGCGTTTTTTTCTTCATATTTTTCATAGTTTTATACACTCACATATTCATTTGTTTAGGACTGGTCTAGGCTAGACCTCGGCTATCAGTGCCTATTACTATATTATTTAAATATACAATTTTAATAGATAACATGGACGTAGTAATTAATACTTAAACAATACATTAAATTTATATATTAATATGATAACGTTAACGAATAAATAACAATAACTAAACCGTGTACATAGTGTATCACTACTGCAATAATAAGATTAACATTTTCAATCTTATAATAAATTTTATACAGCCGGTGTTATGTATTGACCTAGGCTACTATGGCTAATGACAGGTACGCTTTCACCATTAAAGGCTTTTTCTATGAATGGAAAGGCCTGTACGAAACACGAGCTCCTGTAGACCAAACCCAGTACCGTTACGATTTTAATCGTACGGGAAATATCCTCAAGATAATCAAAATCCTGAAAAAATCTAAGGTCTCAACTTACAGCAAGACTGATCTTGAATCCATTTTGCAAAATGTTCAAATGCATTCGTCCGAGACCTGCATTTATATAGATCCCGGAAGCCATGCTCACACCACCAAGTAATAAAAAAGTAAATAATATCCAACCACAGCAGAGTAGCTACAATGCCAACATTCTTAGGATGTCGTTAGGTCTATTCTCTTCATATTATTGGTTGGCACAAACTTGAAGACTTCATTCACATTGGTGGTTCAGTGAAAGGATTACCGCCTGCCACGTGAGGTGACCCGGATTCATGCATATGCAAATTCAATTTCTGGTTATTGTTGATTCTATATCTTAACGGAAGTTATCCATAGCGATGTTGATAAGTATGAACTCGATGATCTAGATAGAAAAACTGACATTTTAACTAGTTTGGAAAAATGCAGGCATCCAGTCAAGCTCCCAGTAACGCCCGTGACCTCTTGGGTCCCTGGCGGAAGGGGACACACAGGGGTGTTGAGCTTCCACTACCCGGCACTACGTAATACAAGCCTTTCACTGTGTGTTCTCATGGAAAATGTCTATTCCCACGGAGTCCAAACGGGTTCTTCCTACCCCAGAACTCTACTACATACAGAGCCTTGACATCTTTTCGAAGTTAAGAAAACACAACTAAGCAAATCAAAACATTGTAAATCTCGACTTTAACTCAAAACCGCGACATATACAGTAGAGTACTTTACTGACATGCACGTCTCCCAAAAAAAATGTCTCACCCTCGGACTACTATTACGTAAACGTAATTTTAGTTCAATATACCTAGTCTTGTAGAATATCTTTTCGCAGTTTAATAATAAATCAGATTTTTTACCGCACTAATTTAAGAATTATCAAATGCGCTAAGAGAAGAATAATCCAGACAAAAGCTAAAGAAGAGAAAGCTTTGAGGTTTTGAGAACCAGAACCAGAACCACCGATGCTGTATATATACAATAACCTCAAATGTAATGTTTTTCTTGTAATTGTTGACATGATTTCGAACAAAACATCAACAGAAAGATATTTTCTGTAAAAAAAATGTGCATCGGCCTGGAATTGAACCTGGGTCCCCAGCGTGGCAGGCAAAAATTCTATCACTGAACCACCGATGCTGTACGGAAATTATAACCTCAAACGTAATGTTTGTCTTGTAATTTTTGTCTTGTTCTCGAAAAGAACATTCACACAGAAGATACTCTGTGTAAAACGAAATATGCATCGACCGGGAATTGAACCCGAGTCCCCCGCGTGGCAGGTGAGAATTGTACGACTGAACCACCGATGATGTACATTCACTGAAAACTCAAATGCAATGTTTCTCTTGTAATTGTTGTTAATGTTCTCGAAGAGAACATCAACAGTTTGTGTAAAATTGAGTATGCATCAGCCGGGAATTGAACCCGGGTCCCCCGCGTGGCAGGCGAGAATTCTACCACTGAACCACCGATGCTGTACATTCACTATAAACTCAAATGCAATGTTTCTCTTTTAATTGTTGTTAATGTTCTCGAAAAGAACATCAACAAACAAGACAGTTTGTGTAAAATTGAGTATATATTATAATTGAGTATATATTATAATTGAGTATGCGGTATATTATAACCTCAAACGTAATGTTTCTCTTGTAATTTTTGTCTTATTCTCGAAAACAACATCCACACAGAAGATACTTTGTGTAATGTAAAACAAAATATTCATCAGTCGGGAATTGAACTCGAGTCCCCTGCGTAGCAGGCGAGAATTCTACCCCTTAGCCACCAATGCTGTAGGCATACAGATATTATTGTGTAAAATTGAGTATGCATCGGCCGGGAATTGAACCCGGGTGCCCCGCGTAGCAGGCGAGAATTCTACCACTGAACCACCGATGCTGTACATTCACTATAAAATCAAATGCAATGTTTCTCTTGTAATTGTTGTTAATGTTCTCGAAAAGAACATCAACAAACACGACAGTTTGTGTAAAACTAAGTATGCATCGGCCGGGAACTGAACCCGGGTCCCCCGCGTGGCAGGCGAGAATTCTACTACTGAACCACCGATGCTGTATCCACAATAAACTCGAATGTAATGTTTTTCTTGTAATTGTTGACATGATCTCGAAGAAAACATCAACAGACAAGATAGTTTGTTTTTAAAAAATGTGCATCGGCCGGGAATTGCGCCCGGGTCCCCCGTGTGGCGGGCGAGAATCCTACTACTGAACCACCGATGCTGTGTATATACAATAAACTCAAATGCAATGTTTTTCTTGTAATTGTTGGCATGATTTCGAACAAAACATCAACGGAAAAGATAGTTTCTGTAAAAAAATGCATGGTTTGTCTTGTAAATTGTTGTTATTGTTCTCAGGAAAGAGAACATTAACAGACAGGACACTTTGTGTAAAACAAAGTATGCATCGGCCGGAAATTGAACCCGGGTCCCCCGCGTGGCAGGCGAGAATTCTACCACTGAACCACCGATGCTGTACATTCACTAAAAACTCAAAATGCAATGTTTCTCTTGTAATTGTTGTTAATGTTCGCGAAGAGAACATCAACAAACACGACAGTTTGTGTAAAATTAAGTATGCATCGGCCGGGAATTGAACCCGGGTCCCCCGCGTGGCAGGCGAGAATTCTACCACTGAACCACCGATGCTGTACGGAAATTATAACCTCTAACATAATGTTTCTCTTGTAATTTTTGTCTTGTTCTCGAAAAGAACATCCACACAGAAGATACTTTGTGTAAAACAAAATATGCATCGGCCGGGAATTGAACCCGGGTCCCCCGCGTGGCAGGCGAGAATTCTACCACTGAACCACCGATGCTGTACATTCACTAAAAACTCAAATGCAATGTTTCTCTTGTACTTGTTGTTAATGTTCTCGAAGAAAACATCAACAAACACGACAGTTTGTGTAAAATTAAGCATGCATCAGCCGGGAATTGAACCCGGGTCCCCCGCGTGGCAGACGAGAATTCTACCACTGAACCACCGATGCTGTACATTCACTGAAAAATCAAATGCAATGTTTCTCTTGTAATTGTTGTTAATGTTCTCGAAAAGAACATCAACAAACACGACAGTTTGTGTAAAATTAAGTATGCTTCGGCCGGGAACTGAACCCGGGACCCCCGCGTGGCAGGCGAGAATTCTACTACTGAACCACCGATGCTGTATCCACAATAAACTCAAATGTAATGTTTTTCTTGTAATTGTTGACATGATCTCGAAGAAAACATCAACAGACAAGATAGTTTGTTTAAAAAAAATGTGCATCGGCCGGGAATTGCGCCCGAGTTCCCCGTGTGGCGGGCGAGAATTCTACTACTGAACCACCGATGCTGTGTATATACAATAAACTCAAATGCAATGTTTTTCTTGTAATTGTTGGCATGATTTCGAACAAAACATCAACAGAAAAGATAGTTTCTGTAAAAAAATGTGCATCGGCCGGGAATTGAACCAGGGTCCCCCGCGTGGCAGGCGAGAATTCTACCACTGAACCACCGATGCTGTACGGAATTTGTAACCTCAAACGTAATGTTTTTCTTGTAATTTTTGTCTTGTTCTCGAAAACAACAACCACACAGAAGATACTTTGTGTAATGAAAAACAAAATATGCATCAGTCGGAAATTCAACTCGGGTCCCCTGCCTGTCAGGCGAGAATTCTACCCCTGAACCACCAATGCTGTAGGCATACAGATATTATAAACTCAAATGTAATGTTTCTCTTGTAATTTTTGTCTTGTTCTAGAAAACACACAGAATATACTTTGTGTAAAACAAAAATATGCATCGGTTTGAAATTGAACCCGGGTCCCCCGCGTGGAAGCCGAGAATTCTACCACTGAACCACCGATGCTGTACATTCACTATACAGCAAACTCAAATGCAATGTTCCTCTTGTAAATTGTTGTTATTGTTCTCGGGGGAAGAAGAACATTAGCAGACAGGACACTTTGTGTAAAAACTAAGTATGCATCGGCCGGGAATTGAACCCGGGTCCCCCGCGTGGCAGGCGAGAATTCTACCACTGAACCACCGATGCTGTAGGCATACAGATATTATAAACTCAAATGTAATGTTTCTCTTGTAATTTTTGTCTTGTTCTCGCGTGGCAGGCGAGAATTCTACCACTGAACCACCGATGCTGTACATTCACTATAAACTCAAATGCAATGTTTCTCTTTTAATTGTTGTTAATGTTCTCGAAAAGAACATCAACAAACAAGACAGTTTGTGTAAAATTGAGTATATATTATAATTGAGTATATATTATAATTGAGTATGCGGTATATTATAACCTCAAACGTAATGTTTCTCTTGTAATTTTTGTCTTGTTCTCGAAAACAACATCCACACAGAAGATACTTTGTGTAATGTTAAACAAAACATGCATCAGTCGGGAATTGAACTCGAGTCCCCTGCGTAGCAGGCGAGAATTCTACCCCTGAGCCACCAATGCTGTAGGCATACAGATATTATTTTGTGTAAAATTCTAGAAAAGAACATCAACAAACACGACAGTTTGTGTAAAACTAAGTATGCATCGGCCGGGAACTGTACCCGGGTCCCCGCGTGGCAGGGGAGAATTCTACCACTGAACCACCGATGCTGTACATTCACTAAAAACTCAAAATGCAATGTTTCTCTTGTAATTGTTGTTAATGTTCGCGAAGAGAACATCAACAAACACGACAGTTTGTGTAAAATTAAGTACGGTATGCATCGGCCGGGAATTGAACCCGGGTCCCCCGCGTGGCAGGCGAGAATTCTACCACTGAATCACCGATGCTGTACATTCACTAAAAACTCAAATGCAATGTTTCTCTTGTACTTGTACTAATTGTTGTTAATGTTCTCGAAAAGAACATCAACAAACAAGACAGTTTGTGTAAAATTGAGTATATATTATAATTGAGTATATATTATAATTGAGTATGCGGTATATTATAACCTCAAACGTAATGTTTCTCTTGTAATTTTTGTCTTATTCTCGAAAACAACATCCACACAGAAGATACTTTGTGTAATGTAAAACAAAATATGCATCAGTCGGAAATTCAACTCGAGTCCCCTGCCTGTCAGGCGAGAATTCTACCCCTGAACCGCCAATGCTGTAGGCATACACATATTATAAACTCAAATGTAATGTTTCTCTTGTAATCTTTGTCTTGTTCTAGAAAAGAACATCCACACAGAATATACTTTGTGTAAAACAAAATATGCATCGGCCGGGAAATGAACCCGGGTCCCCCGCGTGGCAGGCGAAAATTCTACCACTGAACCACCGATGCTGTACATTCACTACACAGCAAACTCAAATGCAATGTTCCTCTTGTAAATTGTTGTTATTGTTCTCGGGGGAAAAAGAACATTAACACACAGGACACTTTCTGTAAAAACCTAGGTATGCATCGGCCGGGAATTGAACCCGGGTCCCCCGCGTGGGAGGCAAGAATTCTACCACTGAACCACCGATGCTGTATATTCACAAAAAAATGCAATGTGCCTCTTGTAATTGTTGTTAATGTTCTCGAAAAGAACATCAACAAACACGACAGTTTGTGTAAAATTGAGTATGCATCGGCCGGGAATTGAACCCGGGTCCCCCGCGTGGCAGGCGAGAATTCTACCACTGAACCACCGATGCTGTACGGAATTTGTAACCTCAAACGTAATGTTTCTCTTGTAATTTTTGTCTTGTTCTCGAAAACAACAACCACACAGAAGATACTTTGTGTAATGAAAAACAAAATATGCATCAGTCGGAAATTCAACTCGAGTCCCCTGCCTGTCAGGCGAGAATTCTACCCCTGAACCACCAATGCTGTAGGCATACAGATATTATAAACTCAAATGTAATGTTTCTCTTGTAATTTTTGTCTTGTTCTAGAAAACACACAGAATATACTTTGTGTAAAACAAAATGTGCATCGGCCGGGAATTGAACCCGGGTTCCCCCGCGTGGCAGGCGAGAATTCTACCACTGAACCACCGATGCTGTACAATAACCTCAAATGTAATGTTTTTCTTGCAATTGTTGACATGATCTCGAAGAAAACATCAACAGACAAGATAATTTGTTTACAAAAATGTGCATCGGCCGGGAATTGTGCCCGGGTCCCCCGCGTGGCAGGCGGGAATTTTACCACTGAACCACCGATGCTGTACATTCACTATAAACTCAAATGCAATGTTTCTCTTGTAATTGTTGTTAATGTTCTCGAAAAATACACCAAGACACGACAGTTTGTGTAAAACTAAGTAAAAAGTGAACCCGGGTCCTCCACGTGGCAGGCAGTTGCGTCGAGAGCCAGTAAGGACCCCGGGGCAACACCTCACATGGATCCCCCACCTTGACTTGGGACCCCCACTTGGCTGCTCCCCAAATTAAGTCTCCTCTTGAATCTGACAAAGGTTTTCATCCTGGCTTGGACTCGGGCCCTATGGAGATTTCGTTCTTACCCCGAAAATTGTTCATCTTGGTCCGGCAGCGACCCCCTGACCCTCCCCCACCTCGACGCCACTGGTGGCAGGCGAGAATTCTACCAGTGAACCACCGGTGCTATACATTTAGTACAAACTGATATATCCGGGCAGAGGTGCCATATTTTCAAAATTTGCTTAACCAAGGTGGGGCTGAGGTAGGTGGGTATAGTGTCTATCCACATGCTAAATATTGTTGCAGGCTTTTGAGGGGGTGCGGAAGTAGCGGTTCTATAGTCTATAGTTAAGTTTGAAAGTATATATTTCCGGGCATCCAGGTTCAAAAAAAAAGTTTTCCACCAACCATGGTGGGGCGTTCAGGCCCTTACTCACTTTGTTTTTGTTTCTGTCGTCAACAATAAATAGCATCTCTATAATTTGGGCCGGTTTGGGAGGGATTTGCTTTCATGAGTCCCTTCTGGAACACTCGCAATAAACTAGTTCAACTGTGAGTAAATAAGGGAAATCCCCGATATATTTAGGGTGTTGATTGAATAAGAACAAAAACACTCAGGAAACATATCCGGATATAAACATGACACCAATTATTTGTATTTGTGCTGTATAATCCATAGAGAAATTTCCCGGTAGTTCCCAAGCCCCATCGAGAAGGCGCTACAAAATGTTTTTTCCCCACAGGCCTTCTCGCTGTATCACAGCCTAAATCCATAGTCAGGCCCGTAGCCAGGGGGGTTTTTAGGGGTTCGGGCGAACCCCCCTTTTTCAGCGAACCCCCCTTTTGCCAACGAACCCCCTTAGCCAGAAAACGATCCCCCGTTTCCAAAATAGTGCAATTTATTACAAAATGGGAGCATTTTTGGCACTGTTTATTTGTCGCTATCGATCGTAGAAATCAAAACAAAGCTGCAGCCAGCTGAATGACATAACCAGCAACACTTCAAAATGAATATTAATGAGAGGTTTGTTGCCTAGGCTATTTGACCAATCGC
>NW_022712526.1:156959-180838 GCF_011630105.1 Anneissia japonica
AAACTCAAATGCAATGTTTCTCTTGTAATTGTTGTTAATGTTCTCGAAGAGAACATCAACAAACACGACAGTTTGTGTAAAACTAAGTATGCATCGGCCGGGAACTGTACCCGGGTCCCCGCGTGGCAGGGGAGAATTCTACCACTGAACCACCGATGCTGTATCCACAATAAACTCAAATGAAATGTTTCTCTTGTAATTCTTGTCTTGTTCTCGAAAAGAACATCCACACAGAAGATACTTTGTGTAAAACAAGATATGCATCGGCCGGGAATTGAACCCGGGTCCCCCGCATGGCAGGCGAGAATTCTACCACTGAACCACCGATGCTGTACATTCACTAAAAACTAAAATGCAATGTTTCTCTTGTAATTGTTGTTAATGTTCTCGAAGAGAACATCAACAAACACGACAGTTTGTGTAAAATGTATGCATCGGCCGGGAATTGAACCCGGGTCCCCTGCGTGGCAGGCGAGAATTCTACCACTGAACCACCGATGCTGTATATTCACTATAAACTCAAATGCAATGTTTCTCTTGTAATTGTTGTTAATGTTTTCGAAAAGAACATCAACAAACAAGACAGTTTGTGTAAAATTGAGTATATATTATAATTGAGTATATATTATAATTGAGTATACGCTATATTATAACCTCAAACGTAATGTTTCTCTTGTAATTTTTGTCTTGTTCTCGAAAACAACATCCACACAGAAGATACTTTGTGTAATGTTAAACAAAATATGCATCAGTCGGGAATTGAACTCGAGTCCCCTGCGTAGCAGGCGAGAATTCTACCCCTGAGCCACCAATGCTGTAGGCATACAGATATTATTTTGTGTAAAATTCTCGAAAAGAACATCAACAAACACGACAGTTTGTGTAAATCTAAGTATGCATCGGCCGGCAATTGAACCCGGGTCCCCCGCGTGGCAGGCGAGAATTCTACCACTGAACCACCGATGCTGTATCCACAATAAACTCAAATGAAATGTTTCTCTTGTAATTTTTGTCTTGTTCTCGAAAAGAACATCCACACAGAAGATACTTTGTGTAAAACAAGATATGCATCGGCCGGGAATTGAACCCGGGTCCCCCGCGTGGCAGGCGAGAATTCTACCACTGAACCACCGATGCTGCATATTCACTATAACTTCAAATGCAATGTTTCTCTTGTAAATTGTAGTTATTGTTCTCAGGAAACAGATCATTAACAGACAGGACACTTTGTGTAAAAGTAAGTATGCATCGGCCGGGAATTAAACCTGGGTCACCCGCGTGACAGGCGAGAATTCTACTACTGAGCCACCGATGCTGTACATTCACTAAAAACTCAAAATGCAATGTTTCTCTTGTAATTGTTGTTAATGTTCGCAAAGAGAACATCAACAAACACGACAGTTTGTGTAAAATTAAGTATGCATTGGCCGGGAATTGAACCCGCGTCCCCTGTGTGGCAGGCGAGAATTTTACCACTGAACCACCGATGCTGTACAATAACCTCAAATGTAATGTTTTTCTTGAAATTGTTGACATGATCTCGAAGAAAACATTAACAGACAAGATAATTTGTTTACAAAAATGTGCATCTGCCGGGAATTGTGCCCGGGTCCCCCGCGTGGCGGGCGAGAATTCTACCACTGAACCACCGATATTGTATATATACTATAACCTCAAATGTAATGTTTTTCTTGTAATTGTTGACATGATCTCGAAAAGAACATCAACAGACAAGATAGTTTGTGTAAAAAATGTACATCGGCCGGGAATTGCGCCCGGGTCCCCCGTGTGGCAGGGGAGAATTTTACCACTGAACCACCGATGCTGTACATTCACTATAAACTCAAATGCAATGTTTCTCTTGTAATTGTTGTTAATGTTCTCGAAAAAGAACACCAAGACACGACAGTTTGTGTAAAACTAAGTAAAAAGTGAACCCGGGTCCTCCACGTGGCAGGCAGTGGCGTCGAGAGCCAGTAAGGACCCCGGGGCAACACTTCACATGGACCCCCCAACTTTACTTGGGACCGCCACTCGGTGTATAAGAGACAGATTTTTGTCTTGTTCTCAAAAACAACATCCACACAGAAGATACTTTGTGTAAAACAAGATATGCATCGGCCGGGAATTGAACCCGGGTCCCCTGCGTGGCAGGCGAGAATTCTACCACTGAAAACCAAGGTGGGGCTGAGGCAAGTGGGTATAGTGTCTATCCACTTGCTAAATATTGTTGCAGGCTTTTGAGGGGGTGCGGAAGTAGCGGCTCTATAGTCTATAGTTAAGTTTTAAAGTATATATTTCCGGGCATCCAGGTTAAAAAAAAAAGTTTTCCACCAATCATGGTGGGGCGTTGTTTCTGTCGTCAACAATAAATAGCATCTCTATAATTTGGGCCGGTTTGGGAGGGATTTGCTTTCATGAGTCCCTTCTGGAACACTCGCAATAAACTAGTTCAACTGTGAGTAAATAAGGGAAATCCCCGATATATTTAGGGTGTTGATTGAATAAGAACAAAGACACTCAGGAAACATATCCGGATAATAACATGACACCAATTATTTGTATTTGTGCTGTATAATCCATAGAGAAATTTCACGGTAGTTCCCAAGCCCTCGAGAAGGCACTACAAAATTTGTTTTTTCCCCAAAGGCGTTCTCGCTGTATCACAGCCTAAATCCATAGTGAATTCGGCTCCCAGGGCAAGTGATTCAGCCTAAAACACCGAATTTACAAAGAACTTTACGTAAAAAAGCCCTGTGACGAAATAACACGTTCCGTTAAGCCCCGCCCCTCGGATATAATTGCTAATGTCCCACAAAAAGACAGCCACAACGTACGCAAAAATGTGCGTTGGAGAAAGAACTTGCGTTTGTGAGACAAACGCATATTCATGGACCTGTTTTGATTGATCAGTTGTTTCGATTACTTATTTTTTTTTTAGAGCCCGCATTATCAGAAATTCATCAAACTTGGCTACAATGTTGCTTTACCTAAGATCTAGAGCTGATTAAATTTTTAAGGGTCAGGGTCAAAGGTCAAAATCAACGTAAAATTATTTTTTTAAATTTATTTGTCTTACAGCCCATAGTATTAATGACAAACTTGGTCACAATGTTTCATTTGAATTTTTAAGGGTAAGGGTTGTTACAGGTCAAGGTCACAATCAACAAAAAAACGATTTTTTTTTAAACAGTTTTTATCAGAAATTTGTCAAAATGGCCACAATGTTCCTTTACCAAAGATCTGGAAGTGACTAAATTTTGAAGGGTCAGGGTCAAGGACACAATGATCGAAAAACTTGTATAACTGTTTTCCATATAGAGGTACAGTAGAAGAGTGTTTTTCACACTACCGGCCCCATGTTCAAATCCCAAGGAATCTCTTTTTTTTCATTATTTTTTTTTTATTGAGACAATATACAGGGGAAATTTATACAGAGAAGAATTATGATGTGAACGGAGGTATGATTATGTAACGTTTGATATCTGTACCTGAAAGTTCACGAAGTTCAGGAACCCCTGTGTGTTGTATTTTTGCAAGCAATTATTGAGAAACCACTAATTACATATATTCCTCACTCGGACACCCTACAGTTTGTCCTAAAATCCATGTAAATGAACTTATATGACGCATCAACAAGAACCATCAGAACGATGCTAAAGGAACACTTGAAGGAAGACGGTTAGACAAAGAAGAATGTTAGAATATACCAATCGAAACGTTGGGACATTACAATCTGAACGGTCCTTCTCAGCACCAAAATACTAGTACTGTACCATCAATTGATATTTGTATGATATGCCACATGGTGCCAAGAAAGCATACAATTATTATAGTTAATTAGCCACGTAAACATTTAAGACTCAAGTCTGTTTTCCACTAGGCAAATTTAAGTGTCGGTTTGGTTCCTGAACTCTGATTGGTTGCACACTTTTTCGCTTCGCAAGAAAGTTAAAACTGTTTGAACTACCGATTCGCTGAAGCGAAAAATCTGATAGAAATGGGAATGCGCATTCGCATGAACAGATGCGTTCGACTTGCGCGAATAAATTTGCAAGTGGTAAACCGGCTTTAGGCTGTATTCACATCAGATCCGAACCGACATTCAGATCGCGTTTCCAAAGTACATTACGCTAGCATCCATATTCTTACACACTCAGTCTCTGTTCAGCTGTTCAGACATGAGTTACGCCAGCATAACATTAATTGATCGGTGTGAAGTTGTGCGTGGCGTAGCGAACACCAGCATTAACGCGCAATAATCCACCAGACCCCAGTTTAGCATACAGCACTTATGACAGTCATGCATCAATGATTTTGAACATGGCCAGTATTTGACCAATCACAAGCCTATATGTAAATAGGAGATAAAATGCGCATTTACGAATATCGTAACGTTAATTGTCCAGTCTGGACTAGTTCCACCATGGATTAACATACGTTAGGCATTAAATACGCCTGGCGTATCTCTCAGGTCTGAGCGTAGCCTAATTCGATTTTCTGATCGCTTTGGTGGGCTTCCCGATCCGAAAATTTGGATTCGGTTTAAATGCACCTTTAGAGGGTGTGACATATGTAACTTAATGAAAAAACACTGTCAACAAAACTAACTTACAATAATTAAAAAGTTAAGATGAGTTTTTACAAGTGCTTTAATTTCCATTTTTGGATGTATAAAGTTTTTCCATGGTCAAGTGATATATATACAGGCCTTTCATATAAAAATATGATTCTGTTAACCTAATAATCTATATGAACAATTATATTTAATATTTTATTTGCCCACATTAGTTTATTTTGGTAATTTTTTTGAAATTGTAATCAAAATTAGAACGAGAAAACATATTCTCACCAATGAAACGCAGGCGTCTAAATTAAAATATTTATCTGCAAAACCTTTGTTTTCTGTGTCCCATTGGAATAGAGCAATTAAATATTTTGGTTTTTTTTTTTTACTACAAACCAATATATCTAATTGCTTTGAAATCATGAAAGTTATTGGGACTCCACAATGGATGTATACAACTTTACACAAGCTACATTAAAAAAAAAAATTGTAGAGCCTCATTATGAAGCTCAGGGAGTGGAGTTGTTTTGATCGTGAAAAAAAACCTTGTTGCCGTGACAAGGTTCAATTCCTATCACGGTAACAGGATTTTTTTTTTCTCATGACCAAAACAACACCAAACCCTAAGCCTCATAATGAGATTTACCTTATGTAGAGCATTGTGTGTTTATGTGTGTCTTGTGAAGGGATATGCCACTTAGAAAAGTGATTATGTTCGCTGTTGGGCATATCCTTGGCTTTCAGCCTAAACCAATTATTAAATATAAATAAACATGTTCACTGCCTTACCATGTAGGACAAAGTTATTCCCCTTCCCCATGACAAACTCTAAAGAGGTGCCAACATAACCAATTAAAATATATTTTTAGATTATTACAAATCTTACGGGGCTGCCATTGACGTGTTAGTGCAGTTGTAGCAGCGTGCGGAACATTATAATACACAATACAAAAGAATAGCGTATCTGCGGGTATACTCGTCACTGTCCTATCTACAACATACCCTGTAAGACAAGTACTATTGTCCATGGACAGTGATCGACTATTTGTCAAGTACACCTCCATTAAGCATTTCAATCAATGATATAATTAGTGTACAAAGCTATAAAGTCAAATTCTGCTTACAAACATCATTACTCTCATAGTAAATAATACTCTTGAATGGTAGGTGGTGCTATTCACTTTCTGACACAATTCATAAATTGACGTCTTCATATTTCTTTCATCCATTATCGGCCAGATCTGATTGGTCAAAATACCTTGCAACCAAGGTTATTAAAAGATTTAATGCCGGAAGTCTGTCATCATCAATTGAATCCTGAACATATAAAAAGACATTATTAATCAAAACAGATGCTGATTCCTTGATTGATTGATTTGTTGATTAACTGATTGATCAATTAATTATTTGGTGTTTGGTAAAGCAACGCTTGACCGCCAAACACGGAGATCTCCGTGTTTCAGGTTTTTTTACGGAATCCGATCGATGGGGTAATTACAGACATGTACTTATAATTTGAATACTATATTCAGTCTGGACCGTAAGCATTTCACTATTTACATTAGCGTAGAGAGCGGTGGTGATTTACATAATCGCGATTATCTAAGCTTCGTTGTGAAAAATTGTGTAAACGTCCAGAAGTGAGTCATTTTCATTTTACTGTTACGAGTCACAGATTGTGATTAGAATAAAGTGGTTGGTACCATTGTTTTTAGTTCTTGAAATATTCACTACATGCCAATCTAATCCCATACAAACTCTCAACTTCAGAAAAGTGTTAAAATTTGCCAAAAAGTCTGGCGGTTGCTGATACTACTTTTTCAAACCTCTGGCGGTCAGAGTGTTAATGGTTAATTGATTGATACATTAAGGTAGAGCATGAGAAATTGTCAAGTGATTATGGATCTACATTTTCAAACCAATTCAGTTTTAAAATTATCAATAATGTTGCAAAGTATAGAGGGCGCTATTTTATTAGCCATTGTCAATCCAATATTATATTTCAATATAACAATCAAAAACTTGATACAATGATGTACAGCCTCCTTACTTAGGCTCTTTCACCATAAGCAAATGACTATGGATCTATATAAATTAACATTTTCAAACAAATTCAGTTTTAAAATATCCATAACATTGCGAAGTATTGAGGGCGCTATTTTATTAGACATTGTTAAGCCAATGTCTACCTTATTTCAATATAACAATCAAAAACTTCTGAAATTCTTCAACCAATCAAATGAAAATTCTAAAGCCCTGTCCAGACTCTCAAATTATATATATTTTTTGGTCATGATGACATTACATCATGACCATAAATAGGCACATCAGTATGGGCATACAGTACATCAGTATTTCTGTCAAAGATAAATAGTCTGGATAAAGATTTACACCGTTTTCTAAACCATATCAAAACACATATATTATGTGATATACAAACACAATGCGATACCAGTACAATATATTAACAATGTACTCACCAAGGAGGCCCTGAGAGCCGCACACTGCCGTGCTAGCGTACGAAGCATTGAATGCGCATTTGGTTCTAGTGGCTTCTGCAGGCATGCCAACAGGGCATACAGCCACTGGCCTTGATTGGGACTTAAGCCTAGTGTCTGAAGCCAACCAATTTGGAAATCAAGGACTTGCGTAACAGTACTCTATAAAAAAAAAATATTTAAAAAATTTCATTAACAAATATATAGATCTGGCTTCTGAATATGGTGGTAATGACATATAATACGTAAAAAAAAAATACAAACTGTGTTCAACATTTGGAGGCAATTGTGACTATTATTTATAACCTTAATGCTTTTAAAATAGAGAACACTTCATTATTGCTAAATTACTGCTTTATATCCCTTTAAATGTTGTTTAATCACATCCTACAGGGTTCACGCAGGTCACCAAGGACGCGAGTTCATGTCCACACCTGTCTAAACATACCACTATTGTATTGCAAGTACTAGGTGGCAGTGGTCACCAGAATGGAACTCTCCCACCAGAGTTCATGAAAGGAAGTGGCGCATCTGGTAGTCTTGAAATGGGGGTGCTGATTGGGAGGCCCCCTTATTCGTGTTTCACTACAGTTGATAGTAATGATTTAATTATGGTGGCGCCCTTTATGCCATGGTGTATGGGATGGAACAAAAAAAAAGGCTCGGCGGTCAACGTATTAGACAACAAAAAGAAATTACCTGTTTCATTGCTGCTACCATGCTTAAGAGTGGTGGGATGCCGTATCTGACCCCACTTGTTGAACCTATGCTAGCATCCATTGATGCATTAGGAATGCCACGCTTTACATTCAGAAGTTGGTGGGCTTCTTCTCCAAGACACAGTTTACACCAGCCACCTTCATTATCTGGATTAGGCTAAATAAAATAAAATGGATTTGGTGGTGATGGTTAATTATAAAAATGACAAAAATATGATAAACAATCCAACATATTGTATTTATGATGTTATTAGGAGCTTTGCCCAATGCTAACAGAGTGGTACATTAACTAAAGAGAGAGAGCAGCTTAGCTCAGTCGGCTAATCTGGTGGTAGCCACTGTGTGTCTGCTGAACCATGAAGATATCTAGGTCCCCGGTTCAATTCCCATCGCTGCCTTTCCTTGTATTTCAGCTGGAGGGCTGAAATACAAGTTATAACACTGCACCATCTTTCGGATGGGATGTTTAAGCCGTTGGTCCCGTGTGAATTGATGGCCCATGTGCACGTTAAAGAACGCAGTACACTATTTGGAAAAGAGTAGGGGATTGTCTCCCGGTGTACTTCCCAATCACCACCAGAAGAACTCCACTGAAAATACGTCTTCTTCAGGCTTTCGTGGGCCATCCTTGGTGTTTACACCGAATAAATCCTATCCAATCCAACAAGTAATTTATAATATGACGATGATGATTGGATCAATATTATACTAACTAATGTTGGTTGATTTTCTTTGACATTGTTGATTAATTTCTCCCTTTGTTGATTGATTTTCTGTCGGAGTATCGCAAAATTAGATGCTTCCTTCAGCTGCCAGTGCACACTTGGTGAAAACCCCTTTGGAGCAGGGATACAACCTGATGACTGCAAAACAAGCAAAATAAACAAAATTAATCAAATGTTCTAGTGTTATCCGAAAGGTCCACTGATTAAGGTAGTGTAATACATACTCCAAGTATCAAAATGCACGCTAGTGTTATCCAGTGACAGATTAAAATAGTTTTTGAGTTGGTGGACAAACAGCAGGGGCATAGACTAGTTTCAGCCTGGGGGTTAGGGTGCGAAAAAAAAAAAATGTTGCCGCCATGGGGGAAAGGTGCATCGGCACTCCACACTTCCAGCTCACACCTATGAATAGACAGGCTTTGTAAACAATAAAATCAAGCATAGCTTACAGATAACAATAAGATGGAATGCAGCTAGTGGGGAGTATAATGTGACCATGGTTCATTTTAATAGCAAATTAATTAAATCACAAAAATGATTTTTCGTACTGTTGGGCTACTTACACTAGATATAACTCTCGTCTGTTTATTTTTGAAAATGTCAGGTTTGGTATTTGCCACAGCGATGTCTGGACAAGCTTGGGCTTCCAGTCTGTCAACAAAAAACACAACAAATAATAATACAGATAATCAATAATCAATAGCAATGTATCCATACCAATGAGCCATCTTGTAGTGCTCATGTACAAGTATATGTTGAAGATCAAGATCAATGGTCAACTATTGCCAAGGCAACTTAGTGCTCCCATAGGCAACTATTGCCAAGGCAACTTAGTACTCCCATAGGCCTACTCTGTTTTGTTGTTGAAATATAAATAAAAATAATAATTTACCTTACTCTTCGTAAGTACTCTTCAGCGCTTGAGGGTGGCTTGGATAAGTCTCCATCTTCACTAGCAACTGGGAGTAACTGCACCATTAAGTTCTCCATTTGTACTATACGTTTTACAAGATGTGGAACTTAGAAACCAAATGGCAAGTATTCAATTGTCACTCAGATTGCCATTTTGAGAGGTATTCCCCTACGACTTTGCTTTCATCACTGGCTATAGAAAGAGAAGACATTACCATTAGAATCTTTGATAAGCATAAATCATATACACTCAATATTATTGTTATTGCATGTGTATTGCATGTGCATTACATGACAGAAAAAAATTTGTCAGGACACCAATTTGCAAATAATGTACCAAATGTTTTCCTTGCGGGCATAACATCCCACCAGAAGACCAAGTTGATTGAATGCGTAGAAGAAGTAACTTTTTGTAGAGCACTACAATGCATATGTCTCCCTACTAAGCTAGGGCCTAGCCATAGACCTAGAGAGGCCTACTTTTGGTTTTAGTTTTACCCATTCCAACAAAATCAAAGAATGTCATACAATACAGGCTTGTAGCTTTCAAACCAGGAGAATTGAGCTATCGATGTCAAAGTTTAGACCTAGGGCCTAGAAAAAAATGGTCCGATCATCATGAAAGTGGGCCCATAATGGGTCCGAGCGTCTATTTGAAGGGCCAGCACAGCCATGTGCCGATCGTTCCCCTGTCGTCTGTCACTTCGGACAGTAGTAGGCTACCCACCTAGGCCTACTCCTCTGGCCTCTAGGCCTAGGCGATATAATAGAAAACCTAAATGAAATAAACTACACACATATCATAGATGAATATGAATAAATATGCCTAATGTTAAAAATACCCTTTTTATGCAAACTGAATGTATTTAAACAATGTTACATCACTCATATTCGACGACCGCCGATTGGAACCAAATTTTAATCACCAGCACAGCGCCACCAAGCGATTTTGATAGGGTTTTTTAGTAAATTTGTGTGAAAGACGATTTCCTTTATTTTAAAGTAAACTTGGTTTATTGTTATTGTGTGCACAAACTGACAAGTGACATAAACTCCTGTAACATGAAACTTATTTTTCATGCACAGAATGATGTCTCCTTAATATTAATAACAGGTACAGTAGTACTTAAAGGTTTTACGTCTAAACGTGCCTGTTTCCCCACCCCCCTCCCCCACCCAAAAATCGTTTAGCTTGTGAAAATTCGATAGATCTATTACTGTATTATGTATCCACAAAACATAATTTCAAGTGATTTCTAGTTATTTAAAGAGCGTGTGTATATTTCAAGGTAAAATCATAAAAACAAACGAAAAATAAGAATCAACAAACTTTCTGCCCCCAAATATTTCGTATTTTGTCATTGATAATTGAAGCAAAATTTATTCCTAGAATGGGGTTTTGAATAAGGAATAAATAAAAATTGACCAAGTTTCTCAGAATGGGGTTTGGAATAAGGAATAGTAAAAATTGACCAAGTTTCTCAGATTAAAACTTAGGCTATATACCGATACTGAATATACTTTAATTTCCCCATTACCCGCGAAATATTACTGCTTAGTGCTAAACGATTGTTACTTAAAATACTTGATTACAAATACTTAGCAGAAGGCCTATCCACATTAATTTCTGTTTCAAGTACCAGTGTTGGTACACAGTATCCATGCGCCTGTGAAATCAATTGTCTCCAATAGCATCCAAATTTTCAACGAATGTCACAGGGGAAAAGTTGTTTAGGGTGACTCCATTCACATCAGCAGGCTCCTGTACAAATCCCAGTTGGAACATTTTCCCTCTTTCTTGCTATATACAATTTAAATAAAGCATTACAAGGCAACATTTCATAAGCAACTCATTCACACCTTTTGTACATGCGTAGTTGGAGAGCACTAGCTATTTTTGCATGGAAAGCACTCTTCTATATCTGTCTCTTATACACATCTAACCTAAATGAAATAAACTAGTTGAAGCAAAGACAATTTAACTGAGATTATCACCATATGTCAACAGAAGTTTCAGAGTAGTGCACTTTTAGGAAAGGTCATCATACTATTTTCTCGATTTATTGGTAATGCAACTGCCATAGCTACAATCTCTAGCTTCCAACAAGAACCACGACAATAGGACAAGATTACAAAATAATTGTGCTTTTATTTCCTCATTTTTTTCTGTGTCTACTGAAATATTAATATTTTAATAGCCACAGTCCCCTTTTGGGAAGGGAAAAAATTGATTGCCCAAAACACCTCAGAGGTTATTTTCGGGTGTCTAGAACACCAAAATTTTGCGGGGGCTTGCTTCCCCTGGTGTTGTTATCTCGACCAGCCCCACTTTCGGCCTCCCTTTCTGATATGTCTGGATCTGCCCCTGCAGCATGTTAACGGCGTGTTCCGAAATGTTCCAACATATTCTGTACTACTGCATAATTTCCTTGCAGTACCAATGCAGTCACCCACTGGATAGAGATCAGCATTACTGCAGGGGATCATTTGAAGAGCTCCCAGGCAAACCACTCACGTTGGCATCTCTAAATCAAGTAGCTTCATACTTCTCTTGAAATAGGTGGGATGCGGAGCCGTCACATGGACATCCCCATCAGGTCGCCTGAGAAACAGTTGATTGTAGTGTAGATGCAGAGGAAGCTTGGGAACTCTACTCACAGAAAGATTCATAGCGTTTCTAAGCATTTTGGGTAATTTCTGCAAAAGATGAGATGTATAAAGTAGTTCAAACCAGAGTTCAACAATTTGGCACAATGATAAACAATTAAGGCAAACTTAACAATACTCATTATAATAATATAATACGGGAATACAATAATATAACACATTTGTATGTGGATATGGCTTTCCTTTTATACTGCTAAATAGTGTTTTGTATGATGCAGCTAAACTTTAAAGTAGGACAATGCAGGCATCTGATTGTCTGCTAAATCTGACAGACCAAAATCTGACAGTGTATGGCTAGCTTCAGACACATCTATCTATTTTACAAAATAGACTAATTATGAAAATGAGATTTAGTTTTAACAATGACATGAAATCAGTACCTGAGGTCCAGTTCTTGCCTCATTTGGATCAATCAACACAGGTGTTCCAAGAACTGACTGGACACGGTTAGAATATAAATGATCTCCCAATATACTACAGAGCATTGATGTTGTGTGTACCTGCAGTTGATGCTTGTAAGCTGCACAAAAAAAAATAGGTTTGGAGAATTAGGTTGAAGAAGAAAATTTATCAGATCATTGAACGGAATCAATTAAGGTATCATGGCCATGTAAGATGAATGACCCAAAACAAGAGACTCAAGAAGGATAGGCCAACAGGACTAGAAAGCACAAGTAAAAAGACCAGAAGGGAGGCTGAGATATTGATGGCAGGACGGAATTAGAAAGATTGTCACAAGATCAGGAAAAGGCATAAATGAAGCAGATGACCTATGCCAAGATCATGCTGCTTGGAGAACCTTTGTCAGAAAGTTTCAACCAACAAAGTTTTTGGTGAAAATGTGAGAAGAAAATTTATCACTTGTATGTGCTATTGAGGTTTAAGTACCTATCTAAAGTGTGTGCACTCAAGCAAATCCAAAATAAAGAATTAAAATACTTATAGATAGGTTAGGAAAAATACAGACAAAATAAAACAATAGCAAATATAATAGAAATATTATAGTTCTCGGTGAATGGTAACATGCTTACCTTTAAGTGGCCACATTTCAATGAGGGCGCTATTTAGTTTGACGTTGTAATCTAGGACATTATAATCAACATTTGTATTCTTTGTTTCCTGTCGCTTGATGCTTCCCTTGGTGGCTTCATGTTTAATGACTGTCTGTAAAATTCAATATGGAGATAATTAGCAATTTAACACAATAACAAATTTGCATTACTAGACTAATAATTATAATAATAAGAATCATTTTATAAAATTTGTAAATCTATTACAGCCTACATAAAATTATTATAATAAAATTATACTGTATAGTTTATGAAATAAATTATATTAAGTTGTTTGTATTGTTCAAACTGAAAATTATGACCATCCATTACATCTACGGTTGGCAACCTTTTACTTCAAGGACCCATAATTTTGTACCCTAGTTTCCCCACGACCCAAGACCTTGAGTTATCACACAAAATATATGACCAATGTAATACAGTAGAACCCCCTGCTTTGGGACACCCCTATTCAGGGGACACCCCTAGTTGACACTTTTTAGTGAAACAAGAGGAAGTAGACACCCCTGTCGGACGGGGACACTTATCTAGGTGTGCCAAATGGTAAAATAAATAAATACTGAACCCTTATTATGGGGACACCTAATTGTTTTCATTGTATTACAAAAACTACAGCAGTCTAAGAATCATTTAAAAACTTTATATTTCGATACATTTTGAGCAATAAACTTCACATCAAACCAGAATTTTCTTCCCTGAATCTAGTGTGAACATCGGAATAGGCCCCTGATCCTTAATTTGTTTAAAAGGCCCAAATATCTATTTTGAGTTGGGCTCAAAGATAATATCTGAGTAATAAAACAACTTGTTATAATGTGTTTTGGTAATTTCAAATTCTACAAATTCTACAATTCAACAATTTTAAGGTAGTGCAAACATTAGAATTCTGTAACTTTTAAGCAAAGAATAGGTGCGATATCGAGATTCCAAAAGAGCAAACATAATAAAGATATCCTGTTTTCTTTCCTCTATTTCCTATGCAAACCCGGATTTAAACTTTTTAAAATCACGGTTCAGCACACACACAGTTTAGTTAAGCTGCTCTCTCCCTCTCTCTTTCTCCGATTAACCTTGAATCATGAAATAATATTGGGAACATATATTGTACTTTTAAATATGCTACTGATGATTTCATATTATAAATAGAATTTGCATTGCAAATTATTCCTATAAATTAGTTTTAATTCAACTTTAACTCCTTCTTTGGTCAATGAAATAAAATTATAAAGAGTTTATGTCATCGTTGTATGAAAACACAATATTTTTGTGTATTTTGAAACACAAATACTATTCAACAAATGCCGTGCTGTGCGAATCGCCATGTTTTATCAAGGTCATTAATTGGTAAATCGGATGACAACAGCCAAACATTAACATATATTGAATTGACAATAGCCAACATTTCATCAAATTATTTAATTAATGTTTTGTTTCTATGATTTCATGAGAACTGATTTTAAAGAGTGTATATTTTAACACTTAAGACTTAAAACTTTCTGTATCATTTTATTTTTTAGACATAGTTGCGATCTGACGACCCTCAAAAATTCACTCACGACCCAGACTTGGGTCACGACCCATGGGTTGCTGACCGCAGCATTACATTATATCTTTATTACATTTTAATTGTATATTATACAATAACATATTATATACATTATCATTATACTATTATTATTTAATAATAGTATAATGATATATATATCATATATAGCGGATGAGCTCCTCGGAGTCAACGGCCAACCATTAATTAGTTTAAGGAATAGGAGTAGTTTAATCTCATTGTTATTGTTATTATGATTATTTTTATTTTATTTTATTGTTATTTGCTTTTTCTCAGTTGGCCTATATTTTTTCTCTGTAAAGCGCATAGGGGCAATGTGCAATATGTGCTATATAAATATAACATTATTATTATTATTATTATTATGCTATTATTATTATTTAATAATCATCACATTGTTTTGCCATATAAGTTAAGTACTTTGAAGTACCGGTAATCTTACCCTTAACTCTTCACCTATTATCTCCTGTCCAAGATTCAGTTTCTGTGACCCTGCATTTAAAAATCACATTTATAAAGTTTTAGCTCATGAAGAAACCGTTTTTGATGGCATGATGACATTTTAAATGTTTCGACAAAAGCAAATGTAGATTCTTGTAAATATCTAAACAAATTTCCCTACCTTGATGATGTTCTGGTATACCAACTATAAGAGCACTAAAATAAGAAAATTAATATAAATTAACCATTACAGTAATTCTAAAATTGTAAATGGTATTAATGATGGGGATGTCATCAGGAGAGAAAATTTTACCCCATTTGGGATTCAAACTTGCATCTAGTTTTTGATAAACAAACGACACTGGAAGAAAACTTTCACTCTCATTTTATTGGATGGCACTTGTCTTCTTATCAACCATGTGGAATATACATTACATATATGCAACTCTGATGTAAGGGTTAAATATATATGAAGAAGATTTGTCTATGTGTGTTTCGAAACATATATAATGCTGTGTAATGAAAAGAGTAATGAATAATCAGATAGATATGTAAAATTTTGACTTTAGAAACAATAAAAATTATTGCAAAGAATATAGTCTTTGTCAAATTGTAACTATAAGAGCACTAAATCTTACCCTCAACTCTTCACCTATTATCTCCTGTCCAAGATTCAGGTTCTGTGACCCTGCATTTAAAAATCACATTTATAAAGTTTTAGCTCATGAAGAAACCGTTTTTGATGGCATGATGACATTTTAAATGTTTCGACAAAAGCAAATGTAGATTCTTGTAAATATCTAAACGAATTTCCCTACCTTGATGATGTTCTGGTATACCAACTATAAGAGCACTAAAATAAGAAAATTAATATAAATTAACCATTACAGTAATTCTAAAATTGTAAATGGTATTAATGATGGGGATGTCATCAGGAGAGAAAATTTTACCCCATTTGGGATTCAAACTTGCGTCTAGTTTTTGATAAACAAATGACACTGGAAGAAAACTTTCACTCTCATTTTATTGGATGGCACTTGTCTTCTTATCAACCATGTGGAATATACATTACATATATGCAACTCTGATGTAAGGGTTAAATATATATGAAGAAGATTTGTCTATGTGTGTTTCGAAACATATATAATGCTGTGTAATGAAAAGAGTAATGAATAATCAGATAGATATGTAAAATTTTGACTTTAGAAACAATAAAAATTATTGCAAAGAATATAGTCTTTGTCAATGCTTGACATAAAATGTCATGTATTTTTCATTATTACATTACAATATAAATTTTATATTATTTATTTAAAATATGCAATATTGGCACCAATGATTCAAGTGTTTCCTTAACAGTAGGGAGCTTTCGATTTGTGCGACGACGCGACGCTAGAATGGAATCACTCATGCGTGACCATCCTACCTGGCGTCCTACTTTCTCTGCATACGTAGATTTGGCCAAATTGCATTGTAGAATCTGCTCGACAAGGTGACCGTAACGTTCTTACATGCACAGATGACTTTTAGTGACGTCATTACGTTCTACATCCTACTGTCGTCGTGCAATCGAAAGCTCCTTATTATATCACTAACCCTTGACCTACATGTATTGCCTTTTGACCTGTGACCTCTTGCCTGCATCTGCTATATCTCTGCTCAGTTTGTTTGCTGTGATGTTGTCATCTGCTAAAAGGACAATGCCAGAACTTTCTCTGATGAAAAAAAAATATCAAAAAACTAAATTGGTTATACTGTAAATTACTAATTATGAAATAACACCTTCAAACATGGTACAATACAATACAAAGGTGGCCGAAAAGTATTTAATTAATTTATAAGCCATGAAATACTTGTACCTAGGGCTGTAACATAGCGTGGAGCTACTTCACAGCCTGTCCACAGTGTAAGCTGGGGTAAATAAGCATGGTCGGCCAAGAATGGTCAGCGTATGGTTCGAACCCTCTCCATTCAGAACCTGAATGGAGATCGCTGCGCCAAACCCCCTTCCCTTTAGTAATGAGAAAAAATATTAGTGTTGTAGGATTTGAACCCAAGAAACTGGAATTAGAAAACAAGCATCTTAACCACCAAGCTACAGATCCACTCCATTTATGACATCACTACTGAAGCTTCTCTTACTTTTCTGGTGCACTGATAAGAACAGCATTAGGTCTGTTGACACCATCAGCAACATCTCCCCAGACATCCATCAATGACAGCTGTCCATCGACACGTTTCCCGGAAACTGGCAGGCCAGCAGGCTTCGATAGAGCCAATATTCCATCTACATTGAAATAATGCCAAAAACGTAAAATAGCAAACTAAACATAATATACCAATTTTTACTGATTTTGAAGTGGTATGATAAGACTTTTCAGTGTTCAGGATAAAAAACAACACAACACAATGGTGATACAACTCTCTGAGGATTGCTAAGTATTGGGTACTGTTAGACCAGCTCTCCTGCTTGCCTACGTGCTGAATTATAATATATTTAAACGTAAGCAATTTAATAATACAATACTGTATATAAATGATGAAAACATAATGTGTACTTTGATAATAACAATCTATATTTAGAACTTAATTTACCTTTAGATAATAATGAAGAGGCAGACCAAGAATTGTGAGTTTGTAGAAGTAACAATGGGTGTGGTCTTTGTTTCTATAGCAACAAAAACATTTCTGGAAACCCAAGTATATAAAATGGATAATTATCAAAAGAAACTAAACCGATTCTATGGTGTTCCATCAAAGTAATAGCATACCTTTCTCATAGGCCACACTGTTCACCAGAACTTTAATCAGCATATCACGATCGATTTCACTGACATCCAAAACACCAGACTTTGAGAAGATGTTCTTCTTATTGGCAGATGGTGCTGTATCCTCATTACCTGCCATGGAGAAGCATAGTGATGAAAGTAGACGTCTCCATTGGCAGTCAACAACCGACGCACAAGAAAACTTTGTAAGTAATTGCGGGAATGTCATCTGAAAAATAAATAAATAAGTCAAACGTCTGAAATTTTAACGCTTTTTAAAAGCTTTTAAACAATCAATTATGAAAATTTACATTATAGAGTAATCAACATTTTATTATTAATCAATATCAAGAATTTCTTAAAAATCTATCTGGGCATTTTTTAAATACCGGCAGATTCCCATGCAACTATGCATAAAATATGGTCCCATACTGTAAAGTATTTTAATTCTGCGGATGATTACCTCAAAAAATATTACAAATTTGCACAGAAAGCAGTGGCAGATGAAGGGGGGGGGGGTTCAAAGGGTTCGGACGAACCCCCCCTCTGTGAAGAAACGTAACAAAATAAAACTGGGTCCTGGCTAACAAAAGCCATGCTAACCTACCTAATAATAATTTATGTACGAAAGTGCGTTCTTTGGGCCTATCGGTTCATTGATCCATGGAAGAAAGACTATATCTAACAACAACTCAATGTTGTTGGAATATAATAATATATTGTCTGTCTATTATTTTTTTCCTCTATGATAGGCCTAAAGAATGAGATAAAATTACCTGAATTTTTTCAAGAGGGAGAAACCTTGAATCCTCCTTAGAAGTCAGGAAAGCTTATTTCCGGCCATTTAGGAATCAAAAATTTTCCCGAGGGAGGACCCCCTTTCATTTTGGGGTTTTTTGATAACATTTTGAACCCCCCTCTTTTAAATCCTGGATCCACTCCTGGAAAATTTCTAGGAAAATAGATGCGCAAAATCATAATTACTTGTAATGCATAATACACTGGTTATATTAAGGTTAGGTCAAAGTCTAATTTTTGGCAAAATATGCACAGAAATGGTCCCTTAGTTTCTGAAATACGTAGACAGATTTCTAGGCCTTGTGCGGAGGATATATTCTCTGCCCAGGCATTGCTTTACAGTCTGCTTTTTTGGCCAAGAAGGCCTAGGTTTTCATACTGGTGATATACCCCCAAAAATAAAATACAGTGGAGTTGGTCTCGTTTATTGTCATTTAGTGCAACTAATGCCAGCCCTAGGTAAATCAAATGTCAAATCCAATTTATATTCTATATTACGGCTATGTTACGACTAGGACCTAGCCTAGAGACTAGCCTAGATAGTACTAGGGCCTAGTAAATTGTACTAGCAGGCATTAGCCTTTTAACCTAGGCTACTAGGCTTGGTTGTCCTTGGTCATCCAGCTAATCTGTTAGACTACACTGTGGGCAGGGCTTAGCTATATAAAGCCAGGCCTACTTACTTAACTACCTACCACCGCTAGCCTAGGCCTACCTCCTAGGCCTAGTTAGTCTAAGTTAGTGGTGTATAAAATAGGCTAGCTAGGCCTAGGCCTAAAGCCCAGCTAAGACCATATCAACAATACATCGCTTAATGCTTAAACAAATGTATTAAGTCAATACTTACTTTAAAATAAAGTAAAAATAAAGAAAAACTATTAACTCATAATTGGTGTCAAAGAAGTTGGGGTGCACTATTGGAGAGTTAGTTGCACGCCGCACTTTTGTTTACATCCTCTGAAATCTCAACCAAAGATACTAGAAATACAAGATAGAGTTCTCCACACAAAAAAAGTGTTCCACTCTGTCTTTGTCCTCTTTTACCTCTAAAAATCTACTCTAATTTATGTTATGGAAAGGTAAAAAGCAATTACACAATATTGAAAAACCAGACAAGAAGAATTCAATAAAAGTATGATAATGTACACGTTTAAAAAAAAAACTATCAAAATCTTCAGTTGGGAGCAAGGACAATGGAGCTGCTTAGGAGCTGTCTCTTATACACATCTAGATGTGTATAAGAGACAGCTGTTGGAGAGTTAGTTGCACGCCGCACTTTTGTTTACATCCTCTGAAATCTCAACTCATGCCTTCCAACAATATGGCGCGCCATTCGAGCATTGTATGCATATTTTACAGCACAAAGGGCATAAATGGCGCTCCATAGGCCTGAAATAGAAACTGAAAACTCAGTTATAAAGCAGGGGATGCATGGGGTGCTTGTATGAATGCCATCTGTTTCTGCCGCTATGCATTTAACATCCAGATAATCAGGAAATTAAGTTGTTTTTTTTTTGTCTTATTATTGAAATATCGACATACTTACCGTACTTTAAGCTTTGTCTACACTATCAAATTTTATGTGACAAAAAATGTGATGTGCCCATATATGGTACGATGACGTCATATCACATACTATCAAATTGTATAAAAAAAATGTGAACATGTTCAATTCTTATTTTCCACCACATTTTATGTGACGCTTTATTGATGAAATTTGATAATGTAGACAAAGCTCTACAAATAGGCCTAGGCCTAAATAGGCTTACGATACCAGTTACCATGAGAATTTTAAGTTCGTTACTTGGAATTACGCTCGTTTTTTGTATGTCTGGCGTAGGCTTCTCTTTGGCGAATTGCGGTAAATAAAACATTTATTTTTGCATTTTCTAGTGTCTTTCTATTACTTTTATGTCAATACGAATATTTATTATATTATAATTGAGTATTAGTATATTTATTATTCATTCAATTATTCGAATTGACTGCAACCACGTGTTTCATACATCGCGGCCGCGGCCGAAACGGTCCTGCACCGCTTCTAGCCCCTGGACTACTTTATTCGTTCTCTACATGGGTTATTCGGGATATGGTACTGAGGTAAATAATTTAGGCCTAAGCAAAATTATCATAGACAAAACAATTAAGTTTTGTAAAGGCATTCTTGTTTTTTATATGATGATATGATGGTTCTAGAATACATAATTTTGGACGGCAATGCCTGGCCGAAAATGTGTAAGCTATTTTGATTGGATGATGACAAGAGCAGCAATATGTCACATTTAAACCCAAACAGTATACTTTCCATTTGATTCATATTCAACTCGCACACGCACTACTTTCTGATACGATCATTGACGTGAACATGCACTTTCTGTAAACTGCGTCTATCAAACCAAATGGGAATGCACGAACACGATGATTTGTTGAAATTGCAAATTGCAGAGTAATTTATTAGCTGAAAGAAAAACAAGCATTGATTGACAATGGACTTTGTGATTTCTAGGATGAAGGTCTACATAGTGCTGTACTGAAAAGAAAATTTTATCAAAATAATTTACGCTTTCTTTGGTAAATCATGCAGAGTTCTAGAAATTGTCTGCTACTAGACCTACTCTCGGGTGTTCGAATAGGCCTATTATAAGACACTAATTTGTGTGATAGGCCTATATGAAGTATTAATTAATGTAAATATTGAATTGATAGGCCTAAAGTTTGCTGTTTATAGTGTGATGATGTGGTATTTTATATATATATATATGATCTGTCTCTTATACACATCTAGATGTGTATAAGAGACAGATATTTGTTCCTATTGCAAACTCAAAAGTATTTCAACATTTGTTGCATTTTCAGTATTTTATACCAAATAATTGGAAATAAATAAATAAATAAATAAAATATGGTCTAGCAATAAAATAGTAAAATGTGTCTAATTAACGCCAATTAGTGTATCTCGATAGACGTGTCTCAACACTCTGTTATTCCATATCTTGTTTGCCGCCATCTATAAAACGCACTCGCTGAAATATTTAAAGTTTGTGAATAAACTACATAATAACTGTACTTTGCCACTGTACATTTATTGATTTCAATAAGGGTATATGCACTTTATTAATGATTTTTAAACGTATTTCTAACACTAACTTTACCGGAGATAATAATAGCAAACACGCAGCAGCAGGCTTAACAATCCTGCCAAGTACATAATTGTGATGGAGGACCTAATTTGTCTGTCTTTGTTCTCTTTTACCTCTAAAAATCTACTCTAATTTATGTTATGAAAAGGTAAAAAGCAATTACACAATATTGAAAAACCAGACAAGAAGAATTCAATAAAAGTATGATAATGTACACGTTTAAAAAAAAACTAGAATCTTCAGTAGGGAGCAAGGACAATGGAGCTGCTTAGGATTACGGTACTAAATAAACATCAGTACATCGTAGATTAACCAGTTTTATGCTTAATTTGCATTAATATTTATGACTGTTGCCTGCGGGAGAAAGCGGAGTTTGAACGCAAAACTAAACCCGTGTACTGTAATTTCAATTCATTCTTACCGTCGCAAAGTAATATCTAAGGACGACTTTCTATCATGACGTCATCACTAATGAAAATATTATTCGCTAATAATGTCAATGCAGCAGAGTGTATAGTGAAATAGTGATTTGCGTCTTAACCTGTCTTAGACGGTTGCATTGCATTGATGCAAAGTGGCTTTGTACTTTAAAAAAAACAAAACCAATATAATCTTCCACTTAGTTGCATGTAGACATATACCCCGTTTGAGGCCAGCCTGCTACTACCACTACTCTTACTACTACTGCACTACTCACTCCTACTACCGTAACGTACATCGCGTCTTCATAGACCGGAAGGAACAAGTAGCAAAGGTATGTTCTTCTGTTGGCTATCCGTTTAAGTTATTGATTTATTTGCTTTCTATGTTTTAAACTCTGTGAGCATATGGTTTGATTTTTCCATTATTTTAAATATTATTATTTTGAAATTATAGGCTACTATATTGTCGTTTTGTGTTTTGCCCCCCCCCCCCATAAAACTGTTCTTTTTTATACTACATTTACTTTTAGTTTTATTTTTAATTTATGCTGGGATAATTCGAAACTCCGACTCAAGTTTGGTTTGCAAGCTTTTTTAACAGATTTTTTATATTATTCTACGAATCATTAAATGGTAGAATTCGGGACTAATGATTCTCTGCGTGACTTAGGCCTAAGTTACTTTTGATTTTAGCTGACAAAAAAAAAAGATTTCTCTACAGTTATAATGTTTTATTTAAGCTTACTTTAAATTACGTGATCATCACGACAAACAGTCTCGTTAAATACATATTGTTGAGTTCAATAATAATAATAATAATAATAATAATAATAATAATAATAATAATAATAATAATAATTTATTATAGCGCATATCAAAAGTTACCGGTAACTATATAAAATTCGATAATACTTATAAGGATAATAATATACCAACAAGGCTTCTATGCATCCGGCACACTATTTATCTGGCCATTTGATCAAACACCTGGAAGAAAATACCATAATAAGCCTAATATTGCGGCAAATAAGCGTATTAACATTCGAGCCTACAGTATACCAGCCGGTACCCACTTATGCTCCTGGGCCGAACGAAACAACTGTGGTTAAGTGCCTTGTCCAAGGACACGAGTGAAGTATACAAATAGCGAGTGGTTCAAGTACCCATCTCAAGGCCTGCAACAGATCTATTGTATTGCTTATTTTGTATATTTAATTAAGTTATTAGCTTCCAATTGAAAGAAACAAAACTAATTTAACAAAATATAATTAATAATATAGTTCCTATTCACTTGCAGTAAGGTAAAGGTAGTCACGTTTTTATTTGCACGTTATGGGGAATGAGCTGTTAGACCATCGTCAAGCTTTGGTATTGTGTGGAGGGTGGCCAGTTCCTTTCCACGACGCCTTTTTCCTCCCCAGTAGTAGTGAACCGCGGTACACATTTATACTCCTGGGTGGAGAGAGACAAACAAGTTCATTGTCCAAGAATACAATTGAAATGCACAGCGAAGGTTCGCAGTATTCTTACTAATAAATTAGCTAGTGTAGTGGTAAGAAGCATGGGGACGTCTTGGATCATATTTGGG
>NW_022712526.1:180961-188884 GCF_011630105.1 Anneissia japonica
GGTATATTATCGAGAAATAGGCCTATCAATATTATAGGAGAAAATTTGATTTAGAATGAGCATATAATAGTATACAAATGTGGAACTTTTAGCAATATAATAAACGTTATCATTACAACTAGGCCGCATTCTAATTTGCTCAAAATATTCACGGTCGGATATTCTGAAACCTGGTCAAAATAAAAAACGATTAAATTACATTTGTCTTTAAATGACAGCAGAAGAAATGGAATTTCGTATCGTTTTTCAAAACTGAACTCGGCGCAAAATTGTTAAGCGACACGGTTGTATAAGTTGCTCATTTATGGAGATCTAGGGACTCGTCTGCCTTGGAATTCGATAATGTACAGGGACATCACACCATTTCGTTTCATCCACTGTTGATAATTATTATAGGCCTACGTCATCGCAAGAGAACATAAAACATTACAAATATAAAAACATAGTTTCGTTAAATGTGAACTAGTCCTACTATCGCAGGATCTCACAGACAACAAAATCAAATATATTCCATAAGCAATGTGATATTAGGTCTATGGATGTTATTTGAACGAAATATAGAATACCGATGCGTGTCCCATAACAGGCTTATGTAAAATAAAACAAATCGGCCTAGTTACACTCGAGGACTGTAACATGGCGCACTTAACTTTAGAAATGCCCAGTCTGGCCCAAGCCAATTGCTTCAACCCAAGGCCTAGTCATACCGAAAGATTATTAGGAAAAACGAGGGTTTTCTTCCCGAACATTCTATGATGCTGCTGCTGCTGCTGATGATGATGATAGTGAAGATGATGATGATGATGATGATGATGATGATGATAATGAGGATGATGATGGGTAATGAAACTTATGTGGATGATGAGGATGATGATTATTATGATAATAAATATCGTTTTACATTTTTAAATATGGTTTAAAAAGGACATAAAGTAGGCTATATTTTAAAAAATAATTTCCATTATTGCAAATTTCTCTATGAGATTGAAACAAAGATGTAGGTCTATAACTCATTGGATAGAATACACAATTTTATAGCAATTTTCAGTAATTACCGTACATAATAAGAGGCCTATGGGAAACAAACTTAAATTAACAGTAAAAGGGCATATAATGGAGGTTGGGTTATTTCTGTGTAATAAAAAAAAATAATGAAAAAATTATAAAAAATGACAAGAGGAAACATGAACACTTCAATTTTCAACAGAAATTTAGTTTAAAGTTACACTTTTAGGTAAGGAATCACCTTTCGGTAAATAATGAAAGTGTGCCACTGTTAATTTAAAAAAAAGTGTAGTTTCCGAATAAATTACAGACTTAATAATATCAATGAGTTTAGGTCTCGAACCAATCGATATCTCTGGAACACGGACGCACTCCTTCCAGTTACTTAATTAGTTATAAATCTGTCCACATGGATTAAAATGCGTTCCGTAATTAAAAGTTTACTACAGGCAGTGTCGGATATGACTTGAAAACTGACAAGTTTACTTCAGTTTTGGCATAATACAACGCTAAAATTGTGAGGTGCAACGGGGTGTGACAGTCAACTCAATCAAGTATTGACCATTACGGATGTCCACTCGTGCTGCTGTGGTCCAGAGAGCACTCACTCTGCTGTTGGATCCGTTTTACATAGTTCTCATTAGTTTAATTGAAGTTATTTCTATTACGGTACAATCACAGTCCGGTTTCCAATTTAGTTAAGAGCTGAATCTGTCCGATCTAATCGACCATCATCGCCACATGTCCTCTCATCTGTAAAATGTTGTGATTGGGCATTCTTTACTGACCACATCATTGACCACAAAAGATGTAGCAGTATGACATGGATTGTGTGTAAGGTCCGTACGGTATCCCATGAGTCACTATGGTACTCTATTACGAGTAATCAATGACAAACCCATATCCTTTAATTAGCAAGCAATACATAGTACTATGAAATAGCGATGGTATAAATCAATGCGATATATATCTACAGACTTCTTGCTCGTTAACATAAACATGGGCATGCATATTTTCTTAAATTCCGTTTCTTGGGTAGGACCTAAGTTTCTTAATTATTCATGACTCGACATACACTTAAATCTATTCCTCCTCTTTTGGGAGTGTAGCAAGGTGATTTGATTTTCCCTTAAAATCATGTGTTCAAATCTTACAAGAGAGAGGATTTTCCACACGACTAAAATCAACTTCATCCATTATGTTAGAGGGCGTTGTTCAATGTGAGAGTCTACTTGCTTTTAGATGTGAACGAATTTTGTTTAATAAAAATAAAAATCATTAACAAAATGATTGTAGGCCCCATATTGATGCAATATTACACTCCATTTCAAAGAATTTTAATAGCTATAAAGTAACTTTAAAAATAAGTTAAATTTAAAAAAAATGTTAATTTTCATATTATTCAAATAGGCCTCTTTTAAAATGATAGGACAGTGTTTATTCTAGACAACAGGCCAAAGATATTGTTCTCATGCCAATATTGATGTCCATGAAATTTATAGGATAGCAAGTCGTTGATGTTTGCAATCCGTTTCCTTGTCTTGTCACCCATGGATAATTCTCAGTAGGCCTAAATGGATGGGATTGGGTTTGATTTCTTTAATGCTGACCTCAGGCTCAATAGTATGCTGCCGTTAAATGGAGGGAAGGGGTCGGACGGAATGGCCGAAAGATGGGTGGGAGAAGTCTTATATAAAATGTTCTTTAAACAATCATTTTTATACCAAAACAGAGGAAGGCATACTATTCAAATACGATATATACTTCCACTTTGGAAAAATAATTAAGTACCTCACTAATGTTCAATAAAGAACTAAATACGTGTTTTCAATATTTGCTCTCGAATAAAGACGTCTTTTGTTGTCTGTGTAACAGTATTGCTATATGACGACTGGCGCATCGAAAAGAACATTACACGTTCGACCGGTTTGAAAGGATTCGTGGCTAGTAAATATTTACCTTCAGAACTGGATTCGGCCTGAGTGCCGAAAATGACAGCGTTGTACACGCAACGAGGCCTTCGGTTATTGATCTTGTCACGTTTGAATTTTAGCGAGTAATCGGCGTGCTTTTGTTACGCAAACGAGAGAAATAGAAAGCGACAATAACACGATTTATTGACTGGTGCAAAATCGAATTTACCGACTCAGCCTTTCTGTGGTATCACTTTCAATGTTTCTATTCACACCTACGCTGCCACTTATCTTGTGTACAATTTTGTTCCTCCATATTGTTCATGACGTAACGGATGGATAGAATATAATCACTGGCCTAACCTTCATAATTCATAAAGTAATTCAGGTATATATGCGCTTATATTGTCATTATTGTATGACTAAACTAATTTTATAAATAGTGTCTTCTCTGAACAAAAAAAGAAAATGTGATACTGCGAACGTCTGTAGCGGTCTCTTATCAGTAGTTCTCGGGCGAAACTCGTTGCCAGTGGCGGCGGCAGGGAAAAGCCTTATAAACCCTCACCCCTCCGCCGGAAACCGCTCGTTGGACTTAGCAGTAGTACATCTGAGAACATCTTAAAATCTGAGTCTATAATTTTTACGCGTCAGCTCCCCCAGGCCCGTAATCGGACGACCCCCCCCCCTACAGAATAGGGAGCTCCACACTATTAGACCAATAGAAAACAACTACAAGTGGTTATTTTTATTCATAATTGACAGATTACATACATACATCCATTAAGCATAGGGGACTATTTTTAATTGAAATTGTGTACGCTTTCTTGGGCTGGTCTCTATAATTATATACCGGTACCGGTAGGCCTACAATGTGCCTATAGTTAACAATCTTTGTTCAATTTAAAGTCTTTCGATCTTTCCTGGTCTCGACCATTGTAGCTAGAGTCACTCTCAGATAGGCTTATCTTCTTTGATTCGCGCTTTGATTAGTTTAATGGGTATATGCGCCTTGGCATATGCCATGCATAGTTTGTAGGCTAATGATAGGTCTATCCGTTCTTACTATATTTCGGATTTTTTTTTTTTTTTTTTTTTTTTTTTTTGCACTGGAGCATTGACAAGGATAAGTTGATTCAATAAACATTGAATTGAGAATTGAGTATAACTATTTTAAACATTTTTAATATTATTACAGTAAATTATTCTGTACATTTCAAATTTTCCTAAAATTTGCAATAAAGTTATTTTGAATCATGATCTTTAATCTTTAATCTTAATGTATGCATGATGTTGAAAAAATTCAACTGAAAACTTATTTTGTGATTTTTTTATAGGCCTACTTTGTCGTTGACGATGGAAAACTGTCATGTATTGTTATATGCGATCCTATCCGTAGAGCACTTCATTTGATCTAATAACATATTGCATGGTACCGGTATAGCCTACTGCCGATTCTTCAACATTTTTACATATCAAATCGATTCAATGTTAATTCACGAAAATGGTAACTCATTTGAAAGCAGCTCAAACCAGAATAGATTTTAAATTAAAGGTGGAGGTCATGGTTCAACATTTTCCAAGAGAACCTCTGGACCCCTAAAGTTCCACTCAGATTGAAAAATAGTAATTTTCTTCTGGACCCCGCTAGCCCCCATAACCAATGACCTGACCACATAACATGACCATCATGGGGCTCCGGGTCAGATAGGCCTTCATTATACAAGATCTATAATTACAGCCAATCAGGAATGGTTAGCTCATAGGATGTTAACACCTTCAATTGTGACGTGATCTCTCCTGAAAGCCACTAGAACTATGTAAATTACCTTTTCTCCTTAATAAAACCAAAAAAATATATATATAGATAGAGACAACCAATAAAAATAATTGTTGCATTAAGAAAGTGGAAAATGACTAGAGAACTGGCGATTTGTTGACGCAGAACAACAAAGGAAACATTATAGGCCTACACATAATGTGTATCAACGTATATTGGTATCGGATGCCTTAGAAGATTTGTAATTCAGAAGATTTAGTACACATTAATATTGGAGACGTTTGTTTATGTGTATATTATGTCTAGGATCTATTATAAGGCCTACATCTGAATAAACACAATGGTAAAATGTACGAACGAACGAACAAACTACGAATAAATGAATTAATGAATGAATGTGAACAAACAAAATAAGAACGGACGAGCGAATTCGAATTCGAATTCGAATGAACAAATGAAAAATGAAAGAATGAATGAATGATGAATTGATAAATTACTGTATAAATGAATGGATAAACACACATCATTATGCGTGCATGCGTATGCAAACCTCTTGCACGCGATAAGCACATGCACGCACATTTACGATCAAACTTAACCTCGAATAGATAAATTTCGATAAAATCGATTATACTTGTATCATGAAACACTGATCAGAAAATCGATTGATGGATACAGGGCATGAAAAGTGTAACATATATCAATCGTTGTCCATCGATACATGCTGCCTTCCAACAAAACGTCAATCATCTTACTGATCACCGCTTGTAGGGCGCGTTACCACATATCGGTAAGAGATTGGACCATGGACCTATTAATAAGAAATAATGTATTTATAAAAGACCTAATTAATAATTTTATTAATAGATCCATGATTGGACTTTGGTATCTATGTTCTTGAATAAAGCACATTGCTGTAAATTCCTCACCCTTCGGATGGGAAGCTAAGCAGTTGGTCCAGTGTGCATAAAGTACCGTAGCGATGTACCGGTACTGACCAAGAAGTCGCTGCACTATAGACGGGGCGCCGCCGCGGATCACCAGTCCCAGTTTTTAACAAGGACAGCATTATACATTTGCATTTGTGCGTAGTAATTAATTTTTGAGAGGTAATTTCACTAACCAGTTTGTATTTTAAAACAAATACTGAAATAATGAATAAATATTGTTATGACTGAATTGTCCAGCACCAGGCCCTACTAAAAAGTGCATAGGCCATATGTTTATGTATTATTCCGACAAAATGTTATGTTAAATTATCGTTTTAATCAAATTACCGTATTTTATATTGGCAAAATTAGGCAAATGGAAACGTGTATATTGTTGTTGTACAGTGCATTACTAAAATTACTGTACCGAAACATGATCATTGAGTCCTGGAGCCGTCCATACCATTAAAAAGAGTCCAGTTCGAGCCTTTGGCTAACTATAAATTTTGTTGGCACTAGCATTTTACGACGAAAATCGATCGAAGCAGAATTGGCATGCTTATGTCCAACAAAATATTGTATCATATTTCATTTTTCATGTGGCAAGACAATAAAATTCGCCTGGAGTATCCACCCGGGAAATGTTCGGAGATATAACAGGAGCATTGACAAGGGAATAAAGCAAGCGCTGACTCATCGCCACTTGCATGATTTGTTCCCAATGTCTCTTTCCATCTGCACACCACATAAAAACAATGTAAAATGTTCGTTATCCATGACTACGCATGTGCAAGGAAGCGAGAAAAAATGATAAGCATTTTTAGTGCGCGCAAACAGCTCGTCAATTTTGAAATAACTGTTTGTTTCAGTGCCTGTAAAAACATATTTTCTTAGCTTAAATGCAGTCTTAAGACACCATTAAAACGCCATCATAAATCATGAGGTTTAGACATACAAGCAATTATGTATTTTTTTTTTGTTTATCTGAGCGTTTTCCTGAAATCTTCAACCGAGTTTAGATTGAAACCATGGAATGTGCAATAAACGGTAATTGCTAAATTGGGTGAAATATATAAGATATGCTCTACTTTTTACTGTACTGTATAGGCTATGTTTACTGTATTGCAAAATTTAGCATTTAATGTTCATAGCATGTTTTACACTGTACGCTACTTTTGTAATTTTATCGTTTATATCTTCATTGGTTGCCCGTCAAACAGCCCATAGGCCTACTTTCCAAAATTTTGGTTTCAACCTTTCTACTCCTAAATACATCACCGATCTAACTGAATTGCTTCTCAGCTCGGCAACTCAGATGCAGGTCAAACACCGTCATTTTTTCTGCCCAACATCTGATCTGAAAACCTATGGAATATGAGATCTGATGCCGCTCCCGACTCTGGAAGAGTCTTGCAGCAGTCATCTGTGAGTCCCCTTCCTTTTCTCTTCTCAAAACTAAACTAAAAACAGTAAAGCATCTATTTTTCTTGCATTATTATTATTCTTCTTCATTTAATTCACCTTCTTTTTTTCACTACCAGTGCATAAAGAATGATCATGTAGTACCTGCTTTATGAATGCCTAACCATCAATTACCCAATTTATTTCAAAAGTGGATGCTGGTTTATTTATGCTACCGCATACAGTAATAACAATTGTAACTTTGTTTTTATTCCAAGAGTGTAGGAATTTTTAATTACTTGGATTTGGTTATGCGTCTATTGTTGGGCACTTCAAACCTTAAGGGCCTACACACCTGCAGTCCATCCGACATTATAGAATTCGAGTCGTCCTCACACTTTATGATATTGAGTACTATTGGATCAGGTGCGAATAATACATCGCCAAACTGTTTCTCAACATGCCGCTTATTTGAGGTGATAGAATTCAAAGGAAAGCAGATCATACCCTGATTTGAGAAGAAAGGCGGTTATGTAACACGTCGTACACCATTCAGGATAGCTAAATGTTGAAAACAATGAGAAACTCCTAACCAAAGGCCAGGTCGATTCATCCAGCCTACAGTTTAGCAGCTGTTTCCTTAAGGAGACCGATTTTGGGCTAAAGGACTCTTGTGTGCTCGTCCAGTATGTTTGTATCTTTCCATGTAATACATAAAGGTTGAATCGTAAATGTATTAATCTAGCCCCTATACTATAGTGATCTCTCTTTCTATCTGCCTTAAAGATTATTGTTGTCTCAACCGGTATATAATATATAAAATACCTGTGATTACCTATTGTCGAAAGTACTCGTACAATAAATATCTTATTTTGAGACAGATACAGAACTTTGT
>NW_022712526.1:189239-230667 GCF_011630105.1 Anneissia japonica
TTGTAGGCCATATATGTATAATATATATAGGAGCTTTTCGTTTAAGGTTATGCTTGATACGATTATAACATAGGGCTCAATATATTCCATGATAAGTGAAATGATTATCATTATTGTAATTATAGTAATAAGTGAATTAATATGAGTTGCTATTGATGACGTTACACCCTTTTCTGTAGATAAAATAATTTTGTAATCTGTATTTTTACGTTACATGCCTTTTTCGTTGTATGTAAATACCGTACGTATTTATTTGTAATAATAGACTTATATTTTTTAATTATTAGCAATTATTGTACATCATACACGAGATTGGAATTTTTATACGAAGATTAGATTATTAAATAGAAGGCATTTTTTGATGTATAAATCTAACCTTTGTACAATAATTTCTATTTGGTGTATGATATATAAGTACACTAATAATTGCTTATTGCAGTATAATTATTACATTATTATAACACTATGTTGCAAAGATTAAGCATCAGTCCCCTGGTATTTTGTATTGTTACAAAATGAAATTACTGAAATTATGGAATTAGAAATAATTAATAA
This sequence comes from Anneissia japonica, assembly GCF_011630105.1. Classification (NCBI taxonomy): domain Eukaryota; kingdom Metazoa; phylum Echinodermata; class Crinoidea; order Comatulida; family Comatulidae; genus Anneissia; species Anneissia japonica. Next base: position 189,795 of record NW_022712526.1, read on the forward strand.
GGATGATAATAATAATGACCAATATAGGCATACAGTTATGTATTTTGAAATATTATTCAGGTGAAAGAAATCGTTGATCATGGGATCAGAGTTCATTCACACCATATACGGAATGTCCAATTATCAATTGTGTTTCTTCATTTATGTGTGAATTTGAGAACTCCCTCTATCATCAGCTCGCGACAGATTTTTGTTGTACTGGAGCAATACTCGCTGTTGTTGGAATTCAATGGTTACGCTGTGAGAGATATTGCTCTGGAAAAGGACATTAATTAATCGCCGTTATGGAAGAATTAAACATACTTAGTAATGTATTGCGAAAGATAATTTCCATTTTATAGATTTCGGTTTTACTTAATGTGTAATTCTTTGGATATTTCAGCAGAAAGGAGTATTTCTGAAGGCTGTCTAAACAGCTTGCCGTATCGACGCGAACCCAAGCTGAACGACAGCTCGAGCGAGATAGCCCGAAACAGCCCTGGCCTGTGAAAATGGCGGCCACATTGTTGGTGATTGTGGTGTTTGTTTTGGAAATTCTCGCCGATTCTTGTGCAAATGCTGAAGGGTTAAACTGTCCCACAGTTTGTGAATGTCTTGGAACTTCTATAGATTGTAGCAGACGATCTCTCACACACATCCCAACTGATATTCCGGAATGGGTAACCGTGTTGTAAGTACCGTTTATTTGATATTTTCTGAATTGCTGTCACTGAACATACGCAGGCTAGGCCTAGGCCTGCACAGCAGATTAGTATTAAGAGTAGAAAGGACGCTTGTTGTTGATTCACGGCTTCTGTTACGTGACTGTTGTTGGGCTTAGCATACTTAGCTTTAAAGGAAACACTCCTGGGATTGATATTCATTTTTTCTGTTAATATATTGATTTTTTTTAAAAGTTTTTGCTAGTTAGCTCTTTTTGTCTGAAAATTAATTGGTCATACTTGCTGATTAATGGATTACTTCTGTGCTGAGTATGAGGGTGACAGATAGTTAATATAATATTAATAAGAACATGGCATGAATGATTTTGATGATGCTACTGTACATATACTGTATGTATGTACTGTCTGTAAGCCTACTGGAGGCTAAGCCTATTCTAGATTCCTAATTTTTTCCATAAGACTTAAGCAGACGGTTTATGGGCTAGAGATGTTAAGGGCACATAGAAAAAATAAAAAAATATTAGATTATCACTCTTGCCCACGTCAACAATCTTGGAAATATTAATGCGGGAATAGAAAATGTCCCAATAGTCCTACGTTTTGATCATTACAGTACATATTACATTTCCTATACCTGTTAATTGCATTAATATATTAAAATACTCGTTTGTAAGCAAAGTCCCACACTTGGTTTAGTATAGGCAGTTCAGTTTAGTTATATAGTCATAGTCATTTTGATGAGTACATTTGTATTTGCAGTTGTCTCAACACAATAAAAATAAAATGAACAATTTAGAGAAACATTTATTCCTTCATGTTCTTTAGAATACTGCAGATATTCATTTTGTTAGTGTTCTTATAAAGCAAACACAACCAAGCATTTTATGTAGGACACAAGCCTTTAATTTAACAACAGACAACACAATTATACAAAAATGAGTGGTTTTTATGTTGCATTTCCTTTTTCATGTATATTTTAATAAGTCATTTGTCAAAATTGTTTATTTTATTTATTTCATTTTTTGGTTTGAAGCACTGAGCTTTTACATTATGCATTACAGTAAGTCAGTAGGACCAGTGTTTTGTTTAACAAAAGAACTTTAAAATATAGATAAATAATGTTTTTTCAATCCCTGGACAAATTCTTCGCAACATCTGGCATATAGTCCCCATGCTGCGAACGTTTTTAAATATTTGTTTTATATTTTGTATTCTGAATTTTATCTTGGCATTAAAAAGTGTTAATCTGAATCTGTTTGAATGTACGTTGACATGCATTGCATATTAAAATAGAATTTGCAACATTTGATCAACAACGTAAACTATGTTGCATGTTGTTAGTAAGAGTATTTTATGCTCTGTCTAGATATATAGTGTAAAATATTAATGATATTTTATTGACATTTCACCTTTATATCAGTAGCTCCACGCAGAAGGTAGTACAAATGTGTACTTGCATACAATCCAACAAATCTTAAATAAAAATATAAGCAAACTAACTACAAACAGCTTTACTATTGAGGAGAAAAATTTAAAAAAATGTAATAAAATTAAATTGCCTTAAAATAAAACTTTACATACAAGTTACATATAAGGTAATTTGTCAAAAGGCCGAGATATGGAATAGAAGTATCATTTTCACCCTAAGTACAGTATGAAGTTCATATGTTGTGTTGTGTACTGTACACACACATAAAAAAAATTAATTTGCATGTTCAGATTTGAATTGCTTGGCTGTTGAGAAGTAATGTATCCCTATTATTGTATTACACAGGGAGACTTACTCAAGTCTGTAGAAATGAAATTAGCAAGGAGAGATTGGCACGCTGTAGTGGTAATAAAATTAATAGTGACATTTAGACGGCAGATTGGTTTAAGAAGTGTAGTGAAAAAACTGGGCAGGTGTAAGAGTTCACAGCTCGACTCTCCCTATGATATCCATGAGCTGACCCATAAACACAACAGAACCTTGAATTTAAAAAATGCGGCATCCTGCGGTGCGGTGGTTGAGAGGTTATCGGTATTCGCATGGAGTAAAACCCAAAATATAACTTTCGTTTCTTACAAAGAAGGTGCTGAATTATTTACAGAAAATTGAGAAATCCGTCAGTTGTGAATGTCTAGAGATGTGAAGATGGTGCAGGGACAGATTAGTGATAATATGCCTAGAGGCTATTCTCAACCTGCTAAAGTTTTTCGTATTAAGATAGACCAGCTGAGAAACATTTTCTTCCTTGTCTGCGTGGTAAAATAAAGTACACTAGATTCATATTGCTTAGTTTTTAATATTTTTAATGTACCTATGGCTTATTCCTTTGGTGATTATCTGATTTAATTACAGTTTTATAATGAACAGTGATTATCCGTTATTGTTACATTCTATCCATTTATGAAATGAAAATATTTTTCAGAAATGATGATTATATTTATTGAAAATTGATTTGATTTATTGAAAATAATGAAATTGAATTACAGTTAGATTATTTAAGCTTATATATGTGGGAGTCCTTTAAATTGGAAATTGTTTCTTGTTTTATAAAGGCAACTACGAACTTTGAGTAATAAATTGTATAGTGTTTTCATGTTTGATGCCTTTAACAGGAATCCAATGCAATAATAACACACTTTTGGTTCAATACGGAAAGTAGTGATACAACTAACCACTCCCATTTATCCACTTTTCATATATATTAGCATGCCCTACAGGAAAAGATCAAATCCCAGGAAACTTACCAGGGAGGGGGAATGGTTAGTCATATTGCGCATCAGAGAGCTCTACCGTAAATCCTTCTTCGGGAATAGGAATATCGTTGATTGTTCCGCCTGGTTGATTACAGGTCAAATATACTCATTCTGATAACCATCAACACATCCTGCGAATTTTTAAAAATATTTTGCAAATTTTGAATCAAGTTTGTAAGGTCATAAGCCCTTAAGGATGATACCTCTTCATTTGTAAATTATAATTATTCGAAAATGTTATCAGTTTTATCCTAAAATACACTGTCGTTATTAAATATATTGGCTGTATTGCTAATAATACCTCTACTTTTTGGCATGTGGGTCTTGCAGCTGTTTGCCACTAGGTGAATTTATTTGCGTGAATAGAAAGTATTGGTTTGCTTCCTGAGCTCTGATTGGTTGTGCATTTTTTTGCTTTGCAAAAAGTAGAAACAGTTCAAACTACTGATTTCGCTGAAGCGAAATGTGATTGCGCATGTGCATGAACCACTGCTTTTGATTTACGCGAATAAATTCGCCTAGTGCTAAACAACGATTGGCTGGTAATCAGCATTTTTGTAGCATTCCACCACCAGGAAAAAACTAAATTTTTTTTGGTTTGTCTCCTTATAAATGAATTCCATCTTTTAATTTAATTTGTTATTGTTTTATAGTTTGAACCATGACCTTCCTCTCATATTATATTCTTTGATTTCATAGATCTCAATCAACATAGACCGCACTGTCTATCATGTAAAGTTATTTATGATGTAAATATATAACCTTTGACCTTTATGAAATAAGGACAGTATTTTTTTTTAATAACTGTCTTCTCTCATGTTTAGAATCCTTGGCATAGATGATACATGTTGTTATCTGAAGTAGTAATCTAATTAATGTATGTTAATACCAATGTTTTGTTTTTCTTCACAGATCCTTACAGACTAACATGATTGATACGATACCTGAGGGCATATTTGACAACCTACCAGACCTCCAAGAATTGTAAGTTCTTTGATTAGTAATTACTTGGTTAATATTTATGAGTAGAGTTAACTACATGAACAAATCTGATGATATTTTTCATTATAAGCATCCAGAGAGAGTACTGTGCCAATTTAATTTCAACTTAGGCTATTTGGCATCTGTTAATCATAAATGTACTATAGACCTATATGGCTTAATAGTACCATCCACGTTTGCTCAAATGCAAATGCCGCGAAAAGTTTTAAGGGGTGCCACCACTGAAAAAAAAAATTAAGCTAATTTAAAGCAAAATTATCTTTATATTATTATTGTACGTACATTTGTAAGCTACCGCTCGATCACAAATTGTGCAGTTCTGCCTTAGGAAGCGCTACTAGTGTTATATTAGCGTGTAGATACGAGTATACTTTTCTGTTATCTGTTCATGGCAGCAAATTTTAACTAGATTTAATTTATTATTAAGATGCTTCAATTAAAAATTAATTTCAACAAATTATTGGAATTTTTTTTTTTTCCATATTAACCACCAATAATGTATATCAAGGACATAGCTGTGGCAGTATTTCCAACTTTCTTGAATACAAAATATGATTTAATTCATTATTTAGAACACTTGATTGTGTATGCTCCTAGACTATGCGCTATTGATACATAAAAAAGTAGAATTACGAAGGATTTTTTTAGTGTAGTATTTTATTTAATGTATAGTACAGTAGGTCTATTCACCTTGAGTTTGTATAAAAATAAAATAAATAATGAAGTAGAATTTTCAATAACAATGTTTGATTAATAGCAAATATTTAATTACAAGTGCAATTAATTTGAGTAAATTGCTAATTGTTTTTCAATTGTTCTAGTTTTGAAAGTATTCTTAATTTCTAAGTTCATATTTGTTTAAATCCAAATGCGTGTGGGTCATTGAAATTGTGTTTGTTCCAAAATTGATTGGACTAATTCGTGTGTGATCTTCAGAGGGGAAAACACATAGCAATAAAGAGTAATATTTGTACTTGAGAGGATGAGTAGTTGTTTAAATACAGATTAGGTCTAAGGAGTCCAGTGGTATACTGTCATTTACCACTTTAGTTCTTGATAGATAGAACTCTTATCAAGAACTGCAAAGTACTTTATCAGCGAATATGTCAGTTACTTCTTGCTGTTGCCATAAGGTTCAGCAATTAATAGGTTTTTCAACACTTTCGGTGTTAAAGGGTAGGCCAGTAATTTACGATAGGCCCTTCATTAATAAGGAGGGATAAGATCGATCTAAAGCTTGTGTCAGATAAGGCTCTTTTTTAGTTCCATAGTTACTCAAAATCTTCTATTTATACAATAAAGTGTTGTTTGTTGTGTTTTTCTTTATTAACCGAGTGGCTTGTGATGTGAATTTCTTAAATTTCTATTTCACCTTAAACTTATTTAAAAAAAAAAAGAAAATTTATGGATTTGCTGAAAGTTGATAGCTGACCAATTGTGAAACATCAGCAACAACAGTTGCATGAGAAGTGTTGCTATGGGAGGAGGGAGTGGGATAGCGTAAAGAAAAAGTGATAGGGACCAATTCCTGACAGTAGTAATGGAATTGCTATCACCTTAATTAAGAATGTGTTAATTAACTCTATAAGCACAGATGAAAGTTAATCAACTCCTAATTGCATTCCACATAAATATGCTTAAATTATGGGCAGTCTGGTGAACTAGTAAAACTGTTAGTAGATATTATTATTTATGTCAAGGTGTCAATGTAAATTTCACCATTGGAAAATGTTGAAGGTTCTATTTTATTAGATTGACATTTTCATTTAAAAAAATCATTTATATATATTTTCATAGTCTTTATTCAGATAAAAATATTGAAAATTACAAACAGACAGCCAAAAGGCTATATATGAATGTATTACAAAAATTGCTAAAAAGTTAAAAAACATCAAAATTCAAGAAATTCACAACACAAACATAAAAAAAAAACAGGGATAAAAAGTACAGCACCAGACATAAAACCAAATTAAAATGATAAAAATGAAAGATATAAAAAAGCCATATAAAAACACATTGAATATATTAGTCAATTAAAATTGAATAAAAGATTACAAACACAATTTACATAGACAGCCAAACCAATTAAAAAAAAAAGAAGGAAAAAACAAAAATTATGGGGGGACTGTGAGCCAGCCAAACACAAGAATTACCACATGGGGCAATAAGAAGGTCGATGCCAGTTACAATGAGTAAGCAGGCAAGATATTATATATATTTTTTCAATATAGAACTAACTGGAACCAAGCAAATTATCATAATGCTGTTAACATTGCTCCTCTTAGCAATGTTTTGTTCTTAAAAAATAATTGAAAAAAGGTATTAGCCCTGGGGGTATTGCTAAACCCCGCAAATAGGTTGTTATGAACATAAAATTATATTTTTATTTACTAAGATACCAAGTAGAGTCCTATACTACATGATTCAATCACTATCACAGGGTTCGGATAGGGTTTGCAGTGTTTTTTTTGGGGGGGAGGGGTGTTTTNNGGGGTGTTTTTTTGGGGGGGAGGGGGGTTTGCAGGGTTTAGCAATACCCAGCAGTAAGTGTTGGTGTTTTTCACAAACTATAATACTTCCATTTAGGCAGCCTTCTCATTACAACTATATTGATGGATTAAAGTTTCTTCTAGTAATTATATCCCCAGGGTAAATTTATATATTTGATAAGTGTGGTACAATACTGAAATGAATTATACACATAACCCAAAGTGCTCCTGGTTAGGCTCATTGATAAATTTTGCCATGGCAGAAAACTTTGCCATTTCGACATAAATCATACATTGGAATTCTGAATTCCTTGGTATTGAGTTTGGTGTCTGACTTTGTTATTACACATCCCGTGAAAAATTTACACCCTCTGATTGGGGCGAAGAAATGATATATTTACGATACTGTGATTCAAGCAGCTTAATTATGGCGACTGCATGTCTTGAGAAAGCCAAGTATTTAAACCACCGTATTTATATTATTTCAACTTGTGCCCAGTCTCCTCATTGATCATATTGGTATATTATTTTTAAGTGAGAAAAAAAAAGTGCTATGATTTCTTTTGGGTTGAATTTCTTTGTAGTTTGTAATCGGTCATTATATTGTATGTTTTGGGACATTCCAAGGGGTAGACTTTTTTTGCTATATCTAGCTTTAATCTTCAAATGCCTTTTCTTACACCCAATTAAAAAGAAATCTGATAAGAACCTGCATTCCTTTTCTCCCTACACAATTCAATCAATAAGTAGAAATTACTTAAAGTTCTACATAAAAAAATTCTGAGAATTCTTGTATTCATAAAAGTGTAAGGTAAAATTCATTTTTTTGATTTAAGGAACATAGAAACCTAGTTGAGTTGTTCTTATACAGTATGCTCTGAATAAGAAAACTAGTTTTAATCATATTGGTTTTAGTGCTAGTGCTAATAAGTAGATTGTTAAACTTATATACCCATTGTTGGTTTCTAATAATAAATCAACATTTCATGTACAATAGGAAGAGCTATAGTAATATTAAACTTTATGTATATTTTTTTATAAGAAATAAAAACCAGTAAAATATTGCTCAGGCTCATTGTTCTTATTTTTTCCAATTACAGGCTCAAAATTTATTATTTTATGTAATATTTTACATACTGTACTTTCCAAGACAGAAAATTATTGTATAGCAATATTTACAGTATTACATACAGTAGTCACACCAACTGCACATATGGTGGTACAGAAAACAAAAGAATTTTACAAATACAGTCTTTTTAAACATACTTTTAGGCCCAATAAAAAAATTATTAGTTTATCACCCTCACGTGCATATGTTCTATGGCACAGGAAAAAAAATATTTTTGATTTGTTTAAAAATTATTTTTTTCATTTTTAAAAATTAAATAGTTAGTAGATGTTGTTTGTTTTATCTCAATCAAGTTTTACTTTGATTATCAGTGCACCAGCAAACAACCCAAGGGTGATATTTGTCTCCCTCCCTCATCACTTTTTCAGAGTGATAAGCTAATAATAGTTTTAATATGGACTTACTATATGTGACTAGTTCGGTTTGTTGGGTTTTCTATTTTTTTGGACAAAAACCATAATATTTTACCTATGTTACGTATGTTGTTCTTATTTTTGATCAATTTTGACCTCAAATGTGTTTTCATATTTAAAAAAAAAGTATTAAGGAAAAAAAAGGTAGAAACATCTAAATTTTGAATTTGTTGAAATCAGAGGCAGTTGTATGTCTTTTCACATTAATGTCCTGCAACGATTTTAGAGCAAGATGTATTATTGATTAAAATGTGAATTCAATTCCTTTTTGTAGTGAATAACCTACAAGTGTCACCAGATTGCCATCAGCAAAGAATGATGAATTTCTATTTAAAAAAATCTGAATATTATTTTTTTTTATTCAAAATTTTCCAGCACAGTTATTCTAAATGGACTGCAAAATTTGATTTAAAAAAAAAAAAAAAACAATTCTCAAAAATTGATAGTGATAAATAAATAGGTGATTAGGTCAAGTAGATAAATATTACTAATACTACTCTTTGGAATGAATTATTCCACAGAATTAACAGAAAGTGTATCAATTTTCAATACGATTCCCATGCACATAAAATAAAATCATAATACAGGATCGCAGTATATGATCTTGTAATGTTACTTTATTTTTTGCAACATCTGAGTGCAAACAGTAATAATTAGTTGCTATGATAAGAATACAAAGACTGGCATACATTTTAAGGTAACTGTTGGTGATACTCTAGGATAGGGGTAGATAGATTCAACCAAGTAGGTCACCAGAAGCTGTTTACCGCGTTCACATGTCTTGGGTCGCTCGCAAGCGAACGATCGGCTCGCGAGCCGGGCCTTCATGTGAACAACCGCTCAAGAGCGGTTTTTGTCGTGGGTGACCCACGACAAGCCGCTCGCGAGCGGCTCTCGATGCAGCTCGCTCTTGATCCATGTGAACAGCCGCTTGCGAGCGGGTCGCCAGCGAGCTGTGACCTCTTTTGTGTGAAAGCCAATCAGATACAAGCATCTCCTCGGGGTCAAAGTAATGGAGAAGAGTGTGACTCCACGTTTCCTGGTTACCGGTTTCGCTGGGCTAAACAAACCTTGATCGTCCATTTTTTTTATTTTTTTTTGTTTCGCAGTGCACTGAGTTTTGTAGTACAGTAATTTGATATCGCTATTTCCGTAACTTACATTGTATAATCCAGTTTTATTTTGGGAAGACACTAATACTAAATAATCTATTTACCATATATCGTAAGTGCATCTTCATTTTCGAATCATAAGTTACAAAAATTATCATTTTAATATCTTCTGGAGCGTAGGTTTAGGGGACGTTGGTACACCGCCGATACGTACGTCATATCACTTAATTTTGTGTAGAAAAAATGTACGAGACGATATCCACGAGTAATATTACTTTTAAGTTAGTTGTTATGTAGTTAAGTAACTTTCAAGTCTACATAAATGGTAAATACCACGCCATTCGTAACTCTACTTCAGCCAACGTCAAGAGAGGCCTAGGCCTCGCTAGTAGAGGCCTGTAGTATTTCAGTGAGCATCCCTGTTGCGGTCGGCGGTGCGGTGCTAGCCCACTGTTCTTTTAATTAGGCCTAGCTGCAGCCAGATAGCTTTAGCCTGTATACGTAGTATTGAATTTTATCTCCTATTTTTCTAAATATACAGTTTAATATATTTATCATTATATTTTTCTGCAGATAGAGTAAGCAGTCAGCGCAGGGATTGTTTGTGTTCAGAAAATGGTCCAGTATTTTGTTTCTCAGATTGCAATCATCAGTGTCAGATGTAAACCATTTTAGATTCTCCTGAAGACCTAATGGAGAAAAAGGATGGATAAAGCCAGCCCGATTCAGATTAATGTTACAGTAGTACTTTTTTAACAATAAAATTATTCATGTGCCTAAAGGAGTGTTTAAGTAAACTTATTGATTTCTTTTTAGCGTTTGTATAAAATTAAACCAATCCAGTCTGGCACATGTACATGAAATAATGAACAAAGTTATAATAAACTATGGAATTTGTAAATTATTTTAAATACTGAATTTGTGTATTTCATCCTGCAACTGCACGATAGAGCGAGTTGATATTGCTTGATCATGGTGAGTGTCAATGAGCATACAGTATTAACATTGCTATTATTTACAGTATTTGATTGTGTGATGTATGATATGCTTGCATATACTAAGATTAAAAGGATTGCAGACAATTCATGAACTTGTTTGTAAATAAAATATATTTTTTTTACACTTTCAAAATACAGCACAGTAAATGCAAATGTTATTTTCACAAACATTATACATAGGCCTACACTATACCTGTATTAACGTCTACAGTTCAGCAATTGCGAGATACAGCGAGTTAAAATTGTTTGATATTGGGATGTGGCGATTAACATTTATGAAAACGTCAATCCTAAGTTTTAAAATAAAAATAAGCACATTACCCCTGTACTGACATTTCTTATTTTTGAAGTTGATAAATGGCATTGATATTGCTTGATTGGGTCAAGTGTCCTATTATTATTTATATATTTAAATCATATTATAAACGATAATTAAAATATGTGTAACATTACGGACTACTTTAATAGCTAAGCCTAATTAATGAATAGTGGGCTAGCATCGCACCCCCACCCGAACTGGGATGAGTAGTGAAATACAGGTCTCTTCAAACGAGACCTAGCCTAGACTTTGACTGGAATAGAGTTAAGAATGGCGTGGTATTTAGCATTTATGCAAACTTGAAAATCACTTAATATAACAACAATAAATCACATAATAACTAAGTTAAAAAATAATAACTCGTGGATATCGTATCGTACATATCTTCTACAAACATGATTTAAACTACGGCGGTGTACCCACGCCTAGGCCTACGATCGGAAAATTTTAAAATGCTAATTTTTATAACTTATGATTCGAAAATAAAGGTGAACTTACGATAGGCCTATATGATAAATAGATTATTTATTTCCAGTGCCTTTCCGGAATTAAATGGGGAAATGCAATATAAGTTACAGAAATGCGTTAAACTTGCCGGTTTACCACAGAATTGAGAACATCGGCGATCGCCCAAAAATGTCAGATGGGGACCGTTGGAAGATCGTCGATGCCACCTTCACCCAGGCCTAGGATCAGAAATCGCGGGCCTAGCATTTTGACAACCAATTGGGGATGTGACGTAAATCTATTTCCGGTCGCCTCGAAAGCGGTAGCGAACGCAGTTTGGACATTTTTTTTATCTAACACAATCTCGCTCACGACCCAGCATCTCAACCGCTCGCGATCGATGGAGACATGTGAACAAGACTGTTATCTGATGATACTACCTGTACATGAGTAATCTGAAGTGTCCAAGGACAAACAAGTATGATAGCCTGTTTTCAGAAGTGATTAATTAATTCTGTAGTAATTTGATGTTTATTTGCCTCTCGTCTTCATGCCAAAGTATTCTCTACTATCATAAAAACTGTTTATTAGAGCATAATTGACATAGATACTGAGTTTATTAGTTGGATGATGTGGGTATAAGTACTTTATTTTAATATTTTAATGTTGCATTTGATAGCAGGAAAAAGTATGTTACAAAATGTATAATTAATAAATTGAATATTCTAGTACAAATTTTATGAAGATAAGAAACGTAACAAAACATGGACAACGTGTTGCCTTGTGCTATTTTGCTTTACCTTCTTGTTGGCACTGTAATTAAAGCTTTGATGACTGATCGATAATGGGTTCACGATCAGCCTATGTGGGGAAAAAAAGTGAAAGTGTTTTTGGAACAAAATGACCCTTCCTATAATTGTTTTTCTTTGAATACACAATTAGATCAATGGAACGTTAAGAACAGTATTTGTTTTGATGTCCTAGATTCTCTATTGTCTCATCCTCTAAAGTAGGCTATTATTTGAAATTGCATCATAAACATTTAATGTTGGGAATGTCTTTGTCAGTTTAACATTAAAAATTTAAGTTTATTTTTTTTCTTTGATTTGGATACCACATTATCGTTGTCACAGATTAGGCTTTTGTATGTACAGTGAATTACAAAACTTATTAAATTATGAGGATGTACTATGTTTCCAATGTTTTTTTTTCAACATTTTAAATTAAGAAAGTAAAATAAGTAAAGCAATCCAATATGAAATGTAATGAGAAAAGGAACAACAAAATTTTAATTCAGCTTCAATGTCTGAAGGTGAATAAAAAAATTAACCTCATTTCCTGGTGAATTCTTTGCTAACACTTAAATGTTTATTTTTGTGAAAAACGATGCTGTTTTATTCTTCATTAGCATCAGTTCTTTTGAAACTAGTAGCCTCCTGCTGGGTAGAATTCAAGGTAAAGCAAGGACACACACTGTAGATGACTACTTCCCCCTCGTGGCTGACAAAAGCCTAGGCTGGCCACAAATGCAATTTATGCGTAAGCCTTGCCTAGATTTCGCCATTCATTCTCAATTACTTCCACTCGAAAAGTGCTAAGGGGAATTGTTCAGCTTTGTACGATCTGCCACCAATTTCTGAAAGCAATAAGCAATTATTTAATCGGTGACCATGCAGAAAGCTGTCGTAAGTAGTGCTAACAACATTATGGTGTACAGCAGATTTGGTTACACAGTCAGCAACATTTTAACCTGTGTATAAAGGTGCCCATTTACCTGTACAATGTGCATCATATAAAAGTGCAATCTACCTTTCAATCACTTTATTTCTGTACTTGGGAAATGCAATATGTCTATTTACAGAATTTGAAATTAATTATTTTTGTTTAAACTCTTACTTTTATATCAACCATCACTTCTCTAATCTGGTTCAGGGATGTCACCACGCTGGTCGGCGGTGGACGGGCCCGTCCAGCACTCAACATTTCCGACCAGGATTTACAGGCTCCCGACCACCACTATTATTTCAACAGTTTACAAATTGTAACAAAATAATTAGTTTACCTAAACACAATAGACAAGCTAAATTGATAGATAAAGACAAGAAGAATACAATAAAAAATGTTACAGTGGTTACGTTAATTGTAGCAAAATACTGCACTGCCCTGCTATTCATCGCTAACTGAACAGCCTAGGCCCAGTTGAGTCATAACGAACGTCGTGGGCCGGCATGACACGGTTGCTGTACACATTCAAAGGTTAAAGTTGAAATCGTGACCCTTCAAGTGTTTTATTATGAGAGCATGATCCGGGGCAGGAAGATTATTAAAAATTTACGAAACCTGATTTATGTTTTATTTCTTTACTTTGTTTTCATTTTGTATTTTAAGTTTTTCACTTAGTTATAATTGAAATATAATGTGTGTAAATGGACAAAAAATAAATAAATGAGTGCACATGAATCAGTGACATACGCATTCATCGTGGTATTGTCAAACATGTGAAATTACGGCAAACAATGTGGCTGGGTACAGTCGGATTGACGCTTTGTCGCCGGGATTTGTTCATTATTATTTTTTAATCTAAAACAAAGCATGTCAACTATTGAATTTAATTAGGCCTACAGTAAGTCTCATCTTCATCTGTTTTGTTGCATTCCTCAAATTCTGGCCTAGGCCTACCTGGGCCTAGCCTAAAAGAATCACGTCAGCTAGCCTTGGGCCTAGGCCTGCTTGACTTAGGCCTTTTGGTTTTTAAGAGCTTCCACGAATACAGCGACCAGCACCACCCCCTCCCCCGGGAAAACGCGGGATGATCGCCGACCGGCACTCCAAAAAGCTGGTGACATCCCTGCTGGTTATTACTAATTTACAAACATTAAGCCACTGTCCATACAATAATAATGGTAAATAAGAATAATTTTCATATGATAATTTTAATTATTCTGACCTTAACAATTATTAAGAATAGAAAGTATTTTACTTACAGACATTTCAATAGCAATAATTTCTAATACCAGTGATACTAATGATGGATTTATTGTTAGGTTTTTGTCATGTTATGGTACAAGTAAATACTAATAGGGCCTATACAATAATTTTTATCAAATAGTTGGTATGTTTTAAATGAATATTAAATTGTAATTCGTATTTTTGGCCATTTGCTATATTTTGTAAGGTTATTTTTTCAATTATTGGTGTACCAAAAACATATTGTTAATTTGCCATGCATGCAAACCTACAAACAAAACCACAATTGACAATTATAAGACATACATAAATATTACCCATGCTTTTTTTATATTTATAAACTCTTGACTTATTTGCTATTTAAGGATTTTTGTAGTAAATAATCTCTAACACTGTATAAATTTATTTTGTCTGTCATCGAAAGTTAGCCTTTTTAAATAATTATTTCAAGGCTTAACTGTATTTGCAAAGAGTTATCTGCATATATTATATCTTTTAATGTCCATTAATTAGGAATGAAGCTTTTATTAGTCATGAATAATAACTTTATTTTAATTTTCAGTTACTTTTTCAAATACTTCTTAATATTGGTCAACATTGGCCACATTAAAACTTCAGTTTCTCTTATGCTGAGATTGAGATGTTTTTATTATTGAAATTGTAGAGACAGGGAATGATAGTTTTTTTGTTGAAAGACAATCCATGTTCAAACTGTCTCAGTAATACAGCAATAGAATCGCATTAAATGAATATTTCTAAATTTCATTCTATGGCCTTGTGATATTTTGTGACGAATCGCATGCAGTAATCATAATTCTTATTATTAGAAAGTGACCTTCACATTGTACAGAAGTTAGAAGCAAGAATTATTAGATTTTAGTAAGTGCATAGCGAAAGCTCTCATGAGGCGGTTGATTCTTTTATATAACATTACGTGATGATTCTATATCGGTGCTGCGGATTAGGAATATTTATGGTGAGAGTATTTAATAGAATTATGAAAAACTGGTGTTGAGGCAGAAGAGGATATCGATTTGAAGGGCCGGGACTAGCACTGCAGGTGTCGTAGAATAAAAACGAGATTGACAATTGAAAGTGTGGCCTTGGAAAGATATCTCATGCATGATCGCCTCTGAATACTTGTCAAGGTCGTCGTAGCACATATAGTTAACTAATAAAGCTCAACCACTTAATACGACCATCAACAGATTGTAGTTGTAATTTGTAATTGACAAAACAACGAGAATCGCAGGTATTTTGCAGGATTAGGAGATGAACACTTCAACAGGAAGGACATGAAAAGAAAATTTAGAGTATCATTGTACTACAGTTTTTTTCAGATTGGATTATTTAACTGAATTGTGATTATGCTGCTAGTGAATTTTTATAAATACTATTCAATTTATATGATTATATTTTAAGAAGGAACTCTGATATGAATAGTTTCCATTTTTTTAATTGTATTTATCCATTCTGACCTGTGATAAAAAGAAAAACACTTTCTTCAGGCTAAAAACAAGTTTCTCATTACAGTTTTAAATAAACAACAATGAACCTTTTCCCATATAAAGTGTTGAAGAGTATTAGAAAATTATTTTTCCCCAAATAATTTGTTAAAGGGTATTAGAAAAATGTTTTCATTTATTTGGCCTTAAACATTTTTTTAGATTTATCAAGTTGTCTTATAATTGTTTGTTTTTTTATGTTAATACAGTAGTCTCTTAAATAATGCAGAAACTGGAAAATACTATAGTTTACTATTTTTTTGATTATTAATGTAATATCTTGGGAAGGGAATGCCCAAGAGTGTATACCCTGCTATTACTTAAATAAATCAGTGGGTAGAGTAACCAAATTGTACTTTGAATGTCCAAGGCTCAAATCCTGGTGGGGAGAAATTTATAGTTTTTTGAATTTATCTAAAAATATTCACAATTTTGCTTAAAATGTTTCTCAAGTAATTTATGATTTGATAAGTTATTTTTAGTTTCTCTCCAAATCCAGTCCCCTGGTAAATGAAAGCATGATATAAAATTAGATCAAGGATCAATTTTTTAATAATTAATTTTCAGAGTAATTAAACTCAACTATACTCTCACATTAAACACTCTTATACCCTTTTTGTGTATTCTAAATATATTACCTTCAACCTTTATCCCTACAATTAATAGAGAAATCTATATGATTTAAGTAAATTCATTTAATATGGTAGTATAGAACCTAGAATCATAGAAAGATTACGATATTTTAATATATTTCTACAATCATTTTCGTAACATTTCGTATGTCATCTGTACTCATTAATTTTTTATCATGCTCTATAATTTACAAGTTAGATTAACTTTAAAAATTAGTTTACCTGACATGACATTTATCAATAATTAACATTATAGGAAACTAACAAACTATACATATTTAATTGTTTAAAAAGCAAAATAATAAAACATTGTACTTTCTAATAATGTAAATTTTATAAACTGTTAAAAAGTATTAAGAAAATTTTATTTATCATTAATAAGTGTATCATTGTGGATGGGTTGAAATATTGGTAAGCTTTCATTTTCCATCAATCTCCAGATGAGAATTGAATAAGGTAAAATTAGTAGCCTATCTAGGGGTCTTGAAGTGGGAGGGACTGATGGGAGTGGGTCTTGAAGGTGGAGTGGAGGATCAATGATTAAGTGAGGTAGTAAAATAAGGTGATTTTTAACTGATTGAGCATGATTTTTTTTGCTTCGGACATTTTCAATGATGGTGAAAGCGTTTTTGGGGGGTCGTGCACACCCCTAGATACGCCACTGGGTAAGATAATTCGCCAGAAGATTCTGCAGATTTGTCTTCCAAAAAAGTACATAAAACATTACATTTGATCTGGATTAGCAATCAATCCTAAACTTGGCATGGCTACTACTAACTGTTAGCTTTCAGGAAGTCCTAACACACACAACTCGCACTTCTGTGTACGAATACGGACACATTCTAGTTAAATAGTAAATTATTGTTTCCTTTTTGAGCAACAAAGTGGTTGTACTGCGGTCACACCTCAGTGCGAATCATAAAGCAATTGAACAAGATCAACTACAAGTTCCAAGCAAGTTTACAGAGTGTATCTCCTCCAGCCTCAGTCAACCAGAGGATTAGATTAACATGTATGTGTAATCTGTGCATGGACTGCATTTTATCCTCAGTTCAGGGTCTATAAAATGGCTGGCTGTTCAACAATAGTCTACCTAGATTGAAAAAAACAATCTATCCTCTCTATAGCAAGTATGAGATTGTTAAAGATACTATCAGTGGTAAAATGGGAAAAAATTAATTAAAATACTTAAGAAAGAATCAGACAACTACTGTATGTAGTTTATTGATTTACTGATATTTTACATAATCATTAAGTTGATAACTAGCGAATTTAGGGTAGATACAAAGAATATTAAGATGGTATTATATGTTTTCTGATTGATAAGCAAAATGTTATTTCACTTTGCTTTTCAATAAAAAAAAAATTAAGCTAATTACTAATACAATGTTTAGCAAGGTTCATATTATTTGAAGTTTTTTAGCTTAACACAGAAACTGATTTAAAAGTTAATTGATGCTAACCTTTTTATCCAGAACACTTGCTCAGTTACCATGGTAATAAAAGATGATTAAATTCACGGATAAGATTTGATTTTATCTCTGATTCACTATTAATGTTGTCGCAATGAATGTTCCATAATTAGTTTGATAATTGTCTGTAATTCCATCATGATTTTATTTCGCTTAGTTTTGATTAGAAAGAAATTAACATCTGTTTCTTTCTTGGAATACATATCAAGCACTAAATTGTTTCGTAGTTGTTAGTTCTATTTCCAATCTCTCAGATTCATAACTTCTTGGAATTTTATTTCCTAGGTTTTCAAAACTAGCTTTATTATGTTTTTATCATCTCATCATATTTTTTTGTAAATTTTTTATGTAGTCGGGTTTTTACGTAAATTTAAGTGTGTGTGATTGAATTGTAGTTACTTGAGTTGCTCTCTGCGTAAGCAATGGCAGCTGAGTGATTTCGCAATGTGCCATTTCTGCTGTGTTTAGATTACGAGGACCTGACATTCTTTGCCTTGTTAAGAAGGAGTCCGGTTTGCTTGTCTTGTCTAAGATTAAGAGTACTGTTGTTTTTTCAGCAAAGGTGTAAGCTCTATTATCAATAAGCACAATACAGGTGTGTTGTGTGTTGAAAAGCATTTTACTTCAGTCATCTTATGCCACTCACATTCCTCAGATGGACCAACTGAATAAAGTTAACCATAAACCTTTAGTTAGTCTAGCCTGTTAAAGTTAATTCTGCATAATTACACCTGCGATTAATAATAATAATGATATGTTGGTATTAATATACAGTAGCCGTATTAAAACTAGCCCTATCAAAACTAAGTTTTTATGTGCTTTATATTATTAACCATAATGCTCTGTCTAGTAGTCGGTTATAATTTAAATATTTGCATTATCAAACTTAGAATTAATAATAAATATTATGTTGGTATTTATATAGCACTCTCACATTAGGTCTTTCGCCATTAAATGGAACGATGCCTATGGAACACAAACTCAGCTCCCTGGGGGAGTGTACCATAATTTGCTGCATGAAATAAATCGGTGCATAGGCATTAAACCTATTAGGTCTCTAAGTAAACTAATATTTTACTGAATTTAATTGATAATTAATTACATTAAACTGGGATGTGTGGGTTGGAGATGAAAAAATATCCACAACAGCAACTACATACAACAGTGGTTTTACATTGTTTGCTTCTGGATTTTACTCTGATAATATTTTTCAGAGAGATATTATTATGTACTTACAATTACATAATATTTGCCGGAAGAATAAATTAGCTTTGTATTATTTAAAGACAATGGTTGTTGTATCTTTCAACGTGGGAAATATTTACTGCATTTGTTCCTTACTAATTTAAAAGATTTTTCATTAAATATCATGTTCAGCTTCATGGCTTTTTTGTGTGAATTAATAGAACCTGTTGTTACACCTTCTGGTTTTAGCTAATATGAGTAAGATTTCCAACTTTTAATACTTATTTGAACTTATTTGAATAACAAAGATATACTGCTGAATTTATTTCACACCTTTTGTGTTTGAAATTTGTTCAACATTCTTCTCTGGCTAGTACTGCAATTTAATGAAATAAAGAGAGGTTGAAGTCGATTTGTGAACTGCTAATGAAAACAAACATTATTTTCAAAAGAGGCTGAGATTAACAATACCAGGCTGCTGAACAAGCCATTGAATTCTCGTTTTGAGAACTTCTTTTTACCTGGTGGAGCCCTGCTTTGGCCCTAGGCTACGTAATTTGATCAGGCTTCAGATCAGAGGAGCCAGAATCTGGCTTAGTGTTACCACAGGGCCGAGAACAACATTGTGCGAATCAAAGAATTTCGGGAGGCTGAATCACCAAGACTAGATGAAATTGGTTATTAACGTCAGGACCGAAACTTAATCCGACATGATTTTCACAGGATGCCAGAGTTAAAGTTCATGGGTTACTTTGATTAAGTTCTCAACTCTCAGCGTCCATCCTCACATGCGATAAACCAATAGTAACTAAAAAAAGCTTAAATGCTTCACGTCTCCTCCCACTCCCATTTTCTTTTGAATGCCAGATACTTTTCTTGATAGTAAACCCCAGAAGTCCCATTCCTATTTTTCATTAAAAAATTATATGGATCTAAATTTGTGAGAGTATTTATTGAAAAACCATATCATTAATTTTGATTTTTAATTTGTAGGTTAGGCAATAAATTTTCTTAAATAAAGCATTGTGTAATTTTGATTAAAATTATAGTACAGCAGATGTAAATGTATGGAAATTGTTGCATACATACAGTATTAACTCTTTACTGTAGGCAAGGATAACATCGTAGCCATTTAAACAAAAATTAAAACGGGTTCTGACTATTTTATTCTCAGAAAATTTCAAGAATATTAAATAATTCTCAAAAGAGCAGTGGTGTACTATGAAATTGAACACAAATATTTTATATTATCAATATATAAGTTTATGTTTTTCATTTAAATGAATTTTATCATGGAATTATATTTCAAATTACTTTCTTAGAAAGCCAAGTAAGATTCAGTGATCTATAGAAATCAAATATGAAGTAAAGAAACCAATTTAAAACATGCACATCTCAATTTGAAGCAAAAGCAAAAAGGATTAAATTATTGATGAAGTGTTAAATTCTCCAAATAATGATCTTGTTTTTGAGATGATTGTTTTTAAGATTCAGCCGACACAATTTAAATGGAGTCATCATGTAATCCATAGAAAAAGCAATAGTATGTGACGATTTAAAAATGCCTAATCAAAATTGTTTAACAATGCTTCTGTTTAATGGAATTCCATTAACTACAGTAGTGGAAAATATGTGTTGCCATCTGTTTACGATAATGTTTTTGATGTTCTGGTAACGTTATAAAACATACATGTACATGAATTAATGCCTTATACTTCCCAGAGTTTGACGCATCATATCTTTGATACATAAATGTTTCAATTTATTTAAAATTGTTTCAAACAATTTAAATTTTTAAAAATTTAAATGCAAGTAACATTATGTAAAACATATTTAGTGGTAGATCAATGGTAAGACTTATTTATCAACACTAAGTGACCCTATTCAAAATGTATGAAGAATTTTAAATTTGAAACAAGATCTTTGTCAAGATTAGACTATATAGTACACATTGTATATCTCCATTAAAGTCTTTATTACTTTATTGAGAAGCTTTTGTTTGATAGATCCTATCATTAGGGCTGGCTTTCTGTGGGCTTGATCCATTGTTAATGCCATGAATTAGTCTTAAAACCTTTTATTATTCACAAGGTATACAACACATCATTCTGCAGTTAGAAATGTATTCGTCGGTTTTGCTAGGATTGATCTGAACTTGTCCGTAGCAATTAGCATTACCGGTACATCTCAATAACACTGGTATTACATATGTAGGATGCTGTTTTATTGATGTGGTACAAGTTACTACATTAGGTTCTTATTCAGATTTAGTGTTTAAAGGGTATTTTTTATGATTGATGTCATGAAAATGTTCTGAAGTTCAATTGATAATGTAACAGAATGTAATAATTACATGATCTATCTTTAATATAAGCCATCAGTCACTGCTACAATACACAACAATGTAACGATTTATCTTCAGTGAATAAATACATATTATGGTTTTTTTTTTTGTTTTTTTTGTGCAGAGATCTAAGTGATAATGACATATCATCAGTCAATCAATCGGCATTTATGGAACTTGTTTCGTTAACCGAGCTGTAAGTATATTTAGACTTATCTGTTTCTTTAGTTCAACTGTATTTTCTCGTATTCAATCTGTGTCAAGTATGTCAAATAATTAGGTATTCACATATTTTTTAGAGTAAATATGTATGACATAGTTGGTATTTATTCAAATTTATTCATTGTGTGTATCAAACCATATACTCATTAGTTCTGTAAACATTGTACTGTAGTTGATGGTAGAATTACATTAGTCTGTGTGAAAAATTTTGTAAAAACGCTTTTCAAAATATATAACAAAATATGCCAAAAAAAAGAGCATATCAGAGGCAGATCCAGGATTTGAAAAAGGGCGGTTCAAAATGTATCCAAAAAAACCCAAAATGAAAGGGGGGTCAATAGGTCCTCCCCTGGGAAAATTTTGATTCCTAAATGACCGGAAATGAGCTTTCCCGACTTCCCCTCGTGATAAAGGTCAGGTAATTTTATCTCATTCTTTAGGCCTATACATAGAGAAAAAATAAATCAGACATACAGTACCTCCACAAAATATTGCAATTTTACCTGTGCGCAGGCTTCGTAGATACATCGTAACCTGATATAAACAATCTAACCTGTGCGCAGGCTTCGTAGATACATCGTAGCCTAATATAAACAATCTAAGCAAGGCTACGCGAAGCGAACCTACGAAGCAAAAGCATGTTGTTTATTTGTATGTGCAGAAAGACTGCTGTAGCTTACTGGAATAAACAATGTATTGCTTGATAATTTGTAATGACAAGCACAAGTTTAGACCGTTAATTTAAAGTATGGAGCTGTTTTTAATAAGCAAAACGTACAATTGACTTCATGGGAGTCTCCTCTTCCATTCGCTGTCCACGAGTCGACAGGAACTTGTTTGTACTGCTGTATTATTTTTTTAATTAATTAGCCTGGCCTAGGCTAGCCTATTTTTTATTTACAATTATTTTACCTCTTATAACTGTTATAAAAAGGATGCCCTCAATGACAATATTCACATGTGAAAAGATTGTTCATCAAATAATATTTTGTAGTCTTGATTTAGTAAGATAAATAATAAATATATAGAGAGTTAACGTCTGTTGATTGTAAAATTACCAAATGTCTCATGGAAAACCCAATGGAAAATAAAACTTGGCAAAATGCCAGTTCATCTTCTCAACCCCAAAAATCCAGCGTCGGACAGAGATCCGCCAGGATCCACCATTGCATATTTGCAAAATATTGCACTGAACAAACAAAAACATAAAATCAACGGAAGGAGGAATCACAAAAAGAATTATAAACAACATCATAAAAAAAAACACCCTGACTACTATTAATTTAACATGAATCATAATTTTTTCATTTAAAGTTGAATTCTGAATAATTGTATTTTTCTTTTCAAGAGGTTAATAAAGATTCAAGGAAAAGAATTATTAAAGTTATTTAAATTTATTGATGAATTCTTGTGTTATGGTAAATAATATTTCATTATATCATGTTACATAGAACTTTGCTTGGTTGTGAGTATTTCAAACTGTAATTATCCACCTCACCTTAGTCACAATAACCTGTGTATTCCTAAAAGATAGTTTATCTTAGATGCCAAACAAGAACCATTAAAAGTATAAAAACCTTTTGTAGCAATTAGAACATCTATCACACAAATGCTTAATTGTGATCCTACTGTGGGTGTATTAGAATTTTATGAGCAAAGATTTTATTTAAAAAAAGATTACAAAATAGATATATCGCTTTAGAGAGAGTTATTACATTTGCACACTTAAGTTTGTACAATAACTATTATTTTACCTTTTGTCTTCGCTCTCAAATCAAAATTAATAGCCTCCTCGAAAATAAGAAAAAGCATTAGATTTGATCAAGTTGTTAACCCATTCACTGTTAACCTAGAATCCAACAAGTTTATTACAAACAATTGTAAGTAAAGAAGATAATTGTAGAAGACAAGCAATTCTTAAAGAGTAGCAGATATAGTATAATAGGTCTTGGTTTATTGTCGAAGTTCAATCAGCTTATCCAGAAATAAGAGATTTCGCCAAGCGTTCTCAGCTAGAACAACGTGTACGCAAAGCCCTAGATGTTTATCGTATTTGGAAAACATGATACTCGTTTTGATAGGCGATGTACAAAAGAGGTAATAGACAAGAATCTTGCTAGTGTTTTTCCAAAGCCAGTTATAATTTGACTGACCTGATAACGTTATATTTCCGTATGTTTTAACTTGTAGTACAGCCGTATAAGTAATTTTCATTATGTGTGGAACGTGATATCTAATGTATGCACAGTAGCGTAATTTATAAAAAAAATTCTGAAGAACACATTGCTTTTCCTTACAAATGCAAACTAGATACTATTGTTATAATGTCGTTAAAATTGTAATACAAACAGGGAGAATGAAACTTATACAAATTCAGTGTTTTTTCTCAAAAAAATAATTCAGTAAATTTTTGGGACGTGTACAAGCTGTTTAGCACTGAAGAAGGGTCCCTTACCCATTGGCATTAA
This sequence comes from Anneissia japonica, assembly GCF_011630105.1. Classification (NCBI taxonomy): domain Eukaryota; kingdom Metazoa; phylum Echinodermata; class Crinoidea; order Comatulida; family Comatulidae; genus Anneissia; species Anneissia japonica. The sequence goes on from NW_022712526.1 coordinate 213,903, forward strand.
TCTTGTTTAAAGAGCATCTGTATCTCCCTCCCCATTCCCCTTTGGAAAGAAAGAAAAAGAAAAAAAATCTGCCAAAAAAAAAATCATTCAAAACTCCTCTAGAAAACAAATGTTTCGCGGGGCATTCCTCCGGACTTCCTAGGGTAGTTTTGTCTCGATGAGTCCCATTTTCTACTCCCCCCCCACCCCTTTTTTGGACATCTCTGGATCTGCCCCCTGTATCTGATTCAATTCTGAAGGCCTGTATTTCAAAGAAATTCATCAAATTATTGATTATAAAAAAATTGCGTCATGATCCTTTTCATTCAATATATGCCAACTAATTCTGTTTCGATAGAATTCTTAAAAATTCAATCAAATGTTAAACACAATTTGAACATATTCTTTAAATTTTTGAGTGTACATTTCGATAATGTTGAACAGCCAGAAAATAGCGCATATTGAAAGTGTTGGTTATTAGATCATGGAACTTCCCAGTAAAATGCCCAATAGAAGACTTGCTTACATAGCCTAGAAGCTAAATCTATTGCTCAAACACAGCTGTGAGAAGACTGTTTGCTGTAGGATTTCAAAAGATTTCCCTTTTCAGTATGTGAATGCACAAAACTTGATTCATCACCAGTACTTTTCAAGTGATTTTTTTTATACCTTGTTTTTGTTATTTTTCTCTCTTAGGAATTTGGCGGAAAATGAGCTCACCTCGATTCCACAACTTAGTACGGCAGTTCAAAATCTTACAACTCTTATATTGTAAGTAAATATTTTCTTTGGTTGTTATCAATGGTGAACAAAAGTTGAATGGGGAATATAGTGGAGAAAAATATAACATATACTGCATTTATATTCAGAGTATATTATTTACATGTTGTCATATTTTTTCCACAATTTGACAATGAGTGGCTTGTCTGTTTTTCTACCTTAACTGAATTTTTCCACATTATTTTCCTCTGTCATAACTGTACATACAGTATATGCCTACTGGAATTCTTTCAAAGGTTCTTATCTTGTAATTGACGTAATTAATTTCATCCTGAACGATATGAAAATGTGCGTACAATTGCGGTGCAAATTAAACAGAACATTAATAATACATTCACCGTTGACATTTGTGAAGTCCCCTGTGAGAGGCATCGTGCCTCTCAGCCTTCTCGCCAGTCCTTGTAACCATGGCGATAAGTCGTGTAAGGAAGAATGAACTTTTTAAATGTTGTTAACAATTATAAAGGGTTTAGAAAGGCTAGGGGTGAAGTGGGATCTCAGAGGGAACTTAAGTACCCTTTAGCGACCTGCATCTTCTGGAGGCCTGCCGATGAATGGGCCAACCACACAATTGAAAGCACTTTGATCAGTTCATCCCAGAGGGAAAACTTTCTAAATATTTTCATTGAAAGTGTAGGCTGTTAAAAATCTACAAAAAATTACTTGTTTTATTTTATGTTTACCAGTAAAGACACTGGTAATAATTCATTGATATTAACCTTGGTTAAACTTCTTTATATAATAATACTTTCAAATTTTTAAAATGTTTAATATAATTATTAACAGTTATTGCAATGTAAAGTTAGACTTATTTTTATGACATTTTAAAATTGATCTGTATATCATGTTAACACGGTTTCTTTGTCTATTAAATCATTTTCTAAAATAGCATTCTTGCGTGAATTTACGATTGCATTTATCTCATTAGAGATTCTCTTTAAATGATTATACTGTAAAAAAAAGTATACCATCCCTAGCAACATTACGTATGATATAATCCCAGTAGATTTGTGTGTCTGAAAACCCTTGTTCCATATCCATATCTCATTACATCCATTAATTTTCAGATGATGGATTTGCCCCTCCTTCCTATTTCCTTGATGAATCTTGCCTCAGTTGACTGGTTTTCCCCATCTCATCACCATTTTCTGTATCCGTTGTCTTGATTCACAGATAAACCAAATTGTAATTATTCACGCCAACCTCTTTTACACTTCATCATTGAATTCCATAATGGATTTCATCCTCCTTGCAAATGGAAATCTTTCCAATGCGATAGGGATCCAGTAAACAAGGCATCTCTTTCAGTCTAACAGTCGACAAATCCTTAAAGGTGGAAAAGGTCTTGGAATCTTGCTCATGTGCATGTTTTTCTAACCACATTGCTTTCAGGGACATATGTTACCGTTTGAAGAGATTACAGTGGTCATGGTCGTGAGGATTAGTCAGCTTAGTATGTGATCAACAACGCAGGATATAACCACCGACCTAACTTAATCCCCTTTCATTGGGTGCTAATGAGATGGATTTTTAAATTTCAAACATTTTTACTGGATTCAGTTTTTTTTTTTACTCATTATATATTGTGCTTATTTTGGCCTTCACTTAAAATTATTTTAAATTATAATTAATAATAAAAAAAACCATGATGTTATCTGCTAATAATAATATAGAAGGTTAAAATTTAATGATAACAGTACTGTATCAGTCACAAAATTTATTTTAGTAATTTTACATTAAATCAATTTAGTCAAGGTGGTAGAAAAATATGAATCATACAAAAAAATGTGAATCGTACAAAAAAAATGTGATTCATGATATAAAGTAAAAAATATGATAATTGTTTAAAACAAAATATATCAAATCGAATGCTCATTCCCTTGCAAATGCTGTATGTATAGTAGAAGTACAAAAGGTTCTTTCTCTTAGTAGGCCTACTTTTTAAGGCTTTTGTGCTAGTAGTATGTCTGGTGTCTGTAGTCGAGCTAAGCCTAATCCAATTTCCCATCATTTCAAAGCCTCAGAATCTTGTCCCGATAAGGTATTATAAACCGCAATTATATGGGGGAAGGATGGGGAAGGAGGACGGATTAAGAAGGGAAAAATAACATGTCTACTTGAAATCAAGTAACAGAATTTCCCAGGGGCAAGATTATTCACACCTGTAACCTCTGACCTTGACTGTAGCTAGGCTATTATGTTTGGCCTCTAGTCCAGGCTTTCTATAGGGAATGGAATGACTAAGAGGCTACACCTGTATAGGGATACTATCGTCACTGGTTAATAATGTTGTCTGTACTGTTTCCTTATAATTCTTTTGTTCTGTTACAGTGTACAGAATTATATTTTGATTTCCTGTGAGCTAGATTGAATTGGACTAAAAGAAAAGTAAAAGTTACCAAGACTCATAATATTAATTTACCTTCTGAAAAATAAAAGTGTAGGCAAAATTTGAATGAAAAATATTTTTGCACTTAAATTTGTTTCATAAAATAGAATTGTTAATGATTAAGATTTAAATTTTAGATATCCATGGCCAAAACTAGTGAAATACTAAAATATAAATTGTGAAATGAGTATTAAACTAAACATTACTATTTATCTATTAGGTATAGCCACAAACCTTTAACATAAAAAGTCTAGGCTATGTGTGAGTTTATCAATATTTTCCTAACCCCATGGATACAAGCATTTAACTCAGCTATTTCAATGTAAATACACCAACGAATTAGCAGTAATTTATCATGATGCAAATCAAACCTGTCTAGTTTTCTATGGTTGAAGTTGAAACACCTTACAAATATGGAATTTGTACTGGAATAATTTTTAACTTATATTATTAATCCTATCCTATATATTTGGGAAACTTGCAGATGATAAGTTATGTACAAAGTACATGTTTGCATATGCCAGCTATGTTTTGCTATCTATTATTAATAAGGTGAGCCAGAGTCCATTTTTGCTATCAATATGTCTGCCATGCCTTGATAATTTGTCATCGTTGCTATGATCCTAGGTCTGCCATTTGCATACAACTGAAAATTTGTAGTTGTAGGTAGGTTGAAGAATCATTGCCTAAGATTAGAACTACATGACAACTGGATGGGAAATATCCTCTTTTTTAACAGAAAGTTAAAATTCAAAATGTAAAAAAAAAAGAGTGATGACATGCTAGCTTTATTGTTTGAGACTATAATTTCCTTACAATTAAAACAAAGTTAAAAGGATTAGTGAAGTTTTATTTAAATGTTTGCCGTTGTGTAAACTAGTTTACCTATACCTCAATAAAGAACTGAAAATGATAAAGTTAAACTTTTTGCCCTTTAATTACCCTTGTTATAACTTATTTCTCTTTCTAATAATAACAATGAGGAATAGGTTTTTTGACAGAAGCGATTCATAATATTTGTTCTATCACCCCATTCTTATCCAATGAAATTACATCAATTTATTACTTATTATGCAAATTATTATAAGAGATAACATGATTAACCATATGGTCACATTTTTATAAAGTATTAAATTATTGTATTAATTCTAAATTTGTCCACGTTTTCTCTACATTTCAACCAACATTAAGTACATTCTAGCTTTTAGTACAAGATTTAACATCTTAATGATAATTTTTTGTTGCTCGCACAACATAAAGGACCACTCACTGTATTTCATCTGTGTCCATAATGGTATGACCAAACATACTGTTAATCTGATAAAATTAATCTGAAGAATGGAGCTATTCTAATGTGGAATTCAAGCAATTGGCTGTTGTTAGTACTTTTACTTCACTTTTAATTCTCGTACTCAATTGAGACTCATTATTATGTAACTCTAGGCAAATTTGATTGTATTTTTTGGCCTTGAATCTTTGAACTGTCTATGATACCAACTAAAATTGGCATGTGTTCTTATGTAGGCCTATAATCATACTTTCTTTGTATATTTCAACATTTCTAATTATTTATTTAATTAATATTATTTCTTTTTTTAACATGATTTATTATTTTTCTATTTGAAGGTTCTTTAGACAGACAAGGTGTGTCCAAAGCCCTGACCACACTATGAGAGTTTTAAATGACAAATGTCATATGCCCATATTTGGATGTAATATGACATCATCAGAACTATATATGGGCACATCACACAACTTTGTCACATAAAATTTGATAGTGCGGACAGCCTAAAGCCCTGTTCAGATTAGAATATCTTTTGGGTCAACAAAATCAGTGTGAACAAACTTGAGATTATTATATCAGTGAACGTATACTGTATATCTTTTTTCACAGCATCAAGTTCATAGCATTATGGTAATATAATATTCTTGTTTGAATTTACAGTTAGCACTATCTGTCTGTTTACTGACCAGCATTTTGAAAGTATTATTGATCTTGGTTGATTTCTACATGTTCAGTATGCACTAGTATGTTATTTTTTTAGTCCAAAGATGCATTAGGTCCAAATTTGGATTACTTATTGAATATTTTCTAATGTGCTAAGTGCGAGTCATACATAGATTGAATTGGCATCCCCATACTCTTTATTTTTACTGGATTTTCTTTCTATGTCATTTAATTAAATCAAATTGAGCATTGCTGGTGCTGTAAGTATGAATAAACGACAAGAGACTAGTAGTAAGTCTAAAAATAAATGTGTGCCTTTGATTCTGGGCACTGGTAGATTATAAGTGAAATAAAATATATTCTTGGTACTTGACTTGATCATGCTTGTACATTTGTCTATGCTCTACTATGTGTACACTTGTATTGATTATGGTATACCTTGCCTTACCTTGTCAATTGCTTGAGTGACGTTTATTCAACTTGTATTTAAGTCATGGTTTTTCTCTATTTTTTTTTTTTTTTGGACGCACCTTTATTATGTGAAGTGTGCCACTGTTTCAAAAGTGTAGTTTCCGAATAAATTCTTATTATTATACATAATTTTTCTCTGCATTCTTCAGCTTACGTATACATTTCACAAGAGCACCTGTATGCTAATTAAGACATTATGGATAGCGATCTCAACTGACCAAAATACATGTCAAAGAAATCATAGATCAGGCACTGGTGATACCAACCTTCAGTTGAAATTCAAAGCCAATTTCCTGACGGTCGGGTAACATCCTCCCAGGGGTGGTCTATGACTGGACTAGCTCCACTAAACGAAACTACCAGGGTACTTGCCTGCAAGTACTTAAATAGGTTGTTTAACCTGTGTGTTTCAAAATTCTCTACCTTTGTCAATAATTAATCATTTTGTTTTGAATTTTGGGAGACTCAATACTGCATCATCTTAAAAATGTAACTTAGAAACAGATGTTGCCTATGACTAAATAATTGAGATGGCCCCCTGATTTATAATCTGTTGTTGGAAACTGAATAGATAATAACAATTATAATACAATGTAAATTTGATCTTAACCTGACCTCTTTATGTTTTTGGTGTCAGTTACTTGTTTTTATGCATTCCATATGATGATAGGAGACAAGTATGACTCTAGGAGTCTAAATCTAGCGAAATTTGTTAACTACTTGCAGGTGAAACCATGATTTTCGAAGACAATAGAGATGGTGTTTCTTGACTCTTTGACACCGAGATAAAATAATAATAGAGATTGGATTTAAATAATTATAAATTATAATAATAAAATGGACCAATCGCCAATGACAAGTTAAAACTGCCATTCCTTTAGTATATTAAATATTTAATTTTCATCTATTTAATTTGTTATTACACTAAAATGATTATTACTATATGTTTTGCCATTTTTAATTAATTAATATGCATTCAATAAATTTCCAATGTATATGATCATTTCATCAGTAAAATAATTATTATTTTGGTTGTAGAAATTTCTGTCTTAAAACGATTACATTTTCCTCTGACCGAAAAGGTCACGTATTGCCTGCCTTTTTTTTTTATCTCGCTCGCTTTACGTATCCCATTCTATCGTACAGTAATTGCTCAAAACCAATATATACAATGCATCTCAGCTTTGTGATCTCCACAACAATAAGCTTGTGCTCAAGAAACTTATCATCTCAGATAATTTACTTAAAGGAGCATCTCCCAAATGCCCAATAGAGTTAGTGATAGCTATTGATTGGCTAGCATTCTCCCTATTTCGATAATAAATAACAGTCAGCAATATCTATGTAATTTGTTATTCCACTTTATGTGTCATTTTGTTAGGGTAACAATGTTGTATGCCAATTTTGGACAAGTTCTATTTATTAAAGTGTTAATATCACACAAATCGACAACATAAGGTAAATTCATTCGTGCATTATCTATAAAAGAGATATGTAAAATTTTTTTTTTTTTGGCTGGATTATAATTTTTTTTTCATTTCCAGCATATTATTTGCTGTACTGTCCCTAATTTAATAATATGATTACAGTCTCAAAATTATTTAATTTATTTTTTAAATGCACTCGAGATAATTTTGTCATAAGTTTTGAATTGGCACCATATAAATATTTGTTATAATGTAATTTCAGGTTTTTCTTTGATTTTACCAGCTGTAGAAAACATTATTTAGTTGTCTAACTTTCATAGTTTATAAAATTATTTTTTTCCTTCAAAATTAAGATTGATTGATGGATACTATATTTTATATCATAAATAATTATTTTATTTGAATTATGTTCCTGATTGAAAAATGGCTTTTAGTCTTCCAGTGAAATAAATGTGTCTATGGAATTTAGAATGGCTCAAAATGATATCCATAAAACATGTTTTTGAAGAAAGAATGTAGGATGGGCTAAGCCTATGCTTACTGACTGACTAATACTTCCCAAGTGTTGTCGTGGTTGCGACTGACTTTATTGGCCGCAATGATGAGCAAACTGACTTTATGATTCGTATCTAATGAGGTGTGAAAATTGCCACCACCTGCTACAAGTTGAGGGAACATCTATGCACTGACCTAAACACCCTTATGCTTTAATCTTGGGAGTCAGCTAGTCTACTACTGTTATCACCCGGCTAAGTATAAACATGCCATTTTATTATGTTATGCTAAAAAATTAAAAAAAAAAAGTTATAAGAAAAGGCAGCTATTTTCTTTTGGATGAAATACAGGGCATTATATTGATGAGGGGTGAAAGAAAGATGATGTAATAGCCTTTGCCATTTTGATGTCTTTGCTTGGTCATTTTTCTTTTTGGATAAAATACAGGGCATTATCATGATGAGGGGTGAAGGAGAGATGAAGCAATAGCTATTGGCATTTTGATATCTCTGCATGCCGTTGATTATGAGTGCTTGCCACTTAATAAGACATTTATTGTTTTTGTTTGATGCGTTGAACACATTAAAAGCTATAATTACTGTAATTAGTGTTGTTATGTTTGCGGATATCTGCTAAATGAAGTATAAAAAGTAGTCCGTATCTGATATGGCCATCAAGGGAATATGTCAGATCTTCTCTGATGATGTTTTCCTCCGAATTTGATGCAAGTTCATTTGCGATGTATTTCTGGCGTAATTTGCAATTTGCCCGTATTACTTATCAGCCATTCAACTGCTATCTGCTAAGCAGTATCTAACACCTGATGCCTCTGGTCTATTCTTATTTATTCCATAATTTCTATCTTGATTTTTTTTTTTTTTTTCGAGTGCACACAGTCCTAGTTTATCCCTGTGGATCAATTCCGGAATCTTACCAGCTTCATGATAATCCCACCAATCATATTCCTTTCACATGTGAGAATCCCGACCTCAAGGTCATTAGGGAAAACTAGATAATAAGTGTTGTACGTAGATAGGTAAACCAATGGTCAGTGAGAAATAGGAAACGGTAGCAGTTATGATAGCTCTTACCAGTACTACTCCTTGTTTTCATATTTTCGTCACTAGTACCGGTACTACTACCCCTTTCCAAGAATTATTCATTTGCACTGCAAATCAGTAGCATAATTCATCACTACAGTTGTACATTAAGGTAATGGGGAAGGTAAAAGGGTAGGTAAAGTGCAGGAGAGTAACACGTAACTGGCAACGTCATTGGTTCGTGACTACCTAGCAGCTGTAAAGAAGCGCTTCATGGTAGATACATGTTCACATCATTACACGACAGGGGCTGAAATGAACCATAACATCGGGGTAACCCCTTACTCTTCCGAAAGATGCAATGGGTTCTTTAAAGTGCACACAGCCAGATGTATACACTAGACCTCCATTTTACAGTAAGTCCTTATCCGAGAAGACCTGTTTCTACCAACCGAACCATGGGCGAGGAGCGGCTGAAACCAGCGCCGATGGTTAAAGCTGTAGCTAGTGGCACCCCTGCCTTACCGCTTGGCCACTCGACTCGCCCAGGTGTTTCCGTGCTGTGGTTTCCGCTTTGGTTCTTGACCCTTTAAGTGTAAGCTGGAGTATTGTCCACACACTTTACATTCTACTGTAGGCCAGACATCCTAGGTTGCATAGTTGATAATGATAATGATAATTATCCTTGTATCCTTTCTTCTTTCAATCTTCAAGTAGTACTCCATGATACTTGTACGCATTGTGTTTTTGTTTCACTTTTGCCAGGTTTTTTTTTTTTTTTGTATCATAACTTTTCATAGATAATCTAACAAGTAGGAGAGGAAGATATTATATTATCAATCAGTAAATTCTTTATTTCGATCTTTCAGTTCATTATCTTTTGGTTTAGTTTAGGATAAGAATTATTTTGACTGGATAAATCAGTTCCATGAGGCATAAATCCTTTAGTTATTGCTTTGACCCCTTACAAACCTAAACTAGGCCTAGTATTATTTGTTGTCACTCTTTAAGTGTAGCTTGTTAGGTTAACTGTTTTGACCTTTTCCCTTAGCCTGTGGCCTAAACATTTACCTTCCCTTTTTTTTGAGAGGTAATAAAGATACCAGAGAGTCAAACAAGGGAGTTTCTGAAGACATCCATTACAATTTTGCAGAGGAGTATGTTGTTATTGGCAGTTTTTTGCCATCCATTACAGATTTCTGTTTTAATAAATTTTTTCCTGATCAATAGAATACTGATGTTAAACATTTTAAATTTGCTGATTTCAAAGCAACTATGTTGTTATGACAACACGCTAGGTAGCACTTAACACAATAAATGTTTTGATGCGATAAAATTATGTGATAAAATGTGACATGCCTAAATATGGTCATAAGTTCACATTATGATCATATCCACAAGACTTGACAAGATGAGTAAATATAAACTTTTTATATAAATTGTCAGGATACTACCAGTTATATATAGCACTAACTTGTTACCATCAATGACATAAGGTATTACAATAGAATCGGTCATATTACCGGCACCAGATGGTAAGGTAGTTGGAAGTTTTTTTTCAAGTTCCTCTTGATGTATTATTTTGGTCAGGTTCATATTAGACCATGATTAGACTAGAGACAACATCACCTTCAAACAACTTCCTATCAGAACAAAGTTGTTGTACTTAATTTTCCAAGGACTTCCCACCTACCAATAGCTCATTCAATAATGGATAATATAACGTAGAGTAACAAAACTATTAAAGACAAATCGATAGATCCTGTTATCAAGTAGAACATTGTTCTAATTTCCATACTTGGCAAAATTAGGCAATTGGGTAAAATCTCCTAAATAACCTGAAAATGTATTTTGTAAAGTACATTTTAAGGTCAAGTTATTCAAAGTGATTGGTTTTTTTCAAGATTTGTATTTAAATTATTCCTTCTTGATGTTTTCAATAAATTTTAAAAGAAGTGTTTGTGACAAAGCTTTTAAATAATTGTCTGTCATGTTATTGTTATTACTAGTTAGTACAACACACTGTACATATATCTCAATCTGACTTTTTTTAGGTTATGTACTGCTTGAGCTGCCACTGGAGTTGTAGGCTTGGCAATGCCTGCCACTATTGTAATTCATTAGAACACAAAAAGCATATCGTAGAACATCAATTTGAAGCCCTGGGCTTCTGTTTTTTTTGCGCGAACTTAGATGGGCTTCTTTTCAAGATGGGCTTCTTTTTTAGGCTACATGTGAGGTAAAGAGGCGGAGAGCTTCTTTTTAAAATGAATGCTGTGAATTTGTAATAAAACAATATATACAACCACTGTAACATCAATCTGTATCATGAAGTGTATTTAACTTACATTAAATCACCTAAACTATTATATTAACCAAGCTTTTTTTTAAATTTGTTTTTTGAAATTCATGTACAGTGTATATACTCTACTATCTCGAAAAGTATGCTATCTTGAAAAGAAGCCCATGGGCTTCTTTTCGAGGCTAATTTTGCAAACTAAAGAGGGGGCTTCAATTTGAGATGGGCTTCATCTCAAGGTTTTATGGTATATGTGCAAGTATGCCTGTGCTGGGCCTAACCCTACACTCTGTAGTGGCACCCTGTAAAGTTCTATCCAGATTATCAAATGTTCTTTGACTAAAAACTGTTGTATGCCCAAATATAGTCATAATGCTCCTATATATGGCCATGATATGATGTCATCATGACCATATTTAGGCATGTCATACACTTTTGTTAAATAATGAATTTAAGGCTAAAGAAAAGTATTCTTGAATATGACAGTAAACATGTTAACCATTTAAAATTCCAAGTTTCTTCATTTTATTTATATTTTTTCTGTTCTTTTTCTCTATTCTCTTTTTCTTATCTTTTTATTCCTACTCATTTATTTATCCTGGGTGTAGTTTGTGTGTTTTTTTTTTGTTCTTTGATGGAAGGGCAATAGATGAATATTGTAAAGTACTTTATAATTACTCCATAAACATTAATCATTAATTGCAGCCCTACAAACATATAGGACTCGCTTTTGAATTTTAATTGCAGTGCCTGTAGCCGCCTATCAAACCAAGAGTAATAATTAGAACCGAGTAGTAATCGAGGTTGTACCGACCAATATCTTGCGCAAAAGCTAGTGTATCCCAGAAACAGCAGGGTTAACTTCCTGGGAAATCGGGACCATTGGGAATAGGCAGCTAATTTTGTCCCATTACCAATAATAAATTTTAAGTAGGTTCCAGCAAATCTGTCCCTGCTGTAAATGTCCTCACATGTTGCGCTTGATTTACAATATACACACTAAGACAGGCTACAAGCATTTATACTTGACTGGTTACATCTGCAGTCTGTTCATGTTATGTTCCATTTATGTTACTATTAATCTTACACTTTGCTTTCTAGGTTTCTAATGGTTTTGAAAGATGACAGGAAAGGTTGCCAGAATAATCATTAATTTTTTTCCCAAGTTTATTTTATAGTGTGAAATTTTTATTGCTAGTTTTAATATTGAAATGTTTATTGAGCGATAATTGTGGGTTCTGGAATTGGTGTAAACTAAGGACAGTGACAGTACTTGTAGAGATTTGATTGGTCAAGTGGTGCCATAACATACCCATAATTCAACTTTCAGGTCATAGAGGTGAAATTGTTGTGGTTTCTATGGCAACAAAACTATTTAAAGCTTATTGGTTTCATCAAAGTATTAAATATAATTTTTGGCAAATTTTATTCTTGGAAACAACATATTCAAAATTGAGTTTTTGTTTCTATATATTTTGTGGGTTAACATGGGAATTAATTTATACTAATTTAATTTACCTTTACCTTTTTTTAACTTTCCTTCTTCTCTCCTAAGTCGCTTTTATATAATTACAACTATTTTGTGCTGTCTTGAATCATCCTAACTGAAACAATTTGTGATTACCTGGCAAAGTTACACGTCAAGCTACCCTGGTTTAACCAAGACAATACGGTCCATTGGGATCAGGAAAGCCAGTTTCGGTTTGAAGAATTTACTTGAAAGAAATATAGAAATGCATGAACCAATTTTACATCACAATCTTGAATCAGGACATTACTCTTCTAAATTTCAACAAGGGAAAAATGCTGTTTACATTATAGAAAAAATTATGTGGTTTTTATGGCAACAAAACTATATCATTTTAAAGAGAAATTATACCATGGAAATTTCATGGTCATATGAATGAATTGGAGATACTAGTCAGTGTTATAAGCCAATTTTAAATAGCCGGTTTTATATGAGCCTAGCTATTTTAGGCAGTCCATATGAGCTGGTTTTATTATAGTATTAGCCTATATGCCTATAGCATAATATTTATAAATAAATTGGTTCTTGGCCATTTTTACCTCTTTGTTCTCTGACGTGATTGTAAGCAAAGTGAAACATAAGTTTTTGTTTTTGTTGCCTTGTAGAATGTTATCAAAAGATTAACCTTTTTCTTTGATAGCGTCAGTCGTAGTTTATTTAAGAATTCTATTTTTTGATATTAAAAGATTTACTTATATGAGAAAGGTCTTGATAAGCTTTCAAACAAACCTGCCTAAAAAGAAAGTGTAATTATAATTATGAAATTATGTTAGGTTAATGAAATTCGTTTAAGACCACATTAGAGGATGCTGGTGTATTTGAATTGGGAGGGCGTTTACATCGACTCGTGTCCTTGTCTTTCTATTGGAACCAATGACAAGGGAGATGTCTGCATTTCTTTGGATCTGGGGAGCATACTGCTGGGAAAACCTTGCTAGCAGGCAGGCCATGCATCCCCAACAAGCCTTGTTAAGCCTCCCGCTGACTAGTTATCTGCATAGCTCTGCAGCCGAGGTCCAGCCCTTTAGCTCTGGCAAGGTTCCTAAGGTAAAGGATATACCTAGGCCTACTGTGCACATGCTTACCCCATGCTATGCAATATGCAAATCTAGCAGGCACCACCCATTAGTAGCTGGAAAAAAATCTCCACCTCTGGTGATTATAACGACGCCTTAGGCAAAACCGTTGAGGTCATTGTATTGTGAGGTTGGAGTTATCAACAAGCTAGTCAAATACCCTTTTGTGTAAACTAATGGTAGACAAAAAATAATAGGCCAGCGAATGCAAGGTAGTGGAATGATGGTAATATGATTGGATGTCAGTCATGGAGCCATGACAAATTCATGTCATTTGCTTTATCAGTCCTAGTTTTCCCTGCCTGTCAATCATTTAATAGTAAACAAATCTCAGCTCACACGTCTATCATTGGGATTTTTTTTTTTATTATTATCAATTCATGTCATTTGCATTGGAGAATAGGCAGCTTATCCATAAGACATATGTTAGCTAGTATACTGTGTATGATTCTTTAATGTATAGACTAAACCATATAACATATGTTAGCTGTTGTACTATCTGTCCTTTTCATTTTATTTTTATATACTTCTCTACATGCAGCATCTACCTCAGAGCATTACTGTACATGTATTGCTCTGACATCACTAGAATATTTTCTGTGACAAATATCTATGATTTGCCCATTTATAGGCATGATGATATCATCTCATCCATATATAGTCATGGTGGATTTTCCCCCAGAGTAGTACTTCTTTTGCTCAGTGAGCCAAATCATAATATCATCATCAGTACAAAATAGAAATGCTTTTTATAAAAGTTTTCCCTATTGTGAATTTGATTATGTTGAATGAAAAGTTATATATTCCTTAGGGATCAGGAAATAATATTTCTTCATTGTTTTGGTTTCATTTTTGCTTCTTTTTTCAACAGTTTTCTGTAAATATTCCAACTCTCAGTTATTCTCAGACAACCTTGAAAGGAGTTGTCTTTCGTATTGATAAATTTAAGGTTTAAACATATTTGGCATGTGTAATTTTCCATATTACCAATGATCACAAAATATGAAGCGATTCAAGCTGTTTGTAATTCATATTCCCACACTACAGACGAAAAAAAATGGATGCACTGCCTAAAATCTACTGCTATAAGACAACAAGGTTTAAAGCCTTTACATATGTATTAAGAACACATGGAATCTATCACGATGAATCCTTATCTATAGCGGGCCAAATACTGATGACTCTGTTGTTCGCTTTCCTTTTGGTCTTCATTGTGACCTTTCTAGGTGACCTTTGACAGTAGATGAAACATTTGCCGCTGTCCTACAGCATATTGATGCAATAAAACAAAAGCCTCTCAGGTAAAAGTTATGAGAGATGCAATCCTGTAAATTATTTCGATTCATTGCACATTTTGATATAATTGGCTGAATTCTGTTGCAATATTATCATTGTTTTTACTGGTAATTTTTTATACATTTTAAAAGGTAAATTTTTATTGTTTACTGAGTATGTAACTTTTGTTAACACTTTTTTTTTTTGTAATTCATATTAATTTTGCTCTAAATTTGTATGTAAACAAAAGTAAAATCTATCTTTGATAAAGCTTCTGTTATGTGATATTGAAGTTAGCTATCATTAAAAATGACTGTAGTAAATGCCTAATCAATCTTCGGAAGCTATTATTTTTCAATTGCTTTTTTTTTTTTGTTAATATCTGTAGTAAGTTTTCCAAAAATAAACACAAATTGAAAACAGTAACATGCACTCACCGGTCCGTGAAATATTGCGAGGGAAGTTGCTTGGCAGTGTTGGACTTGAAATAATAATGTTCACACGTTTAGTCTTGCAAACTGATATAACGAAATATTGGTTGTGACATGGGCAGGTCAAAAAGCCTTCTATGTGCTCCCTTGGGATAAGAAACAGTGGTGTGTATGATTCATAAGGATTCAAGATAACAACCGTGTCATGTTATTGTAGTTTGTACTTTAGGTGAGATGGAAGGAAAAGAAGAAATTTGCACAGGTCATTGTGTCTTGATAAGTAAGAAGCTCCCTGGATTAAGTCCCCAAAATAATTCTCATCTGCAATATTAAATGCTCAGGAAAACGGTTTTAATATAATAACTCATTTTGTTATTGAATTTAGACAATATTTTGGTATGTTATAAGTACTACAAGGCATGTTATATTACATACCTCTTTTTTTTTCCATTGCAGCCTATAAAAAGATATATTAACGATATTTTCATTGTAATTTTAGAGTAATGGATTTAATAATTAGTGTTATTTTTGCTTAAATTAAAGAATAAATGTAGCAGAAGACAGTGAAATCTTCTCTTTTGTCAATCTCTAAACATTGGATGATTTCTTAACCATGTTTTAATGTCTAGATTTATTTTTATATTTTATAAAAAGAAGCAATACTAAAATGATTAAAAGGAGAATGATTTAATAATGATATAGAAAAAGTTTATTGTCATGTTGTTTTAATAGTTCTTCAAGGCAGTATGACTTTAAAATAATATATTCATATCAGTATAGCTATCATTTAAATATCTTCTATTTTTGTCTCTTGCAGGAATCATAATCAAATTAAAAGCATCAGTCAGTCTGCTATAGCTATGTTCCCGCATATGGAAACGTTGGACCTCAATTTCAACACACTTACCAAAATAAAGAACACCTCATTCCCAGCAAATAACAGCATAGAACGACTGTAAGTGCTTTGCTATAGATAACACGTTCCTCTCTCCTGTTAATTTTACAATGATATACGAGTGTTCTCATCAGGTCGTTATTCATTGCGGGAAATGCCTGGTTTACATCAGCCAAATTCCTATTATTTATGATTCCATACTAATTTCTCTTTCATAGTGCACTATGAAATAATATCAGTAATGAATGTTGCCTATTAGCACAATTATTTCTAGGGTAAAAATGAAAATGTGTTACATTTTATTGTTTTATAACCTCTGGCTGATACATAAAGCGATGAAACATCACTCAAAAATATCGAGTCTCTTTCAGATATTGCATATGATTATGAATTCTTTTTTTTTTTTTCGTACTATTCATTGATTTATCCATTAACCTACTTCTCCCAAGGGAGTGACAGCTACATAATGTTTCATTTTTTTTTTTTTTTTGGTGCTATTCATTACATTTGCTAATTTCGAGGTAGGAAAATGTGCTTTTTTTTAACCTGAATTGCGTATGGATATGGTCCGTGACTACTTAGCAGCTAGCCGTAAAGAGGCGCTTCATGGTAGATACATGTTCATATCATTCCTCAACGACAGAGACTCAAATGAACCATAACATCGGGGTCACCCCCTACTCTTCCAAAAGATGCAATGGGTTCTTTAAAGTGCATGAGCCAGATGTATTC
>NW_022712526.1:230976-252899 GCF_011630105.1 Anneissia japonica
ATGAACCATAACATCGGGGTAACCCCCTACTCTTCCAAAAGATGCAATGGGTTCTTTGCACGAGCCAGATGTATTCACTGGACCTCCATTTTAAGTCCTTATCCGAGAAGACTTGGTTCTACCAACCGAACCATGAGGAGTGACTGGAACCAGCTCCAATATTAAAGCTGTAGCTAGCAGCGCCCCTGCCCTACCGCTTGGCCACTCGACTTGCCCAAATTTGTAATATAATATTGATAGTTAGCACATCTGTGGTATATACTACTACAGATACAGATGATACCACCATCATTTCATGTTATTATTTTAGAGGATTTCATAACAATTTGGAGAATACATTGTCTTTAAAATGTTAGTAAAATCTATATTTTATCTCACTATTATTATCATGAAATTTTCCTAACAGTAATTTGTTTGCAATCTTCATAATTTTTTTTCTTTTAAAAATTTGTATAAAGTTTATACATTATAATTCATTACTGATCGATTGACTGATTGATTGATTAGTCGATTAATTGCTTTATTAGATGATTGGTTGGTTGATTAGTTAATTTGATATCAGTTTGCAAATAATTGGATCTGATTTTTATAGGGTATAAATTAGATAGGCTGTGATTAACAGGTCATGCTTACTTACCTTTTCTTTTTTTTTCTAATTAATACTAATTAATTAGCTGATTAATTGATTTGTATGAAAGGTATGCAAGTGATTGGATCTGCAAAGGGTATAAATAAAGACAAGCCGAGATCTGAGCAGGCTATGTTAATCATTTGACAACTAAAATATGATAACAAACTATATACTAAATTTTAGATCATTATTTAATGATTGGTTGATTGATTTACTACATGCAGGTATCTGAATAGCAATGAAATCTCAAGCATTGATGATAATGCGATGACAAATCTGACAAGACTGAAGACGTTAAAACTAAACAAGAACTCACTGAAAAAGCTCTCAAAAAATGTGTTTGCACCAATGGTCAACCTCACAGTTCTGTAAGTATAATTGGAATAGTGGTTGTGGAACTAATAAAAATAAGTATAAGATTTTTGGTCCGAATCCTGTGCTAGCTTGCATGGGTTGTACTGTTTTTTTTACGCCTCAGAACAAAATATTATCATAAGACAGTAGGCAGGTTGGCTATTCTAATATGGTGTCTGGAGGAGGCATTAGGACGATCTTTTGAAGTTTATAGTATATTAATGCCATAATTTTTAATTTTTTTTAAAAATATTTGCCCTTTGATTTAATGATATTTTACCTTTTTGTGTGCTGGGCCCCTGAATTTACCAATGATTGGGCCACCCTAAATTTAAAAATTATATGGTAATAAAATTTTGTGTTTAGAGTGGCATTATCACTTCGTGGTTCAAGTAATATTTGAATGTTAAGGTTTTAGGATCAATTGCCCTAATACCTGAATCCAACAAATTACCTTATAATACATTAGTGAATATTGTGTATTACTCATTAACTAATAATAAGTAGTGAGTAACATTTAGAGGAACTGGACATTTTTTTAAAAATATGTTATGGATTTTAAATGATGGAAAACCACTGAAACAAAGTTGCCTGCACAGTGTTCTCCCGAAGCCGTCTTAGCCGTCAATTTCCGGTAAAAATAACCAACCAACCAGTAAAAATTTTGAGTTTGTAAAATAAAAAAAACTATTGATTAGGCTTAGGTAGTCCAGGCTGGCCCTCTGAATAAATTAACATCATTCCAGTCTATATCTACACTATGAATATGTGCTGTTGTGTCTTCAAGTCATTTAACCCAACTAAAAAGGGGTAACGTACCTCACATTGTGCGCATTGCAATTTTTTATGGACAAATTTACCAGTAAAAATTTTTCAGTTGGGAGAACACTGCTGCATGATAAAAATACATTCCATTTTTATCTTTTGAAAGAATTAATATAATTTAAAATAGAATTGTGATACTTTAATACTAAAACTTGTCTATAGCAAATGCCATTTTAAAGCTTAAGTATACTACTATAAATGGTAATCCACGAAGCTATGTTATATAATTAAAGTAAATGCAGAAAATTTTGTATTCAATTGATTGTTATTAAAAAATGTTTGGCACATTGGAATGGCATAAATCAACTGGCCATTCACAATTTTAATAATGACAATTAGTTAGGTTTTTAACGTTGGAAAATGTTTTAAATACAAACATTATTTGTTGTCGTTAATTGAAGTGATTTTTTAGGTTTATAAAGCACAAATTAGTGGAGATTATGTTTGCCTTTACACTCAAATGTGATCATTATTCATCTTTAGTTTGTATAGATTTTCTTTTCAAAATATAATTGTAATTGGTCACATTGTTAGAGTCTCTAATTAGAATATAATATTATATATTTATATTCGTTTGATAGAGAACAATTATATTTTGTATTAATTTATAATGAAAAGCAATTTGTTTATGTGGGGGTCCCCTAAGGAGGTCATGTGATCAATAAGTTTGTCAGGTGATCAATTTAGCTTGTCAGGTGATCAATACTTTTGTCAGGTGATCAATCAACAGATGCTGGATATCTGGGCCTTTCTTTATATAACATGGTATACCAATGAATATCATGTTCTGCCTGTAAATGTATGGAGCTTGTAGTGCCCCAGGTTCATTGTTCCTGCTTTGATTGTCGGTTGCTAGGCCTAGGGGACAGCTTCTCTATAGTGTCAAAGAAAGGTCATCACATGCTAACTGGAACATATAGCTATTTGTCACATAATTTCTGAACTTGGTAGAACTTAGCTTTAATTATCCATTTTTAATAATAACCAAATCATTGACTTGTACTGTTTACTAAAAATCATGGCATTAATTATAAATTTAATCCAATTAATAATATGAATTATATTATTATTCACATAGTAATTAATGAAAATAAAAGCAAAAGACAGGTAAAGTAATAAAGACAATGAAATAAATATTTTAACAATTAAGTAGATCAAAAATTTAAAATAAAATTACTGTATTTTAAAAATTATTTAAACTTAAAATAAATCAAGTTAATATTATATAGTCGATATTCATTTATTTGTGAAACTTTAAATAATTTATTCCACTCCCTGATTTAAAGTGCATAGAAGTACATTTTACATTATGCTCTATATAGTTGACAATTAATTATTATTATAATTATTATTCATAAAAAAACTATGAGATAAGGCCATGTAAAATAAAACAATTGGTTAGCATCCTTATGTTATCAATTTTCATGGTAGGGAGGGAGGTTTTTTTTTTTTTTTTTTTCTCGTGCATCTTTTAAAAACTATTATTTGTTTTTTATTGTTTATTATAATCTACAAGTAATTCACAATATTTGTTGTTGTAGAGTTAGTAGTTCTCGCTGTATTCCTGTCTCTTATACACATCTAGATGTGTATAAGAGACAGCCTAAACTCCTTATTGTTTGGTAGAATTTCTAAAAGGGAAAGTGCTAAGGAAATGCTAGTATAGAATACAAAAAAGTTCCAGATTTCCAAATTTTTATCTATTATCCTCTACACTTCATTGTAATCATAATTTCTGAAGTAAAGTTCCAGATTTCCTATATATTATAACTAATCTGCAGGTCATTGTATTCAAAATTGTCTAGGATATAAAGAATTTGAATCAATCATTTATCTTGATTGTTGATGATGACAAGTAGGAAATGGTATATCATTTCTGCTTATTCCCGGTCTCTTTCAAATCATTCCAGATTCTCTTGTCTCCCTCACCTGAATTTGATGAGGTGCGTGTCTTATAGCGTGTGAAGGGTATTGCTAGAAAATCGTGACCTAAAGGAATGATTGATAAATTAAAGATTTCGGTATTTTTCGCGGCTGAAGTTAAGTACTGAAGTAATGGTGCAAAAAGCTAGGTCATCAAATCCAAAATTGATTGGTTCGGCAAACAAAGATGGTGCAAGCGCAGTTTTAGCGATTTCCTTGTTTCTAATTGGTCATTAAAATTAATGTGATAGTTAAGGTATTTGAAATACAAGTACTGAGAATGTGTATTCCTGATTGATTTTTATATACCAACAAAATTTAAGAGCCACTTCTAGAAATTAATTTGCATCAATAGCAGATTTCTTTCTGATTAATGTAAAATGTTATTTCCTGGAGTGTTTCACACTTCAGTTTGAAAGTTCAGTCCAGACTATCAAATTTTCTTATGACAAAAAACTGTTGTATGCCCATATATAGTCCAATGTGCCCAAATAGGGGTCATGATGTGATGTCATCATGACCATATTTAAGTATGCCACTTGTTTGTTTTTTTTCAAATGAAATTTGATAGTCTAAACAGGACTTTATGTTTAGTGTTGGTTTTCAACAATTTTAGGTTCAACATATTTCTGATTTCCATAGTTTTTTATTTAAAAGAAAACGTTTTTGTATTTTTTTTTGTTTTAATATCAAATAAATTGATATATCATCTAGTTATCAGGTTGATTGACAAAATTTCGAACATTTCTCTGCTCCCCCCACCTTTTTTTTCCCTCCCACTTAAAATTTTGTTGAACTGAAATGATTTAAAGGTTATGAAAGCTAGAAAATTATTGCCTTTCTCTTAACCATCATCCAAGTGCTTTGTAAGATTCTGCAATAAATAAATTCTATCACTCGGCCAAGTTTATAGCGTGAAAAGAATAACAAACATGTCCGCACAGGAACGCAGTCTTGGATATAGAGTTAGAATGTCCTTTAGTCAAAATAAACAAAATACAAAAACAACACAATAAAGTTGTTTCACAAATGCAGACTACAGAGCCCAGGTGTTGGTTGAGATTAGTATTTGGTTTCTCCACTGAGATGGTCAAATTTAACAATGACAGGAAGCTGGCAGTATTTAAAGTGGCCATTTCACATTCATATAAGGTTTTGTGCATTCTCGTGCATCTTTTAAAAACTATTATTTGTTTTTTATTGTTTATTATAATCTACAAGTAATTCACAATATTTGTTGTTGTAGAGTTAGTAGTTCTCGCTGTATTCTTTGCATAGATAAAAATTTACAAAGAACAATAGTCAACCATCTTACAACAGAAAAAATAAAGAAAATTCACTCTACTTCTATTTAAAACTATGCTATGTAAATTGTGAATTTACTGCTGTTGTTCATGAACAAAGGTGAAAGTGCTAGTGCATGGTTAATAAATGTGATGAGGAAATCATCTAATTATAATGCATTAGTGTTTTGTTCAACTAAATATACTCCGCTGCCTCCCATTGTTACTGAACGTTCCTCCAATTTCTAATGCCACATTTCATTTTCAACACACATGACAGGATACGTTAAAAAAACCGAAAGCATGCCTTTCCTGTCACTGTTCATTCTTTCTCTCCTCCAGTGAATTGAACAAGAATAGAATTCGCAAAGTTCAGAGCTTAATGTTTTTGGAACTCAAAAAACTACGAGTTTTGAAACTGCGACGGAACGGAATCTCATCGCTTGAAGATGGTGCATTTTACGGTCTTGAAAAACTTGAGGAATTGTACTTGGATAGCAACAAGCTAACGTCCGTCAACAAAGGATGGTTGTACGGACTAGACGGGTTGAAACGTTTGAATGTCAGTTACAACAGTATCAACTTCACCGCTCCGCTATCGTTCTGTCCCAAAGTACAATTCCTAGATCTTAGCTACAACCAGCTGGTGAACTTGGTGGAGGCTAGCTTTGAAAAGCTGGCGGCACTGCAGAGTTTGAATCTTGGTCATAACTCAATCTCAAGTTTTGAGGATGGTGCTTTTCGTGGCTTAACATCATTAAAAGAATTGTAAGTATTTTTGTAATTGAATTAAAGAAAAATAAATAGAAATGAACAAATTAATGAATTAAGAAATTATATTTAAAATTTTTACTAACTGCAGCCATAAAATTTCAAACTGACTTTATAATAATTCTTTGATCACAAATGCTAATTGTAAAATTATAATTTACAATTCTCATATTAAAGAAATCAATATCATGGTTAAAATAGATGATAAGCTATATTTAAATAGTTGTATCATTTGCCTAATGTTTTGTTTGTACATTATTACAAAATATTATAACAGAGAAAAAGAACAAATTCAAATGAAATATTTCATTACTTTTATAAATTGCGAAAAATTATACTTTCTGTTCTCTTTCTAAATGCTGAAGGAAAAGTAATTTCATTATTAAAACTACTTATTTATAGTAGGATTATTTTAATCCCTTGACAAAAGTGGTATAATACAGGTATGGTTGTCATAAAAATGATATAATTCTCCTTTAAATCAAGCTTATAAATTGTGAGTTTAGTAGGATTGATGTGGAAATTTTAGTACTAATTATACTGCCACTAAGAAATAATTTTAACAGATGAGACAGAATTAGCAGCAATATTTCATCATTGTATATCTCAATAAAGTTTCTCCCCTTTTCCTTGTCCTTCCCCCACCCTACTTAGTTATAAAATAATTTTTCATATTACATGTTTACATGTTTTTTTTCTTTAACATAGATTTTTGGATTATAACGATATATCTTGGACTATTGAGGATGCATCCGGGGCATTCAAAGGACTCGCATCATTACTGAGCCTCGGGCTAGCGGGCAACCAGATTACATCCGTTACTAGGAAATCATTTTCTGACCTAATTCAACTTCAGAAGCTGTAAGTGTAACACGCATCGATATTTGATACCTATAAAGTATAATTTTAATGATATTCTAACAGTAGCCATTTCCATGCATGTTGTTCATAGTTAGATTTTGTAGATACATTTGGAAATGTTAAATAATCTGAGTACAATTTTGTTTTTGTTTAACAGAATTTATCGTTACAAAAAAGTTAAAAACTGAAACGTTAAAAGCGCTCATAGTGTTAATCATTTTAAAACAGACTTCTAAGCACATTAAATCTCTTGATGCAAGTTAACTTTATGGCAATACTTTGTACTCTGTACTAAATAAATTATTACTTGTTCATTTTGGCTATATGTATTTATAGAGGGTGGGTCAATGGTTCTGTCTGTTTTTAATGTGAATTAAGTACATATATTTAAATTTAATGTCTTCAATTTTTCTATATTGTACATGATTGCCTTTTTTTGTAGTACAACACATTTTCAGGCCTTACCTTGGTTGTACCTCCTCCATCTTAATTTGTTTTGTATTTTTTACTAATGATGGAAAATAAAGATCGATTGATTGATTGATTGGTTGACAATAAGTTTATCAACATTGTACCAAAACAGTTAAACATTAATTCAGCTTACTATATATTTGCTAACATTCTGTTTTTTTTATACCATGTTGTTTAAGTCTTCTAAAGCTGGGTACGCTCTGCATCGTACAGCGGTCATACTACCCTTGTACGACAAATCCAGCTCTGCTCCTGTGAAAATTTTTTTTGCATGCGCGTCGTGTTGCGTTCTTTAGAGAATCGCGTCGGTCAACGAACATCACCTGCAGCAAGTGGCAAGCTTAACACTTTAGTGACCATTCTTTAAGTACTTGTTTATTTATAGAATTAGTTTATCGACATTCTTCACAAGAGCGTCGACATAACGCAATTAAACAATATCTGAACGAAAAAAGAATCGTATCAATTTGTGTCGTATAACTATTGACTTGATCCTTTTAGATAAGCAATTCAATGTTATAATAGAATTTTTGAGAGTTTTTCCATATTTTATCACCTTTTGAATCTTTAAATTAGAATCTTCCATCTTTCACAATCTTCTCAGTAATGTATTTATTTCTTTCTTGAATTAACTTTCAAAATTAAATGGATGGAGAAATTCATGTAGAGGATTGTGTCGTATGTTACTATGACTTCAATATTCTTTAATTTTCTCCCTCAGGGATTTGACAGGCAATACAATAACAGCAATCCAAGCTAACTCCTTTTCTAGTCTGCCGCAGTTGAAACAATTGTAAGTATGATGAGCACATCTCGCTTTTTTCATAAATGCAAACTTTGATATGATTCCATTAAGGTTTGAGTTTGTTGCTTCCATTTGCCATGAAAACGTGCAGACTACAACATGCTAATACTAACCTGTAACCTAGGGTGTGGGGCCCCTGTAAGGACACTTTCGTGACCTTGTCATGGACGGGGGAGGGGGAGGTGGATGCGATTGCGATTCCACCAAATCGACCAATAAAGAGTAATTAATAAAATGTAGCAATAATCAATTTTAGATTAATCAGATCAGACTTTTAAAGCACTTACTATCAGGTTTGTCTGACATACATTCAATTTTGTTGCTGTTCTTATGAAAATCGTTTTGCTAACAAAGACAAATACCTATGTTCTTGTATTTTTGTTACTATGATTACCAGCAGAAAATCACTTGATTGTATTTGAAGTGTAATGAAAGAGTAGGCTGATATATAAGGAAAAAATGCGTTTTTTGTTTGTAGAAGTTCTGGTAACATTACGTATACACCTGCATGCGTAATTAGTTCATGACCTATACACATTTACTAAATCCTTAGTTTCTTATGCTGGAGGCTAAGTGCTTTGAAAGCCTAACCTACATAGTTGAACTTGCTGTATGCATTGATAACTTCTTACCATAAAGCCTAGACCGGCTTAACTGAGGTTGGTGGTGTAATATGTGAGCGCTCGAGCATCTAAATTACTAGATTGACTTACCCGAGGATGTTCAGCTTAGTATGGGTGGCATGGAATAGCTGAAGGCCTAGACTCTCTTAA
The DNA here is from genome assembly GCF_011630105.1 of Anneissia japonica. Lineage (NCBI taxonomy): Eukaryota > Metazoa > Echinodermata > Crinoidea > Comatulida > Comatulidae > Anneissia > Anneissia japonica. Next base: position 239,674 of record NW_022712526.1, read on the forward strand.
CTGTGGTTGTTTGGTTTAGTATGTAAGGGAAGGAACAATTATAGAAAGATTTAGATTTACAGTAATGCGTTTATTAGTTTGGTAGTTGATTTGGATTCCAATTCTTTATTTTCTGTCAAACCAGTGATCAACAGGACACAGTATCATGAATAATTTGCTTTAAAGTAGCAATACAGAAGAAAATCTATGGTTTGGTGGTGAAGGTGCCTAACTTCCAGTCCTAATTTCCTGGGTTCAATCATGAAAAAAAATCATAACCAAAATAGATATAAAAGCATTTGGTTTCAAATGATTAGTTTAGCTGAACAGATAATAATGTCTCCAATAATATTATTCAGTTACCTGTGCAGGTGCTTGTCTATGCATTTTTATGTTTAGATCCTTCATAATAATTTAGAATTACGTTACATTTCTGACAAACCATATCTGTCATTTTCTAAAATATAATAACCAATATTATAAGTTGGTTTTGTGTAATTGTTTATCTAGTATATTATGTAAATTTTTTTTAGCTAGAAGTACATTGTAATTAAATGCCATAGGTTCAACCAGTTGAGCTTCAGAAATAATGTATTTACATATGAAAAGAGATGTAAATGCAACTTATGTAATACCACAAATTCAGATTTGTATACCCCTATTTTACAGAGTGGTATCAACCTATTTTTTGTCTGATTGATATAAATTTACCAGCAGAAAATAATGTTTCAAAAGTAATTTTAAATATAAAGAGACATGCAATGCAGCTTACAGTTAAAAAACTCCTATTTAACTATATGGTACTGTATGACTGATACATTGAAAGTAACTCTGAATCACTCATTAGAGAAAGATAAAGAAAAGGACAACAAAATTTATTTGTGTAATTTAATACCTTAAATCTGATCGCCTTTTTAAAGTAAAATATTCATGTGCATCTTATGGCATGTGTACTGTCTCACAAGAGAAAAGAAAGCACTTTCATTAGGTTGTCTGCAGTTGTTGGGAGGGCAAAAAACTTGCTTCGTTTGAGTCAGAAATATTTCGCTGTAGTCCCCAGACAGCAGCAAATCCTTAATGATAATTGTCAAGGTCGTGTATTTACATTAATTGCCTGAAGACAAGAAGCTGTAATAAGTTGAATGGATAGTTATAGAATTCAACTTTGTCATAGCACTTGAGAACTTGCGGCTGATGGTTCTCTGTGACAAGATAAAACCGGCAAGGTTTCTCTTATAACATGTGTATTGCTCATTTGTTAAAAAAAAAAAAAAAAACGCGTTTCCTGCTGTCTGTAATAGGTAAGCTTCTCTATACCTTTCCCCTACTTAGGATAATCTTACACAATAATGAGAAAGAAATATCAAATTTTATGAACATTATTCATTGAGAGAGATGCAGTTTGAAGGGTTTGAATAAACAGTTGCTACTCTAATTTGAATAGTGAATATGAATCTTTTTTTTTTCTAAAAATGTTTGTCAGGATTCTGTTATTTGATAGAATTAATCTTCAAAGATTTTAGTTTAATCTTTTATTCCAAGTCTTTGTATTAAAATTAACATTCAAGTAAATGTCTCACTTCTGTTTATACTACAGTAGTTTCTTAATTTTAAGAAAATAATATTATGATTGTTAAAATATATAATTTGTTTTAAATTCTAATTAGCTTGTTTGTTAATATTACTATGATTATTATATTTAGTATAGCTGTTGTCAACTTCAGAACATAATGTCAATAATGTGGAGCTTATATATCTCAAAGCATTATTAAGTTGCAAGTTATTTCTGTTCATAATTAAATCCATATTTTAATTATTATTCAATTTAATAAAAGATGAACAAATTGCTTATCATTCGATTTTCAGGGGAAAAGAAACATTAATCTTTATTGGACTGGTTCTGCTTGAACAATCCCTATCAACAAGTCCGTTAAATGTAATTCAACATGACCGTCATATCACTACAAATTCTTTGACAAACATGACTCATTCCCTGTGGAAGGTCTGTAATCTAAACGAGTCACATACCCATAGATTTGAAATCATCTTTAGTGTAAGATGACGACCCAGTTTGATAGTCGGCCGCTAGTCTGTGTGTCTATCCGCCTTAGTTCCTGTTACGATTGGTCCGAAGGTTGTCAACAGATAGAAAATATCTAATCCTTATGTTTTTCTATGGAGCTGACTATACTTCCAAAAATACTCCATGCATATTCTTAACCTTGGAAGTAGTCACCTCTTGACATGATTCTAAGCAATTAATCGTAATCAATTATCATCATTGGTGTGATCTGGATTAACTGGCTTTCAACAAGCATGTTTTTTTTTATATACATGAAGGTTTTTCTTTGTACCTGAATATGTTCCAAGATTATGAATTGTTTTTAATGTCCAATTTTATTTGATAGTTTATTTATATTTGATAGTCAAGCTTAAATAATTGTTTATTTTATAATGTTTACTATTACTATAGTAGTAAATATTACTTTTATTCTTTTTGTTACAATATCATTATTTTTTATGTCTCATATATAGTATCATCACTAACAAAAAAAATGCTAGTTGCTGTGCATATGAAAAATGGGTGTAAAAATTATTGAATACAGCATGCATGGCCATAGTGCACCTCTCAAAAATATCATCAGATTATAATTTAAGGTTTATGCCATATATTTTCAGTATTATCAATATTTTTAATATTTTAAATGTAATGATTAAGAAATCGGAAAAAAACTAACAGATGTATATTAAACTGTTAATCATCATAATCAGCATATCAATCAATATCATTTCATCATTATCATCATTTCATTATCGTCATCATCATCATTATCATATCAAATATCAATATTGAAAAAATCAACAACATATTAAGGACATCATTGTTATCATTATCCATTATCACTAATGTCATCATTAATCAATCACCATTATTATTATCATCATCATTGTCTTCATTATATCATGAACATATGAACATAATCATCATTCATCACTAACATAAAAGCAGTACATTGGTCATTATTATAATCTTGTGTAGAACAAGTTTCCTGAGTTAGGAGAGCAATACTTTAAATCAACTCACTCATCACACATCAACTTGTGAGCAATTCCTAGCCTAAGGCTATCATGTTTGAAATGCTCGTTAAATGCTTTCTTAATTTTCACATCACTACTCAGTTTGATGGGTGGTAATCAAACAGAATGGATGATAGGCTCTGTTTTATAATACAGGTTTCACACGACAAGTGCAAATACTCATAAAACACTTGTTGGTGGTTTAAATGTTAAAAACTTTCCTGAAGTTTGCAATCTAGATTCATGATAAGTTTTATCACATTTAATTTAATTTAGAATTTGTTTTTTTAGAAATATGTGATACAAGCATATACTATCAAATGAAATATGATCAAAAATTACTAAATGATGCCCATATATAGTCATGATATGCCTATACATGGTCACAATGTGATTTAGGCATGTTGTATGTATTCGTCAAGTAAAATTTGATAATCTGGACAGTGATTTATGTGTGAATTATTATTATTTATTGTTTTTTATTTCAGAATGTTAAACACATCAAATTTGGTTTGTGACTGTCAGTTAACTTGGTTTCCATTCTGGCTGGTGGACCAGCCCTTCGCTGAGGATGTTATCGCAAAGTGTGCTCACCCCGAGAACGTTCAGGGACAGAATGTGCTTGGAGCTAACATCTCTCTCTTCACATGTGGTAAGTATATCACTGCAATAATATAACAGCACTTTTACAATTTGTCATTAACTCGTGTGCACCTTAAATTTTAACTGTTATGCCAGGGCATTCTTTATTAAATGTTTGTTAGACTCTACTGTGTTTAATTAAACTTTGTCAAGTGAATTAAAGCATTGTATAACATCCAACAGAAAGATACAGAATTTGTTTGATTAGATGTTTTATTACATTTTCCTGTCATTTATACAGAGTTGCAGCTGTAGAAAACTAAGGGTGGGTGGTAGGCGTTTTTAAGGGTTGATGGGTGATAACATTGGTAAACATTTGTTAACATTGGTAACATTGGATTTTAAGGATGGACAAGGGTGTTAATCAAGTTGGGTGAAGGACCATAAACTGGGTGCAAAAATTCAAGACTGCATGGTTCCACCCACCATAACTCCATTCCTGAGTGTATCAAAATGTATATAAATACTGTATACTGTCATTGTTTATTATAACAACATATAAGCATGAATACAATCATTGTATTTGTTAATACAAAGATATATTCATATCAACATAATTATATATTTTATGTATGTGTTAATAGTTTTATAAATTGATATAAATTATTTTTAAAATTCTTATTGTCCACAGCTGATTATCCCAAACCACACATCATAATGCACCCTGAGGCACAGAAGGCTTTGCGAGGCGGTACAGTGGAGTTCCTTTGCCAAGCAGCAAGTAATGGGGGAACCACAATAGAAGTCACCTGGAAAAAAGACAATAAGGTGTGCTAATAATTTTTTTTTTCAATATTAAAAAAAAAATTCACTTTTTTATGGTAAACGCAAACAAAAAATGAAAATACAACTAAAATTACTATTTTTATTATTATTTTTCCTAATATAGGAATTGCCCAAAAACCTTATGGAAGTAACCCAGGAGATGCAAGGGGGCGTTACTGAGGTGACAAGCATTCTGAAACTGGATGACCTACATGATGAGGATGAGGGTCGATATCAGTGCATCATGTCTAACCACTTTGGCCCCTCATACTCAAATAAGGCAAAATTAACAGTCAATGGTGAGAACAATTTTCTTATAAATGCTTAAGATAGATAAATCTTGTATTTTTGAGCTTTTTTCTTTGTCTTTTCTTTTCGATATGAATGATTTCCTATCAAAAAGGCTACCGTTCACTTGACTAACGAGCCGGTGTTAAGTTTATTTTGAACTCTGATCTCAGTAACTCTTTGAGTTGCTTACTGATGTCACAGAATGATAAATATACAATTTGTGCAGGCATACACCTGCAAAAGGTTAACGTTCTAGATTTTATATATATTAGAAAGCTTTGTATAAATGTCTTTATTTGTATTACGTTTATATATTTCCTGCTGTTCAAAAAAATTTTCTGTTATGTTATTGATTTTAACATGCATGTAATTCTCTATCATTGTATGATTTTAAAGCTACACTTCTGTACATTCCTTAAAAATGTATTTTGTTTGTAAATAGTTGTTTTTAATCAAACAAAAATTCATTTTTTTTTGCAGTTTTCCCATCATTCACTAGACGCCCAGATGACAAGACTGTTCGAGTTGGGGAAGTGATACCTCTTGAATGTGCCGCTACCGGTCACCCGACTCCAGACATCGCCTGGCAGAAGGATGGTGGAATTGACTTCCCGGCAGCAAGAGATCGCCGTATGCATGTCTATCCACAGGATGAAGTTTTCTTTATTGCCAACAGCAAGACCGAAGATATGGGAGTGTATAGTTGCATCGCTACCAATGACGCTGGAACCATCATCACGAATGCCACCATACGTGTCCTCCAACTGCCATCGTTCGAGGAAGCTCCAAAGGATGTTACAGCGCGTGAGGGCGATACAGCCGTGCTTCAATGCAAACCCGCAGGCAGCCCCACACCAGACATTGAGTGGGAGAAAGACGGCAAAGAAGTAGTAACATCTGATCGATTCCATCTCGTTAGCGGTAACCAGTTGCTGCTTGTGACAGATGTAAAACCAGAAGATGCTGGCGATTATTACTGCTTGTTATCGAACATGCTTGGTGAAGTAACAGGATCAGTCACCCTAACAGTAACTGCTGGTGAGTGTCTTATTTCACAGTTGAATCGTATCTAAAACCCAATCTTTCAAATTGCTGCGTTTGTTTCTATTATGTAACGTTTGATAGATTATGTCTTTGAAACGTACCGGTACCTGTTAATATTGCTTTTTCTGATAAAATATTGGCCGAATATTGTGGAATATAAATTTATGTTAAGTATAGATGTTGTTCTGTATTTTAAATTACTTGACTGATATTGATATTCAAACTGCATAACCACATTATAAAGGATGAGAATTAACAACAACATTTTGTATATATTTGTTACAGATTCTTGTACATCCCCATCAACTGGCCAATCGCAAAACAGTATCTGCAAAGGAGCGTTTACAGGCATCATCATCATCGCAGTAGTCTGTGGAGTTGTCGGCACTTCTGTCATTTGGGTTGTTATCATCTACCACAGTCGAAAACGCAGTCAGCGATACAGTACAACGCCAGTGGAAGATCCGGTGTTGACGGAGGAGATACCCAGTATGACATATAATGGTTCGGAAGGAACGATTCAACAGGAAACCAGCAGCGGAGTCTCAAGTTCTGGTAAGTTTTATTTTAGAGTTTTACTTTTTGGTTGTTATCAATTTCACTAAACTTCACAATCAGTGTGTTATTCTACCCTGAAGTATTTCACATGTCTATGAAATAGATCATAGTATTTAAGGGAAAAAGTTGATGTTTCTATCATTTTCTGCACTAAATACACCATAAGAAATGTGTTTTTGATAAAGTATATATGTGTAGATATGTACGTACATACAGTTGGTAAATATTATATATTCAATTTTTTGTGTCCTGTTGCCCGTCTGACTGTCCATCTATATTTTAGTCTGTCTGTTTATCCATATGTCTACCCTGCCATTCATCTTTCGATCTTAAGTACCTATGCCAGCCTGTCTGTCTCTGTAACTATCTGCCTACCTGTCGGCTGGCTGTCTCTCTACCTGTCGATCTACTTATCTTTAGCACTGTCAATCTCAAGAAGACGTTATGGAATTGTTACCTCCGTTATTTCAAGATTACATCGTATCTTGGAACAAGTTGCCTCTGCTTTTAAATTTTAAACAATTAAACACATAAAACTTGATAGTGTGAACAGAACTTTAATCTCTGTCCACACTACCAAATTGTATGTGACAAATTTGTGTGATGTGCCCATATATGGGCAACGATAATGTCATATTACACCCAGATATGGACAAACCATTTGTCACATAAAACTTGATAGTGTGAACAGAACTTTAATCTCTGTCCACACTGCCAAATTATATGTGACAAATTTGTGTGATGTGCCCATATATGGGTAATGATGATGTCATATTACACCCAGATATGGACAAACCATTTGTCACATAAAACTTGATAGTGTGAACAAAACTTTAATCTCTGTTTACACTACCAAATTGTATGTGAATTTGTGATGTGCTCATATATGGGCAACGATGATGTCATATTACACCCAGATATGGGCATTCTGCACTTATTTGTCACATCAAATTTTAAACAATTTAATTTTTTTTGTTTACATTTTGTCATCAAAGAATATATGTATTAAGCTCTGTCCATATTACCAAATTGTATGTGACAAATTTGTGTGATGTGCCCATACCCATATATGGGCAACGATGATGTCATATTACACCCAGATATGGACAAACCATTTGTCACATTAAATTTGACAGTGTGGACGGAAATTAACACTCAAAATGTAATAAAAAGCCTAAAATCTCCCTGAGTTTTATTGAACAAATAAAACTGAATGCCTATCAACTTTCCAAACAATGGAAATATAAAACATCAATATTTCTGAGGTCTAGGATAATTCATGTTTAAAGATATTGGAATGGTCTTGAATGGTTGACTCCAGATTTGTTATAAAATCATATAAATAAAATTTCTTTTCAAATAAGAGTAGAAGAAAAACATCCAGGACATTTTTTGTGAGCACTGAGTAATGACTTTTTTCATTCAATGTATTAAAATGTTGAATGTTCTGGCAATTTTTAACATACCGCTTAAAGCATGTTTTAAAATGATTTGTGTGCTCAAGATTTAATACTGAATAATGCCTAGGGAAATACAAGTGTGAATCTTCTCCACTAGAGTTCTGGAAACAAATTTGTTGCTGATCGCAACAATCACTCACGTAGTCAGGGAAGTATCAGATTTCTGTGACTCATTCACTGAAGTTTGCTATTATAATCTTTGAAAGAAAAAAATCATCGATATAAATTTTATCTGTCACAAGAGAGAACAATTGTTATTAATTGTACAAATTATATTTGGATCAAGCACTACTTCCGTGAAAAACACACTGAATGTTTTGGTGTACTCAAAAATGTTTTCACGCTGTCACTCTATCTGTTCTTTAAAATCTGATTTAACAAAATTTTTTTACAGCTACGGATAAGTATCAGATGGATAATCTAAGCGACGATGAGTCAATAGATGGTGCTCTACATGCATCGTATAGACTACCTCGGCACTATCGTCCATCTGCTGCTTACCAGGGTAATGGTCGCTCAGACGAACCAATGCATATGACAACGTTCAGCCGTAACTATGATGAGTCCAATGGTAATTATTAAATTTATTTTTTTTTTTTTTTTACTCACACATTCTCTATTAAAGATCTCAAATATGGTCATCATTTCCACTGACAGAGAATACTTGGCCATAAACATGAATGTATTTATCAGCTTTAGTGTTTTTCTCAGCATTTGTCACTAAATTCAAAACAGATTGAGCTTTCTGTGGAATTAAATGCTATAAATAGAATAAAATCTAGCTGCAGTGGCCTGAGGTCTTGTCTTAAGACTAAGCCTTTTATGAAATGAAACTTATATTAATGAATCTATAGAACAAAAACCTACTAAACATATAAACTGCAACATCTGGGGAGAGGGGAAAAAAACCAAGTAAATTAGATTCTTGTAAGGTCATATGTTTTATTCATTAGTGTAAGGAAGGAAACCATGAATGCGATTAATTCAAGCAACACATATGTTATGAATAGAAATCAACCAAGAAACAACGCAACCAGGAACCATTACTAACATGGGAGTTAATAAAGAAAGAAGGAATTACAGAAAAAAAGAATGAAAAAAAATATAATCAAGTTAAGGATGAAGAAAAGCTAAAAAAAAATCAAAGCTATGCTTTCCATTTGATAATACAGTAATTTGCATTTTTCAATAGGTTACTGTATTAGCTTACAATCGAAAATTAAAAAGAGAAAAATTACTACCAATATACACACATTTAAAAAATACCAATGCTTTAGTCCTGGCATATAGCTACACATATTCTGCCAGCAAATTAACTTATTTTGATGGTAAATAATAATTGAAAATTGATAAGTTCTTGGTTTTACTAATTGAGTAATTCACAGTTATGTTTTGTTGGTTTTTTGGGTGGGGGGGGGTTTATAGATTTCAAAGTTTTTTCCAAGTTATATCTAAATATATCATAAAATAATTTTGTTCCTGGTTTTTATAATTAGAAGTAGTTGTATTATAGCTTACAAATTACTTCATCAAACTTTGTACATATTCAGCCATCAAAAGATGGAGCTGTAAAACAATTATTTACAATGATGATAAATATTATATGTTTTACAGTTGACAAAAAAACCCCTCCAACATGTTACTAAATATTGGATCGGATTACATGAATATAACAATTCTCGTTAAATATTGCTAGAGAAAGGAGAGCTGTAACTAACATGGAAATTAAACTTAATGAGTATGAAGATGAAATGTGTTCAGCAGATTTGACGAAAATGACATATTTGTTGCAATGATCAAATTTCAATCTAAAATGACATGTTATTAGTATTGGAAACACACCTGTAAAATTAACTGTCACATTAACAGGTCTTAAATCATTTTTATAGTAGTTTTTTTTTTTTATCTTTTCTCCGTACACCAATTCATTGTCACCTGTTGTAATATACTTGCTTTTCTTATTTTCTAACCATCATCATCGTTGAAATAACATAAGTAGTAATGTTGTTAGAACCTGTACATACCGAATATTATTATACATCAATTTGTTTTTTGTATAAAAACCATTAACAAAATTACATACATTTTTTTAATTTGCTGTTTTTATACATGATTTTTTTAAAATGATTGCACTAAGAAATGAGTGGAGATCGATCTGCCAGTCATTGACTATCTGTTACATTCCTTTAGGGTCCCGTGAACGATTTCAAAATTATTAGCCATTAAAATAAGTCCACACCAATAGTTGCATTACCCAAGCAAAACTTTTACATTTAGAAGTAAAGTATTTCGGGGTCCTCATTTTGGAAAAGATATATTTTTTGCAAAAAAAAAAGAATGTGTTTTTTAAACATGTTTTTTTCAATTGAAAGGATAGTACAGTATTTAAATTCATGCTGTTTTTGCGTTTATTTTTCATCTAGTGCATGATGGTAGTAGCTTCCCACTTCTGAATCACTCACTGACCAATCAGAGTACTGCATCACCACACGTTACTTTGGGATATCAGTCAGAGATGGATCCATTGAGGAATCAGGATATGTATAAAGAGATTCCTCCACAGGACCGTTGTCCATGCGCCAACTCACAGGGGTTTGATTCTGAAGACAATGTAGTAGTAACAAACCCATACCCGAGGGAAGAGAAGTTAAATCATGTGGTGAAAAACTCAACAGATTATCCGTACCACCTGTCGGAGCCACCAGGTGATGGAGTTTGTGATACAACACATGTGGGCAAAGACTTGGTTAATAATCAGTATTCAAGTAACATTAGGAAATGTTCAACGGACGTACATAAGAACACATCTAACGGTAGGTAGTCATAGTATAAATTGTTAAATCGGAAAATGTTGTTAATGCCTTGCTGGTTTTTTTTTTTAAGCTAATAAATGTCAAGGTCTATCTGCACATCATTAAATCAAACACCTACGGAATTCAGCTCCTTTAGGGAGTAATTTATAATGATGCGCTTAGTAATCAGCGCATTATTTGACATTCCTTTTTGCCAAGCAAAAATTAATCTGAATTTGTTTCCAGTCAGACAAAAAATAAGTAATTATTTCTTCATAATTTTTTTTTTAGATTCTCTGAATGGAAATTTATCGAGTGGCAACCTGCCAGAAACACAGTCTCCTAGGCAACACATATCACCCATTCATCAGGTTAATAGAAACCCCAACAAAGAGGAGTCCCCAGAATATATCCCACAGCTAAACATTCCACCCTGCGTGATGATGCCGAGCAAGGACTCAACTCCGCATAAGTTCAAAAGTCGGCAGAATGTCCCACACTCGTCGACAAATGGCGTGGCAACATCAAGTAATGTGTAAATAAAACCGTCTATTTAAGCTTACATTTAGCTGTCCTGTAGTGTGTATGAATTTTATCCCACAATGCATCACCCAGAATGGTTGCATAGCAACCTTATGTCGATATGTGATTTTTTAAAGAAAATTTTAGAGTTTTAAAACAAAATACATTTTAAAAAGTATGAAATTGCATTGAATTCTGGTGAAATTTTAAGCTTAATTGTTTTTAATAATTGAAAAAGAATTGGAAGAGGCATATGATTGACAGACAGAATAATTAATTTTTTTAGTCAAATATATTTGCTATTTAAGATTCTTTTTTATTAGTGAAAATTTTAATAGCTGTCCAGAATACAATGCAGTGTTTAGTCATCTGTGTTCTGGGTGTGAGGCTTAGCCGCAGCATTTTAATTTCTTTAGCCAAGAGGCGTTTGTAAATTATTGTATATTTGGTCTGTAAATAGAGCTATGTTGTACTCATGACTGACAAAGCTTGTACAATTTGCCACCGTTTTAGCGTCAGAGAGAGAGAGAGAGAAAGATGATGAAGAAACAAATGCAGAAATTATATGAGTCGAATGAAGGAGCGAGCGTGACAGTGGATGGAGAGAAATGTTGAAAAAAAAGCAATATTAATATGTTCTGTCCTATTAAGTAATTCCTCACCGATATCAGGAGAGGAGAGTATTTACATTTAATATCACAAGAGGGCGGTATTTACATTTTTGTGAGATTTGTGTAATATCTGAAATTGGTTTAATAGCATTTACCATACTTTAATATAGTGTAACATATTTTGGCATGAAGCTTCCCAAATAAATCCCACCCTAGATCATTAGCTAAACCCCCATTCTTAGCATCCATACACCCTTTTCTCTCGCTTAAAAATTTGCATATAGGAATACAGATACAAAGTAAAGTATGTTGTTGGCATATCTAGTAATAGTTGTTTGAAGACTATTTTCTTATCCAAGTCTGACAAATTTGAATTGTTGAATGTGATGATTAATTATCTTGCTATTAATATCAATGCTTAGAAACTTGTTTCTTCTTTAGAGGGTTTATATCTATTGCAATTTGCACTTTTGTGTTGTAGATCGATGCTCATTTTAGATGATTCAATGAATTTCATTGCCAAGTTTAGCGACTTCCATTTTCAAAATTCTCTTTAGTGTTTTTCTTTTGAAGCAGAAGATCATGACATTCGCCAGTTGTGATTGATTAACTGAACAATCGAGAAATGTTTTTTATGTTAACGATTAATAAATTGAAGAAGTGCGTTCGCATTGTGGTATAACCTCTGGCAAAATGCGTTAACAAAAATCAACAACAAAAAAAACTCTTCTTTTTTATACAACCATTGTTCAAGGTTTCTCTATTCAGTATAATGATCAGTGACTGCGTTCATCCACGAAATTAATTCCAAAGCACAGAGAAAATTTGTGAGGCAGTATGATTAGCTATCTGGGTCATGGTTGCCTGAAGGCAGACAAAGAAAAAATGTTGTATCGTTCGGTATATTGCGCGTGAAATCGCATTAATCTACACGTAGTACTTGATAGTATGTTCAACAATATGGATAATTCTTGATGATCTTTTGAATATCCTTCTACAATATACTGATTTATTAACCTTTCTCTGATTTGTCTCCCATAATTTGTTCTTGGAAACAAAAAGATGAAGGTGATAATTTTCATTTAATATACATGTTTATTGAATATCACTGCAGGGAGAAATATGTAGACTGGGATGCATACATTAGCAAGAAAATGTTCATCTCCGAAATGCAAGATGTGTTGTCACTTGTTGTTATCCAACGGCAATGAATAATTGTAAATTAAGAAGTTATTGAATTATATCAGGAGTATAGGATTGATATTTATTGAGGGTCAGTCGGGTTAGCTTCGTACCAGAATGCACATACAATGTAATTTCTACTACTAAAATCGCCAAAAATCTCATAAACAGAGGGAATAATATGGGTGCAACTGACAATTTGGAAAATTAACTTCAGTAGATGTATGACAATGGAAAGGAATTGTCTCTAGCAAAATTTTCAAGCAATGCTCAGGGGTTAAGATTTTGCTAACTCAATTTGT
>NW_022712526.1:252969-257487 GCF_011630105.1 Anneissia japonica
AAATTGGTGTACATGTACTTTGTAATAGAAGTTATAGAATCCAATAAGCTTGGTTTCAAATCGAGCAAAGGTCACAATCATAAATTAAGCAATCAATTAATTCCTCTTAACTAGCCAAGGTCATGAGTTCTGATACTGAAAGAACATAAACTACAACTTAAAATATAGATTCATAATAATAGTTACAAAACTATAAGAATACAATACAGAGATTTAGCTCTGAAAAACAGGAAGTGTTTCGTTTAATAATTTACTGCCAAATGTTTTATTATTTTTGAACGAATGATGAAAAATGAAGAAATTTACAGAGAATTTAACAGTTCACAATTTTATGCAGTTGGTTCAATTTTTACTTGTGTCATGAATCTGTGTTTTTTTAAATCATGGCATTCATGTTAATTTTTAAGTACTTAAGCATGGTTTGGGAATGAAACAATATCGCTTCGTAAAAGGATTGTACTGTAATCCATGTTCAAGATTATTTCCCACCCAATATGGAAAGAAAATACCCTGAACCGTATGCTTCATGCATATGTATTATGCTATAGGAACATTATGGCTGCATACTTGAATTTATGCATACAATTATGAATATGTGCTTGTGATTAGTAATCATATTTATTTTTTAATCAGTGCATAATCATCTTAATTATGCTTGTGTGCAAAAATGTGTTTGCAATTGGATGGGGGTGGGGAGAAATTGGGGGTTTATTCATCTACTTGAAAAAACTCAGTAGTGATGATATTTAACTAGTAGTCAGTGCTATGTGCTAATCTTTTACGTCGTCATTTGACGTTGAATAAATTAATGTCTTTTTTCGACTATTTTTAAAGCTAGTTAGTCAAAATAAATTGTACGTGTTAAAAAGTTTTCAAGATGAAATCCAATATAAGTAGGAAAGCTACAGTAATCAAATGTTCAAGTCAAATGAATAAAAAATGATCTGTCAAATTTTGTGTTCCTTGTGTTATTCTACGCATTGTAGTATCGTAATAGATGTGGAAAAAATCTACATTCACCCAAACTTCACCATTAACAGAACATTTATTTTGATGTACAGTAGTTCGACGGGTGTTCCTCTTTCATGACAATGCAAATGACCCAGGCATGGATCCAGAGCTCACCCTGACTATCGCACAGATGGGCTGAGAAGATCCGAGTGCTTTAAAACAGATATCGGGCTATATGAACTGAAGTGGTGGTAGTTGAAACTTCATGATCATCTGCTGCTGCAGTTACTTTAGGCCTGCTTTTTAAATTTCAATCTCTCATCCTGACCTTCACCAAGGCCAACAGTTTGAGGAGCTGAATCCGCGCGTCTGTGACCTAGACGCATTACACTGGAAATATGTAGCCTGCTGTACAAATATACTCATAGTTAGTGATGTTGAGCTGATGATGATTTTTATTGTTTACTACAGTAGTGGTGATGGGTGTACATATCCAGATTCAAATACTTAAGAATTTTAAAATTCTAGCAGTGTTTTGTAAAGCAGTATACATTCAATCGTAACAGCATACTCTACCTCGTTATATTTAGTACAAGCATGAACGTATATCATAACCTAATATTAACTGCAAGGGGAATCCTGCATTCTGGAGAGCAAGCAAAATTCACCAAAATTATCCCAGAAACTAACCCATCATCTAATGACGTTTTCATTCTTGTAAGCAAGACGTCTTGTATTTAAACATTATTTCTTTGATTTACTTCATTCTCACCCAATACACGGCCGGCAATCAATCAAGCTTAACAACTAACCAATTAAAAAAGTGCCAGTGTTTTCCTACAAATGCACGTGTTTACTGCTGTCGTTTTGTGGGCTTAACAACAAAATATCCAAGGGGGAAGGAGGAAGGTTTAGCAGAACAATGCAAAATACATAGTTATCAACCTGAGAAATTTGAAATGCCTGACTACACCAATCAAAAATTTGTGACAATGAACGCGCAGGACCGCACTCGTCTCCCAAATTCAACTATGTGCGTGTTTGGCTAAGTTGTCTTGGTTGGAAAAGAGATTTTCTTGGCAATTTGATTCTGGAACGATAGCGAAAGCCCTTCACGGTTTACATATTTTTAATAAAACCAATTTCTTATCATTTTAAATAAATTTCCCTCTGAATTCGTGCTAAATGCGGGACAAATTTATGATTACGCATATGTTTCTGCAAAATGCGTGTTTCATCCAAAATCATGGGAAACCGTCCCGCATGAGGCGAGACGGTTGATAACTAGACTATAAAAATATACATATTTCTTATGTTCTGTGGATTAAGTCTTGATTTAATGCTCAGTGATTGGAGTTGTTTTTAGTCATTAGAAACAAAAGGATATGAATTATGAACCAAGAACCACGAGAAGCAAGCACTTCGAAAACAGATAGGCCCTAAGTGATAGTGATAATGTAAATGTAATCACGATTACAATGACTTCCTTGTACCTTGCAGATCCCATTTCAAAAAACCCCGCTAGAGATCAGTATTAGAAGTCGAAAGGGTTTGTGATGACAGGGACTTGGACTTCATTGAGTTTTGTTTTTGGGGGTTTACCAAACCAGATGAGAAGGTCTTTGGTAACGAATCGTGAAACAAAACCCACAGAATACTGTATATAAAGGTAAGATGAAAAGGCATTGACGCAATATTAATATAAATAACATGAAGACGACCACGCAGGCTCGTAGGTAGTTGGTGGGTGGGGGTGGTGTGCAGATGATGCGGCGGGACGCACCTCTCCCCCTCCCCATTTGAAAAGGTCATATCAAAGCTATATTTCACTATCGTTCGCAATTATCGCGAAATGCTTATCATCATTCCATTTCGTTTTCCAGCTGTTCTACCCACTTTTTTTCTAATAACTGCATGGAACGAAATTTGTTGGAAATTGATCAGCTCCGGTGATTGCACATTGATTCATATGAACAAAAAGCTGTTAAAATGTTCCTACACAATTTGATGAAAATATTAGGCCTATTTCTTCAGGTCTCTAGCAACACCAAATAAATGGAAATTTATACAGAATTTTCACAAATTATGAGTTTCAGAAATCCATTAAATAAAAACCTTAAAATCCCACTTTGTCAGCGGAGCTTCTAAAAAATACCGTGGACCCCGCTAATGGTCCAATGCTCACTTTGCTCTGAAACACACTCCTTCCCCACCATTAGAATTTCTGCCTACAGGCCAGGACATTTAAAACTGATTTATTTCTATTATCTTTGATAACTTTTAATGGGGTTTTTTTTTTTCTGATTTTTTAGATAATAAATATAGGTATATAGGCTTATGCTTATATCCCATAACAGCACAATTCTTTTTGCGTTTTTTTTAATTTTTTTTTTTATACATGACACTCATTTCTTTAGGATGTCTAAGACCCGTCAATAAGAGCGTGTAGGCCTACTATTGAGCCACCACCATTTTGACAATTATAATAGAAACTAATTGTCCATTAAAATTGGTCTTCATGGTAAATTCTACAAGATGAAAAATAATTCTTAATAAATAGAAAGGTTGGTATTGTGGCCTACACCATCGCTCTCAAACGTCGACAACCTTTCCGCTAAGCCCCGACCCTTCGATATTTTTGCTATTGTATTTTATCCAACTGAAAATATTGAGTTACGTATAAGGGACAACAAGGCGTATTCTTAAGGCCAACTCAGACAGCGTCGGCCGACGCAGCCCGACGCGATTTGTTGTCGCGTCGGGTCTGTGTGAGTTGAACGCAGACGCGATGGTGTGCGTCGGGGGCAGTCGCGTAGTAGAATATTAGACGTGTTTAATATTTCTCACGACGGCTTAAGACTGTCCCCGACGATAAATCGGGTCGGGCTGCGTCGGCCGACGCTGCCTGAGTTGGCCTTTAGCGATGATCTGATCGGGCAGTTGTTAAGTTTGATTCGGTCCTACTAAATACCACACGGAACCACTCGCGACCACACGGGACCACTCGGGACCGCTCGCGACCACATGGGTGCAAAAATGATAAAAATATTACCACACGAGAGTAGAAAACTACTTAATAATCAATAGAAACCAACTTTTAGTACGGTAATTATCCAAAATATGGTAAAAATGATTTTTTTTTTATACACATCTAGATGTGTATAAGAGACAGGTAATGCGGTGACATTGAGGTTCTGTAACGCATTCACGGCTCCAGAAACGCGTTCACTCTTGACCTCTACAACATTCACTACGTACAGTACGGTACGTTACATTTCATCCTGCGTGTATGCCTATTCTATGTATAGGCCTATTATTCTACTATAACTGTATTTATTACTGTATCTGCTTTGTATTTTTTATACTTATGCGTTTTTGACTCTTATTATTTTTATTATTATTTTTTTTTTTATTTGTATTGATCCTGTAGTTATGTTATGTTTTAGCCCAGAGACAAATCTAGTTAACTTCTTATGAATAATGTTTTTAAAGATGTATTTTGAGATGTTTTCTATGAAAATAAATAAATAAATGGCAGTAGTACCGCTTTTTGTGTTTCAATGTATT
>NW_022712526.1:258243-279507 GCF_011630105.1 Anneissia japonica
AAAAGGTCATATCAAAGCTATATTTCACTATCGTTCGCAATTATCGCGAAATGCTTATCATCATTCCATTTCGTTTTCCAGCTGTTCTACCCACTTTTTTTTAATAACTGCATGGAACGAAATTTGTTGGAAATTGATCAGCTCCGGTGATTGCACATTGATTCATATGAACAAAAAGCTGTTAAAATGTTCCTACACAATTTGATGAAAATATTAGGCCTATTTCTTCAGGTCTCTAGCAACACCAAATAAATGGAAATTTATACAGAATTTTCACAAATTATGAGTTTCAGAAATCCATTAAATAAAAACCTTAAAATCCCACTTTGTCAGCGGAGCTTCTAAAAAATACCGTGGACCCCGCTAATGGTCCAATGCTCACTTTGCTCTGAAACACACTCCTTCCCCACTATTGGAATTTCTGCCTACAGGCCAGGACATTTAAAACTGATTTATTTCTATTATCTGTGATAATGGTTAATGGTTAATGGTTATTAATTTATAGAGCGCAATATACAAAAAGTCTCTAAGCGCTATCAGGCAAGTGTAAAGATGGAACGGAAACCAACTTTAATGGGTTTTTGTTTTTTTTTTCTGATTTTTTAGATAATAAATACAGGTATATTGGCCTATGTAGGCTATATATCCATAACAGTACAATTCTTTTTGCGTTTTTTTTTTTATACATGACACTCATTTCTTTAGGATGTCTAAGACTCCAATAAGAGCGTGTAGGCCTACTATTGAGCCCCCACCATTTTGACCATTATAATAGAAACTAATTGTTCATTAAAATTGGTCTTCATGGTAAATTCTACAAGATGAAAAATAATTCTTAATAAATAGAAAGGTTGGTATTCGTGGCCTGCACCATCGCTCTCAAACGTCGACGGCCTTTCCGCTAAGCCGCGACTCTTCGATAGTTTTGCTATTGTATTTTATCCAACTGAAAATATTGAGATTGCAAAAAAAGTTACGTCTATAAGGGACAAGGCGTATTCTCAGCGATGATCTGATCGGCCAGTTTGATTGGCACTTCTGGAAGATCCACACGCGCTTGGTCAACAGAACCCAGTGATCATGTGACATACTTTTTCACACGCGGGCACGCGCACACCTAAGTTCAGTCAGTAGTCAGTAGTCCTAGTTGTGATTCGAGTTTAAAAAAAATACATTTAGCCTATGTATGACGATTTATACAATCTAAAGTAGGCCTATGCTATACTTGGTAATGAAGACGCAAAGAACAACATGAAAAGACGATAAGCCTACAATATTTGAGGTAAATTTAATAATTAGTTCTGTTAAATTTACATTAAAATTAACATCTTCCAGGAAGGGGGTGGGGGCAGTATCATGGCCTAGCCTGGGCCCTAGTTTTCAAAGTGCGTGTTTGTTTTTCTATATTATATTTCTTTTTAGTTCTTAGACTTAACAAAACATCAACTACAATATATAGGTTTAATGCAAAACTATGTTGTTGAATATCCTATTATTAAACTATAAAAAGCCAAATCAAAGGCAATCACTGTACATATTATATAGTAGAAGTTGCGGCAGAGGGCAGCCTGAAAAGACCGTCTGCTCAACTTTTAAGTACTCAATTTTTAGTTTGGTAGTTGAGCGCGCCCTCTTGCGATACACTGAGAGAGTCGAGCCGAAAGTGAAATTTCTTTTAAAAAACAATGGCATGAACTTTGTGTCTGGATATTGGACGTTTTTTACAGGTCATAACCAGTCCTTAAATTTATGCCAGTACAAAAGGTAGTGTCGTCATTTCATACATTAATAGTTTCGTGTCTTTACACGTGAAATTATTAAGGCACAGGTACATAACCTAGCCTATAGGCAGGCTAGCCTAGGCGACCCTAGGCTAGGAAGGCTGGCTAGCCCTAGACTAGTAGGCCTAGCCTTAGGCCTAAGCTAAGGCCTAAATTAAAAAACCTGGGTAGGGTAGCCTCGGCCTAATAAAAGGCATGTGCAGGACTACCCATGCTTAGGCCCTAGGCCCCCTAAGTAAGAATCAGGTTGCAGAGCTGGTGGCCAGCTAGGGGCCTACTATAACTAGGCCTACCTCCTAACTAGGCCAAGGACAAGTGCTAAAAAATAAACCTAGGCTAGGCCTATAAATAGAGGCCTACCTAGGTCTAGTACTATGTAGTACAGTAGTTGACCTAGACTGGCCAAGTAAATTTATAGTATTTCACCTATCTATAGGCCATAGAGTGCTCACCTATGCTCATCTACTGTATCTATGGAGCCTACATAATAGCCAACTTTTCCAAAAGAAATCCGTGAGAACTCGCTTTGCGTAGCAACGCGCCACTGGCTGGGGGGAGGGGCAGGGCCCAGTGGGCCAGGTTGACAAGCATTTGATGCTCGCGCAATCTTTTCACTACTGATTTGATTGATCTTGGACACTAAATTAAGTGAAGTGTATGTAAACCAAAAAGTTATACTCATTTAAATTTGACCAAAGGACAGTAGGCCTACTGTAAACTTAGGATGAGTACCCTACAGTTGCTTGGTGTAAAATAAAAAATTTTTTTACGGACTCACTAATCATGAATCACAATGTACAGGCAGTACTTTCATGTGGGAAAACAGATAAACAAACAAACAACCCATGCGCGGTGCATTACTGGGTAATAAAAGCACACAGACGGTAGCGGGTGTAAAGGTCGTCGTTTGTTTACGATTCTAACGTTGAGCGTACTGGGCTTGCACATAGCCTAGGGTTACTCTTTGCTACACAATAAACACTACAGACGAATGGCAAATGATCTATCCGTAAATCATTGTTTATTGGTTTAAAAATCTTGATCCGTGAGTAACCTTGAAATCCGTGAGTTTTTGTTATCCGTAGTAAAACTAGTAAATGATAAATTATCCGTGGGTCTCACGTTCAATCCGTATTAAGTTGGCAACTATGAGCCTAGCCTCTAGGCTAGGGCCTAGGCCTATAGATAGGCCCTAGAGAGGCTGTAGTACTACTAGTTACTAGAATGCTGGTCACTTCGGCCCAAACCAACTCGGATCAAAGCCAACTTGGCCCCAGGCGACACTTCAGCCCAAAACCAACTTCGCCCTAGACCAACTCGGACCAGACGATAACTCGGACCAAAACCAACTCAAAGAGAACTACCCAAATGATACGGAATTACCCAGATGAATAGCGATCGCGATTAACAATTACCCAAATGGCAATTATTATTATTTTAGTATTATTATAATTATTAATATTATTATTGTTATTATTTTAGTATTATTATTATAATTATTAATATCATATATAGGCATAGTATTATTTTTCATTAGGCCTATTACTATTCATATATACTTATTTTTTTATATTGTCCGAATTATTACTAGTCCCATTAATCTTAACAACATACCTTTATAAAATAATGTATATTTTGTATGATTATAAAGCAAAACAAAATACACGAATATACAGATTTATTCAGGTACATTTAATTCAAACTGGCTACATACAAAGTTTTTTTTTTCCAATTCAAGACGTAAAAGTTTAAATTAACACAGGGACTACCCAACTATTATACCCTGCCATCTTGCATTGTGGCAGTGCACTAAAAGTGAGCCTAATACGCCTGAGATGAAACTATTAAATTATGTATGCATGATATTTTCTTGAGAATGTTAAACTAATAAATATTTCGGAAATTATAAAAGAATAGGAATATGTTATGATGGGTTTAACAAATTTATAATGTTATGTTTGGCATTCTTCGAATACAATTGTGTAAATTTTCAATTAGCCTACATTAGAAAATATTACACATTTAACAAAAATACAGTAGAATAATTATAACAATAATAATAATTGAAGTTGAAATTAATTAAAAATAAAAATTAAATATCGTCTGGGCCGAGTTAGTTTTGGTCCGATTTGGTTGGGACCAAATTGGTTTTGGGCAGAAATGTCATCATGTGCAGTATGCCTAAGAACTAGGCCTAGTTTAGAAGCATTTTTCAGATCTTTCTGATAAAGATTTTTTTGTAGTATATTTTTTAGATTTAAAATTCCTTTTTTTATGTACACAGGGTAAGCAGAGGAAGTAAAATGTCTTTTAGGCATGCTTTGCGTTCCAAATTCCGACACAATGAGAAAGCTCACGAAGCTGGTGCCGTAGAAACTTCAAAGGAAAAGCCTGCAACATCTGATAATGGAGATGATGGAAACACACTTAGTAATGTATCAAGTAGATCTACAAGAGTAGAAAACCTACCTTCTGATTCCGCAGATGATACGGTAAATAAGAAATTATGTACAATTCAAATTTTGCTGGAAAAGTATGGTATAAAGTACAAACCCAGGTTGCTACCTTTCAAGGACTGCAAAAAAAACCACCCTCCTCCCCCCCCAAAAAAAACCCCCCCCAAAAAAACAACCTATCAAATGTCCTCCAGACAGCATCCAGTAAAATAGTAACTGTCATAACCAAGAAAAAATACAAAAAGAACTAAGAAAAACAAAATAAAGTATCTTTAAATAACAAAGGTTTATTTAAAGTAAAAAACAAACAAGATTAACTATATTACCAAACATAAATCATAAATTACTCTATAGTGTAAATAATTATGCATAATCTCACTTTACAAAAACTTCACACACATATTTCTGTGAATATGAATATATGATACCGTAAAGCATTATGACTTAAGCAAATGGAGATGGTTGCTCAGTGTGGTGGATACCATACTACCATAAATGATCAAATTAGCAACTCTTGATTAAGCAACACTCAAATATTTGCCACACCCCAATAAGTGCTGCACCAAATATAATCTTTACGTATAGTGCTGGTCTTACATATGTGCCGCACCACTTATTACAAATGTATTTCAATTGGAAGAATTGTCAGTTTTGTAACAATAAATTTCTATCGTTATTCAGGATACCAGTTACTGAGATAGATGGGCATTTAAGAGGCAGTCTTAGCAATGGAAATGGTGATGCAACTGGTAGGTATTGCATAAGATAACTATATTCTTGACTAATAGGTGTTTAATGTATTTAACCAATATATCAAGTTGGTTGTTAATTTTGTCTTTGTTGGTATTTTAATTAATTTTTAACCAGTGCAACATATTGTGACAGTACATGTTTGAATTAGAATATAGGTTTGCATATATTAAGTGATTTGTAAATAAAGGTACCCGACGTAACAAAATTTCCTTTGAATCATTTAGAATAACTGACCGTTTCTAATATACTTCATTTTATTATAAATTTAAATTCTTTTTCTTCATGTTTACCGCAGAAGCCACTTCCATTTCCAGTAATTCCCGAACCACAAGACTGCATATGTGGTTCCAAAACAAGATGCTGACAATCCTGCAGGATTTTTCAGATGATACTGATCTTGAGGATACACCTCCCCAGGTTGAAGAGGAATTATCTGTCCGGAAGTAAGTGATCTCTCTGATGAAAATAGAAACCCTATCCATGTGCTTGACTCTAGTGTAGTGTTTTGAGTTACTTTCATATTTATTAGCAAATTATGGTTTTTATGATCTGTCCACTATCTAAGCCTTAAAGTATAGTTTAGAAAGAGAATCAAGTTTATATATTTGTGTTAATCCTATTAAAAAGATATGAGCTCTGTCCCTATACACAATTTTCGCCAAATTTCTAATGAAAATTTCCGAGAACCTGGCAACTACCATTGGGGACATACAGAGGCTTTTCACTTAGTTACCAATGTTTATCAGTGGCCGGTGCATGGCTTTCTTTCCAGTTGTTGCCTAGTCTTTGAAAACAATATGCCAAAGCAAAAATAAATAAAATAGGGACTCATAAAACCTGCAGTGTTTTTGGTTGTTTTATTACTGCTGCTCTGCTGCGATGTCTCACAGTGAAAAGTTGCAAGTATTCAGACATTGGTGGCGCTGTTTGAAATTACGCCTGATAAAATGGTGTATACTATGGGAAACATTTTTATGTAGCATTTGTAGGTTTGAACACAAAAGTGCAGATTACGAGCTACAACATTATGGAATTCTCCTCAGGGAGCTGAGTATGTGTTTTATGTGTTTGATCCAGCGACCAAAGTCAGAATGTGATGTGGTTACAGGCCTTCAGGCATGAAGCACTATGCAAGAATAACATCATATTATTACTATGAAGCAAATAATTAAATGCCTAGTATTAACCATCAAAGAGTAGAGGTAATTACGTACTGCAAATGATTGCTTCTGTTTCCAACAGCCAGTGTAATTAATAAGACAAGGCACTTTGGGACTTCAGATTGTAAGAAGCATTGTGTAAAACACTAACATTATCACTATTTATAGTTCATTTATTTGTTTTTTTTTTTTTTAAGATTGAAAGAGAATGTGAGAAGATTCAGTAAGTATTTTGACCTTTTGTTCTATATCTATTACCATTGAACTCAATAAAATATTTCGTTGTCTTGCTGGTTTTTTTTTAGGAACACCAATCAGCTTGACCACAGGAGAGTCGACCTTAGTGTCACACATAAGATACCATAAAAAGAGCAGCACTGAAAATCTCTTGTTCAAAAGAGGGACTGGTTAACTAAAAGAAAAAGTGAAACCCTCATTTAAAGGGGAATTAGAATACTCTAGTGTAACACTTAATCATGCATTACAATTAATATATGATCTGAATAGTGGATAGATGCAAGTGGAGAGAGACTAACATTGATAAGTTGCTTTGTTCCCCCCCCCCTGCCAACTCCTCTCTCAAACACAAGTGATATTGACTGAATTGAGTCTTGAACCCCTGACTTTATGGAAAGTCACCAAATCTATAGCAATCACTCCCACAGTTATATTTGTTGGCTCTTATCCTTAAATATTTTTAAGTTTCTATTCAACATTATGATATTTTGATGTTCTTGTAGAATCTGGATCAGAGCCTATAATGTTGTATTTTAAAGTCTTATCAGCTCTGTTGTCATGGCGATCACCTGCATCAACATTCCTTGCATTTTTGGTGAGTTAAAATATTAAGAACATGAAAAATGAATTTCTTAGTTTGTATATTTCAATAGATTACTAGCTTTAAAATGGAAAATTTCCTCACCCATTACCTGATATTGGTTAATACCATTTTATGTTCCTTTAAATTTTTGCCAGAAGTATTTATAATAAGATGTCTGTAAATCAATACAAACTATGTTTTTTCCCAATCTGACTTACTTATAGTTGATATCTTATTTATAGTTAGGTTTGAATGACTAATTCAATTTTTTTATTTAAATTTTAAGGGTTTTATTTTTATTTTTTAGCTGAAAGTTCTATCTAATCAAAATGTATTTAGCAGTAAACTTGCTAATTATAAAACAAAGCAAATAATAATAAACTGAAATAATTTTAACTGCTTTCTAATATTTTTTAGTTTACTTTTGAAAAAGATAATATAATAATACAGTAATATATAATATAATTAATTTATGATGTTCAGACAAAATATAATTATTAGAGCCAAACATAACATAGTGTATGAACAACTTGCATGACAATTAAACAAAAGAAAAGTATTTAAAACAAAGAACATTACAAAGGAATATCATAGACACTGGGTCTATCATTAAGTAGATCAATGTCTATAACCATAGACAGTACCAGACAGATAATCATTAAAGCCTAAAATTAATTTACATAATATTTCCCAGGATATTAGTTCCATAACTTTTAATGTCATGCTGCTTATTAATGTATAATTTTTGTAATAATATCTGGAGTATTTCTGCTCTACAACTGATTCCATTTCATTATATCTAGAGCCATTATTATATAATATAATTCCTTGTGTTTATCACCAGTCATTAGTTAACTAAACAATTAACCATGTAGTACCTCCATGGATTAATTAACCAGCTTCACTGTTAATTATTCTGAAATTGTAACTTCTAAGTTTCTATGACCATAGTCATTAGTTCAGTACAAAATTCATTATATGCTAACTTTACTATTAATTAAATTTGATCTGTAATTTTTAACATGATGATTTCAGTAATTATTACCTGATATGTTAGTCATGTAAATGATTCATTAAATTAATTGACTAATTAGAAACATATCTTGTTTCAAATGAATGAATCAAAAACTGACTGAATTATTCATGTAAGTTGTTCTTGCATTTGATTGGTTACTTGTTAGGATCAAATTTTGTTTTGTCATTCTCTCTAAAGTCTGCTATTAATGTTTTTATTGCTATTATCTATTATTGAACCTTGTTGTTTTTCTTGTTACAATATTTTCTTGTTACAATATTTGTTATTTTCATCATTTTGTAATGTTAGTGGTAGTATTATTTTATTTTATACATTGATTTGATTGGTTTTATGTTATTTTTCCCTTCCTTTTTCTCAGCTGTATATGTTTGCAATTTATAGTGGCTGGTTTCTCCCTGTCTTTTTTGGTTTAATTCTTTGGCATTTCTCAAAAACATATTTAATATCAAGGTAAGAATTTAAAAATAATAATTTAATATTGTATTAGATTTTTATATTATTATAATTATTGTTGTTGGTATTGTTTCTAGTGTTGTTTATATTGTTGTTGGTCTTGCTTCTTTTTTTAAATCACTTGTGTGAAGATGACTATGATTTTGGTGGAAATCTTCAACATTGAAATAATTCTATTAACATATTTCAAAGTTTAAATCCATTTAAATCCAATTAATGCATGGCTTATCTTGTTGGGTAAGTTTTTTAAAGGTAATTTTGTAGTTTTATTGTATTGGATTATTATTAGTGTATTTTAAAATGTGTGTTTTCTATGTATTTCAAAATATATGTTTTTTATATTTATTTTGAAATGTAATCAAAGGCATTTTGTAACTGGCCATTGGATGTAGTGAAATTCAATGAAAAATTAATTAAAATAGGATTTAGCACACCTCATGTAACATTTTATCTCTTGTTAATTAGGTATTGTTTGAGAAGGATGCTAATCAGTTGTGTTTCGTCTGTATTGTTACAGGGGTTGGAATATAGAATTTTCACTTTTGCCGTACCATACTATTGAAAAAGTGAGTCATTTAATACTTGAACTGCTGAAAGTTTTAGGCATTTATAACACCTTTTTTGGGTACCATGCACTTTCAAATAAACCCATTCCTACAACTTTGCAGTACCCAAAGTGTCCTGTCATTCCAGCTACTGCAAGTAGCACATTACCATCCAGTTCACAAGGAGCGTAACTCTGACTTGACCCTTTGCTTTAGTCGAAGAATATTCCATGATTATAGAATAAAAATAATCAAAGCTATTAAACTGTGCATATAAAAAACTGTTTTAATACTTTGCACAATTTGTTATTTGATGATAGAGTTCTGAAGAGGATAAAACATTGGGTATGTCAGACAAGTTCCAACTAGTTCTACAGGTTGCCAAGAAGGCCCAGAATTTTCTTGGAGAGGCAGCTGATAGTCTAGAGAAGTTACAAAAGTAAGTCAGTAATATATCTTTAAGTATGGGTTTTAATCTTAGAGCAATAGCATCTCAGCTTAAACAAGTGGTAACCACAACCTGTGAGTATGCTGAACCGTGGCAATCGTTTCGGACCTTTGATCCCTGGTTCAATTCCACCACTGCTCACCTCGTGTTTCAGCTTCAGGACAATACATAATAGTGCTCCATTTTTCAGAAGGAAGGTTTAACACCTTTTTTCCCCTAGTTTCATCCCATACGCCAAGGCATAAAGGGCGCCACTATAAGGAAATAAATTCATTCCATTAACTGTAATGAAACATGAACAAACATACAATATTTTTTTTTAGGTTATTCCATCCGGGTTTGTCCCTTAACCTCCAGGGTGAGAGTTCACATTCTGGTGACCACTGCCAGTGAGTATACGTGCTATACAATTGTGGAATGTTTAGACAGATATGGACATGAACTCATGTCCTTAACGCCCCGGGTGAACCCTGTCAGACGTGAACTCGCGTCCCTGGCAGAGAGAGTGTTAAATTTTCACACTACAAATAAAATCTAAACATTTAATAATTTAAAAATCTTTTTTTAGCCTGTTTGCATGGACTGATGTTGAGATTACAAGGTCACTTTACAAAAATGTACTCACAGTGTTTATTTTGTCCCTATTCCTGCCAGCATCAACTCTTCTCACTTATGCAGGTAAGAAACGTTTATGTAGGCAACTCTTGATAGTAATATTTACTATGGTCAACACTTGAAATTCATAAATGCATTATAATTCCTGGTCATTTGATAAAGTGTCCATGTAGCGCAGAATTCGTTCTTCATCATCATCATTATCATCATCATAAACCATCATTTACCTGTTTTCACTACATCCATCTAGTGATCATATTCATTGTGTTTTTCATGATCATTGTTGTGTCCATTAACATCAATTGTCATCATCATCAGCATATTTTCATTTAATCATCGACAACATTAATACTAATTTTTTTCATCATTTTCATCATCATTATTTATCATCGTTATTTATCATCATGTTTTTTTTTTTTAACTTGATGTTATGTCCCACTAAAGCCCTGTCTTTATTTGGTCATGAAGTGATGTCATCATGACCAAATATAGGCAAGTCACATTTTTTTTTCTTCAAAAGAATGCTCTTCCGCAATATGTCATATGTTTTTTTATACTAAGAATTTCTGAATTTTCACAGGGTTTTTCATTGGATTCAAACTGTTCATGAAACATCTGTTCAGATGATTAATTTTATTTGACAAAACATTGTTGTATGCCCATATATAGTTAAGATGTGCCCATATTTGGTCAAGATGTGATGTCATCATGACCATTATAGGCATGGCACATGTTTTTGTCAAATAAAATTTGACAGTCTGAATATCGCTTTAACAAAGCTATTTTATTAATAGAATACTTTTCTGCAATACAAAATTAAGAATTTCTGAATTTTCACAGGGTTTTTCATTGGATTCAAAATGTTCATCATCAAACATCTGTTCCAACGATATCCCCGCCTCAAACAGAAATATGACACAGTTCAGAACATGTGGAAGAAATTACCAACAAATGAAGAAAAAATTCAACGCCAAATTGTTGCTCAGAGAAAACAGGTAAATCTATCCACAAGACTAATAACGCTTTTTGCTAATTAATTTTCACATTTTCACAAACAATGGTCATCAAGTTTTTTCTTTATTGTGTTCCATACACATAAAAAGGTATCAAACAAAGTTGGTGGCTGGAAATGAGGTAGAAAACATGAATAAAAATGACATGGCATAACATACCAATGGAATTCAACCACAACTTGTGTCATGAAAATTAGTGCATCCATTTAAAAGGGAGACAAGCTTATTCTTTAGTTACAGGCTCATCCGTCAAACTAAGGTGGTTTGATGCAAATGCAATTATCAGTAACCGGTGTTGTTGACTTGTTTTTTTTTTCTGCACTGGGTTTTTTTTTAACCTACTGAGAACATGGTTTTAAAATTCAAATATATATAGTGTGGCAATGTTTAATTTCATTTCTTCTATGCAAAATGCACCATCTAGACAGCAATATGTAAATAGCAAGCTTACCCATTAGCCTTCATATTAGTTAAGGTTGGTGGGTTGTTTATTCAGTTCAACTTCATGACTTGAAAAAACATTTATAGAAGATAGTTGATATTTAGTACTCAAAATATTATTTATTAACAACAATAACCATTATAAATAGATGAGGTTTGTGCAGAGGTTAGGTTGCTAAGTTTAACATGGTTAAAGTTTAGCTTCCCAGCCAAAAAGAAATTCAATAATAAGCACGTAGTTATAATATTCTTTTCTACTGATATTTACAGTTTTTTGTATATCATGCAAAAGGCTGTAACTGAAATAATATGATTACATATTATATTATAAAATTCTATATATTATCAAATTAGTTTTATGTTAAAAGAAAGAAAAAACATGCATAATTTTTAATACAATTTCTATTTTATTTAGTGCTTTAGGCTAACAGCAATTCTACTAATAATGATAATGATAATTATAATAAAAATGATATAGATCATGATCATGACATAATCATAATTATAATAATAATAATATTAAAACCACAGTGATGTAGGCACTCTTTGAATCAAGGATCCATTTATTGTGCTTTACAATTTTAAATAAATTATTTTCTTTTATGCAAACAAAAGATAGTAGAATGCCATTAATAATGGGGAGTTTTTCGCAACATTACAAAAACGATCACGAATACGAATGTCATCTTTATTATTATCATCATTTGTGCCTAAAACACACTTGAAAATACATATATAAGAGCTGAATATGATCATTGATTCGTGTAAAGAGCATGGACGGCGTACGTTGTGACAGATATGTTACTGTAGGAGATGGATCGACTAAAAAATGGCCAAAACATGCTGGAATGTCAAATTTTTAAAAATCTATTTTATTGCATTAAACTAACCTTTATATATCTACACATCATTCT
Organism: Anneissia japonica; assembly: GCF_011630105.1. Classification (NCBI taxonomy): domain Eukaryota; kingdom Metazoa; phylum Echinodermata; class Crinoidea; order Comatulida; family Comatulidae; genus Anneissia; species Anneissia japonica. The sequence goes on from NW_022712526.1 coordinate 270,679, forward strand.
ATGCTGTTATTTTCCCCATTTTCAATGTTAAAACAATACTTTTTAAGGATTTAAAGATAGTTTCTGCATGGGAAATGCCTGAAATCATAAACTTTGATGGTTAATTTCTCATATATTATTCTTTAAACAGCTGTGTGGTTAAACGCTTGTAACTTCATAAGGAAATGTCCGATTTGAATGATTTTTTTACCATTTTATAGCTATTTTTGCGACGAGTGACTGGTTTGGCTTGTCTTTACCACATTTGATGACATGGCCGTATTGGTTATCGTTTTCGTAAACTTGTGAAACCTGCCTATTGTCAATCAACCCTTTATAAATTGCCGTTTTTATATTTTAAGTTGTTTCTTGAATGGAAAAGAAAATTTAATCCACAATCAAGATTTATTGTTTCAAAAGTAATTGTATTTTTTTCAGATTATAGATTAAAATAGTTAAAAACAATTCTAGATTAATAGTATAAAGTATGACACAAATAGAATAGAGTAAAATTCTATGTAAATTGTTTTTTTTTGTATTAGAAGTTTAGCAAACCTCTAATCATTTTAACTGATGGTTTAAAAGTGTTCCGTAAACTCGATCCCTTTATGATGCACTGTTATTGTTTACATTACATTATGTACATATTGTATACATAAAAATTGAAGGATTGCCTTCAGGTACACTACAACAGATATATATCGCATATTTTTACTACAAATGCAGCTAAGTAATTGTATTTTTAGTTCATATGTCAAAGTAAAGTGATAGGTAAATCTAATAAATTAAATCATTTTTTAAAATAAATTGCTCAATTTCGAACAAGAAAAATTGTCCTCACCAATTAAAATTTATATAAAAAAAAATTTAATTAATGATCAAATTAATGTATGCTTATATAACTTGAGAATTTTGAATTTTAAGGTGTTTTTTTCGACAATTATATTTTTATTTACATAGTAATACTTCAGGGAGTGTAGGAAGTTTCGCAATGTGTTATTATTTTAACAGTTTCAAAGGACAGAACCTGAGTAATATTATCAACGTTATTATTCTAGGCATTCCAGCTACTGACTGTGAATTGATACAACAAAAACAATTCTATACAAAAAGCTTTTGAAATATTTGGTGGATATCACCATGGAAATGCAAACATAGGTGTTATTGTTATACTATAAAGAATGTTTAATTAACCTGCAAACCAACTGTGGAAACATTTTAATTCTTGTTTCCTTCTTTTTTTTTTATATTACTTGAATACTTCCTTAAGTAGAAACACTTTTAATTTATAAATGCAAAAACAAAAGCATTTACTACTGTTATGTTCTCACTTAGAGACACAGGGCTTTTTGGGGCTATATCTGATATGATAATTATATTACTCTGTGGGAGCAAGCATATTCATTTGTAGGTTGGTAGTTTATTTGAGTTAGCAGAATAATAGTAGTTAATGGTTCAGTTCAGGAGAAAAAGAGAAGCCAAATTCTATCATACACTATTGTTACTTTTGGACTCTCAGACAGGGCACAAATAACAATAAAAGCAAACATTAATTGAGCTACCATAATACAGTTCACATCTATTTGAGACCACTTTTGGGAAAATTTTGGGTAATCTCAGTTTGGTGTCCATTAGAAATCGATAAATGGAGACCATGCCTAAATTGTGGTGTGATTTGTTCACCTGTTGGCCTTTTCCCGTCACCGGCAACTTTTTATGTCTTTGATATTTTATTGTATATTTTCCTGTGTGAAGCCTTTTAAATAAAGAAAAATTAAATAAAAAGTGGTCTCCAAAATCAGTGTTATGAGAAGGTTATTAAATTCAAAAACCTCTAAAAAGAAAAACCTAAACTGCAAGTAGTCTTCAAAGTCAAACTTTCTCTTGTCTTGAAATTGTATTTCCTTTTTAAATTGATGCTTTTTATGTCTGAATCATTAAAGGGATAATTATAGCATTTTATTTTCACTTGATATACTGCCATTTACTACTGTTTTTCTTTTTAATTTCTTATACACAATTTCAATAATTAATTTGGTCAAAACATGCGGAGAGGAAGAGGGGTTGTGGTGTGGTAACTTTTGTGAGATTAGATTCTTACTAGCATTTTATATGTTAATTTTCATTCTTAGTTTTCAAGTTAAAATGAACATAATTCCAATCGAATTATTAATATGTTACCTAATATTCAGCATATAAAGCATTTTCCTCCATTACATGACTATCCCTGAGGCCGTTATCTCCAGCTTGGTTTATTCTTTTTGTTGCACCATCATATTCTTCATCCCTGCTTTTTTCATTTGCCTTCATCTTTTTTCCTAGCATATCTTGTTTGGATGCAGCAGGTATTGGTGGGTCCATAAATCCAACATACTCATTGTTTTCTTCCATCACATGGCTGTCCCTTGGCCCAGTATTCTCTTCTCGTACAAGTCCTTCGTTGCCTTGTTTTAATGTTGATTTATTCTCCTTTGGTGCTGTTTCCTCTACCATGTCATTATTACTACAAGCATTGGCACTCATGGATGTAGTTGGATCAACCAATCCCGCATAGATGTTGTTGTCAACCATTATATGAATGTCCATATCTGCTATACTGTCAGCCTGCTTAGCTGACTGTAGTTTTGCATTCCGGGCAGACATAGGGAGTACTTGAGAGTAGGTAGGTACTTTATTTTCTGTTCCGTTACCCTCCTTAGCAGGCTGTAATTTTGCATTCTTGACTGGCTTTGGGAGTACCTGAGTGTAGATATGTATATTTTTTTCTGATCCTGTAGCCTGTACTGTATCGGTTAAGGATGAGGCATTCTCTTGAGAATGCAAGATCTCTGTTTGATCTGGTTGCAATTGTTCATCATACACTGGATTACCAATCCCATAGGATTCCTCATCTGGTTGACAATCCTCATTGTTCCCTTTTCCTGTCTGCATTTCATGGTATTCATTTAAAGGTCTCAGTCCACCAGATGTTTTCTTTCGAACATTGCACCAAATTATCATTATTAGAAGAGCAACACATCCAACAGCTGACCCTGCTATGATGTAATACAGGGGATTGTTTTTAGATTTTAAAAACTCTGTGCCAGACATTTCTTTACTTGTAAGATCTGTTGTCAGTATACCTGGAGATGCAATAGTTAGCATAGTACTTTTAGAATCTAGTGAGGATGGGATATTGAATTGTAGCGTTGTAGATTTGCTAGTTGTAGACAAGGTTTCATGTGTCGATGTCTCTATTTTAGTCTGTGTCATGGTCCTTAGTGAAGAAGGGTTTCCTTTAGTTGTAAAATCTGTTGTCAGTGTAGCTGGAGATGTGATGGTTGACATGGTTGTACCCGACACTAATGACGATGTGGGTTTGCTGGCTGTCGTCAAAGATTCCTGTGGCATTGTCTTCTTCCTAGTATATGTCATGGTCTCAAGTGAAGTAGTTTTTCCTTTTGTTGTCAGGGGAACAGTTGTCTGGTATTTTGTTGTTGGAATCAGTGTTGATGGCTGAGAAGGTGTTGACTGCACAGTACATTCTGCAACTTCATTACGCCATTTGACCCTACATTGGTAGGTTGCCTCTAGATCCTGTTGTTGAAGATTGAATGTGTGGTTTAAGTAGTTCAACGAAAACCGCATACTGCTATGAAATTGTACAAGTCTACTTGCAATCATGACATCATCTCTCCACCATTCAAGTGTTATTTTTGGATTACCTGGCTCAGAGTTACATGACAGTGTAACATTTTGCTCAATGGAATCATTTTGGTAATCTCTAGCAACGCAAAATGGATATTTTGCTGGTGGTGGATAATCAACATTTAGAAAACCATAATCATTTTCTTCAAGTAGTGTATCACCATTGGTTCCCATCACATTACATTTATATGCATTCCCATGAAGCCATTGCCCGACATCAAGACCTGTTGTGATTAATATTGTCAGTTGAAATTCGGTGGAGTTGTTAAGTGAGTACGCTAGTGCTTCTTGACCAAGGTCAGCAGTCAACAGTGTTCCATTTCTGTAGATCTCTCTTAAATCCTCTCGATCAAATGCCCTTCTATACCAGATTATGTAATGTTTCTCTGTGAAGATGGTATCAGTACATCTGAGGTCAATGGTCTGACCTTCAGCTGCAACTATAGTTAAACCTGCAGCCAATACTGTTCTTTTGGATTCACATTGAGTAGTTACAAGTAAATGACATGTGATCACAAACATCAACTTAGCAAGTTTATCCCCTATCATGATTGCATTTATATTACTGATTAGCATTGTATTTGTTCAGTATTTTTATACCAGAATTTAACTTCCTCATAAGGATCATACCATTACCAATATCATAAAAAAAAGTAAATAAATTGAGGCAAGAAAGGATTGATTTTGCAATAACAATATCAACATATTTTTTTGTAATAATAATAAAATAACAATAATTTTCTACATTAGTAATAGCAATATTTAATTCCATCAGTGCTTCCTAGATTACAAATATATAGAAATGGAACTTTTCGTATTTAAATTTTTGCAGTGAGTATTGCATTCACTTCACTGAGTCTTCTTATATGTGTTTGTTTATTTAGCATGGTGACTTAATCCAGTCATTTTTTTTGTACTTTATTTACTTATTTAGACTTTAACCCCTGACTGTCCATTTTTTTCCCCCGACAATTCACTGATTTTTGCCCTGTATCGACTACAGCTGTAGTGTGTGGGGATCCAGGTCTACTGTCATCATACAAAAGATTCGGGCACTGCAAAACAAAACATTTAGATTAATTCTCAAAATACACCCCATCAACTTCCTGTATACCACACTCAAAGAAATTAACATTCATTGGCACTGCTCCATTCAATGGGGTTTGTGAAGGTGTTTCTAGTATGTTTTCCCCATTTTTTCATACTATTTTTTCTCTCTCTGTCTCTTATTTGGTGGCACAAGGGAGTCAGATTTCTAACTGTAAGTGCCATTTTCTTTAAATAAAGTTTATTATGAAAAAAATGATAATTTTTAGAAAAAAAAACAAGTGAAAAAAATGTTGGGAACTCAGAAAATGGTTTTTGCTTGATGTACGGAAATAATAGGAAAAATTTTGATAATTTAAAAAATGTTGAGTTTACCAAAATATTTGGTTTTGTGGGCATTCAGAATTTGGTTTATTTCACTGAAGATCTCTCTCTGTCTCTTATTTGGTGGCACAAGGGAGTCAGATTTCTAACTGTAAGTGCCATTTTCTTTAAATAAAGTTTATTATGAAAAATATGATAATTTTTAGAAAAAAAACAAGTGAAAAAAATGTTGGGAACTCAGAAAATGGTTTTTGCTTGATGTACGGAAATAATAGGAAAAATTTTGATAATTTAAAAAATGTTGAGTTTACCAAAATCATTAGCCAAAACTTGGTGACAGGACATGGTGTCCAACATGTTCGACAGTGGAGTCCGAACAAAGGAGCCCTGCTGGGGCGTTTTCAGAGATGTACAACAGGGGTCGGGGGTGGCGATCCAGACAACACTACTCTAGGGGATCCTACAGTATTTTTTCTCTCCGAAAAACGGCCAAAAATAAATCTCTGATGCATTTTTGGGTGAATCAATTACTTCTTTTTTTTTACTTTCCAAAAAAAAATTGGGGGGGGGGGTGGTTTCCCCTAAATCCACCCCTGCCTCGATGAGGGTTCAGGGAGGTGGGAGAGATAACGTTATTTGATAGGCAAATTAATAGTTTTAGCACATCAATAAATGAGGTACCTGTACAATACTTTGAAAATTTGCTGAATATGTATAAGCCTATCACAAAGTTGAAAAAATTATGTAGGCCTAGGCCTATGCAGTATTTGCTTTTTGAACGATATCAGGGTGAGGAGCTAGCGGTGGTTTTACTAGACTACAGTATATTCAAAATTGGCTTGGGGCCCGATCGTCCACACCAGTTGGGCCCGATCGTATGTTACCCGAAGTTGTCACCATGATAATCAAGAGCGTACACAATCTAGGCCCTAGGCTAGGCTAGCCTTGCTTGCAAAATTACTCTCTCTACAACACAAGTACGTGTAACAAAGCGCCCAACGTGGTGCATTATTAAATTATTTCACACATTATTTAAAACACGAAATCACTGATTAAATTATTATTAATGATACTAGGATACCTTTCGACCACCATCACATCACATCGGCCCTCGAGTTTTTGTGGAAAACCCCAAGCTAGTCGTGCCTTCATATTAGTCTACGTCATACATCCACTGCCCTGCATCTACCGTGTTAAAATAATAATTACAAATAAAAAATAACTTGTGAGTTATAACAACACAAATAAGCATCACATGGAGTTAGCGAAAAATGGAGCTCAAAAAAAAAATTTTGAATGAAATTTTTAGCAATTATTTCAAACTTTTTTTGATTTTAGGCTTTCGCCAAAATGGCTAAAGCAGTTGATTTTTTTTTCACCAATCCAAAATGGTTTTCGCCTATGGCGATTTGGCAATCGGTTAGCATGAGCCCAGCATAAAGCAGATGGAGGTGCTTCTAAATGGTGTTTCTGTCCTCCTGTGCATGTTTCCATTACTTGTGTTATTACTGAATCTGCATACACTACATAATTAAAGTAGTAAAAAAAGAAGCTTATCAAAGAATGAATAAATTATATCAATATTTTACAACAATGTGAAAATACAAATGTAGGCTACAGGTTAATAATTTCACAGTACTATATTTAGTCAATTTGAAATTTAATATTCTTTATGTTTAAATGGTATGGTAGTATTTTTTGTTTATATGATGGAATTTGTTAGGTGTTCTGCACATGTTTAAGTATTTCTTGTAATGTAGTTACAATAAATGTTTTATTCATTTCATCATAATACAATGAAAGCAATTAGAAAACCTATGCATATGAAATAAGAATATACAAAAAAAAAATGATTTAAGTTTCATGAAATTCTTTTTTTACAGAACCAGATGAATATATTGAATACCAGTCAAGTTGCCCTCTTGTAAAGTCGCCCCTCTACAAAGTCGCCCCCTTGTCAAGTTGCCCCCTAACCAAGTCTCCCCAGTCAAGTCACCCCCCCTAGCAAAGTTTCCCCCTAACCAAGTCGCCCCCTAACCAGGTCGCCCCCTTGACTAATATTGAATATTATTAACTAACCTTTGAAACTTACTTAGAACTTATCTAGGCCTAGGAGAGAGCTATGATGTCCGGTTCGGCCGTGCACTTGTTCGACCGTAAGATAATTCAATGCCCAAAATAAGGGTTATTGTATGGAACGCCGAGTAGTATACATGTAATCAATGCGTGAATTAGATATCACAGGAATGTTATCGGAGACAAGGAAAGAATGTCAAATGCTGAAAATAGCCGACTGGCTTGATCTCTGTACATGGTAACTGTACGAACATGTGCGATGGTTCAGGAATGTAGTTGTTCCCCGAGTTGTTTGCCTATACAGACCCTATAATGTAGGGTTTGTGGCCATGGCCTATACGACGTAATGTTTTCTTGTCTAATTATTATTTTACATAAGCGTAATACAGACATTATGATCATTAACCTCTGTTGTGTGTTATAACAGTATTATTGCTTGTTAAACCAGGTTGAACTTTTAATCAGTTGGTAAATTCGCATTAAGTGATTCATCCATCGGCAGACACTGCACACTTGTTCTGCACAAATGGGCATGTTTTGCCCTATCTAATACAAGCGTAACCACGGAAACGTGTATTTCCATTGTTATCTTCTCAATGAAGGGCATTTACAGTTAAAGTTCTTGATTTTAGGGCGATGTATTTCATGTTTTTTTTTTTCTAAAATGATACACCAAATCATTGAAAAAAAAACAAACCAGTGTTGGTCGGCAGCCTGTCAGCGTCAGTCGGAAATTTTGAGTGCTGTCGGACGGGGAATTAAAAAAAAAAAATCTTTTGTGGTGTTTGTATACTTTCTGCTTTAAAATCAATCAATCAATCAATTATTTAAGAATGTATAGGCTTAGAAATAATATTCAACGAAACATAAAGCATCAAATACTGCAAGTTTTAATAATACTACGAAAAATATAATACAATTTTGCAGTTTATTAATATTATCAACATTCTTTTTTTCTTCTTCCTCTTCTTCAATATATGCATCGACACTGTAATATGAAAATAATAAAATCCTTTGGTTTGATTATCAACATATAAATTTCTACAAATAGATAAACCGAAATATATTATGAATCTTAAAACATTATTATTAACTTACACAAACCTAATAAAATCTACTGTTTTGTTTGCAAACTCATCGCAGTATTAATGCCATTGAATTGCTTAAAATCACATTAAATAATATGCAGCATAAAGACCTGATAATACAACACGATTATCAAAATATGATTGCATATATAGTGTACATCCGTTTGTTTTAAATAGATAAACGAAATATATGCCATCTAAATCATTAATTATTAACTTACACGGGACCTACACGAACTTAATAAAATCCACTGTTGTTTTGGCAAACTAATGGCAGCATAATAATGCCTGGATTTCCTTAAAACCACATTAATTATTTGGCAACATAGAAGACCTAACAAAAACACGAAATAATGGATACTGTAGCACCATTAGATTAACCACACACACACACGTACAGCATGCACAGCTTTGCGCCTACTTGGCGTTCCATACATATATATCCCGGCCGAACTTGTTCACGGCCGAACCGGACCTACACCGGCCTAGGTAGCTCTCCCCTTGGCCTAGATAAGTTCTAAATAAGTTTCAAAGGTTAGTTAATAATAATATTCAATATTAGTCAAGTGGGCGACTTGGTTAGGAGACGACTTGTTTAAGGGGCGACTTTGCTGGGGGGAGGGCGACT
>NW_022712526.1:279603-283171 GCF_011630105.1 Anneissia japonica
TATAAAAAAAGGAGTGCATCACAATTAATCTGTCTCTTATACACATCTAGATGTGTATAAGAGACAGGTATGTATGTATGTAATGTATGTATGTATGAGGTTCCAATAACTTTAAACTGCTTTAACATAAAATTCTTTTATTAAAACTGCATACAAAAGCTATGGTATATATTGTGGTATTAATTTTACATTTTTTTCTCTACTTTCTGAAATATATAGTTAGATATTAGGTATATTAATAGATTACAAAATGTTCTAAATAATGGTAAATAATAATTATCATATTTCATGATAAATCAAATAATTTTTTGTGTAAACAAAATCTTTTAGCTTTATTTTGTTTATTTTGAATAATAGGTTAAACAAAAAATAATATTTAATGCTAAAGTTTGTACAGTTGAATATTGTGTAAGTAATTAGTAGTGATTAGGATAGCAGCAATATTACAAATATGGAGCAGGGTTTTTTGAAATCTGAACTAAAATTAGATAAAGTGTAATATTGAAATAGAAAAAATGTTTCGTTGTTCATATTATATACAATAATTTTATATAATATTTATTTCAATTTTTCAAGTTCTAAATAGGCTGACAAGTTGTCTGATGTTTGTCAGGTGGTCTGTCATGTGGTCTGTTTAAATGATCTGTCATGGGTTGTTTAGTCTATTTTATAAGGATCGCTTTTAACACTCCAGCTCTTAATGTTGGCACTTTTTGAGATGTTCTTGTCAATGCAATGACTAAAGAGTTTGACTTCTAAGAAGTCATGGGATCCCTAGCTGTTGGAATATGTATTCTGTTGTTGAATTCAATGCAGTTTTTCTGGCTGAAGGCCTTCTGTGTGACATGTCTTATGATAGTCATTGGCTTACCTGTTGTCTGCAGAGTGGTTGATGGTCTATTTGTTACAGTTCTCAAATGCTCTTTTGTTGGAATCAATGTATCAATTCTAGAGGGACTCCTGGGACAGAGCCCCAGTGTGGGGGAATGGGGGCTAAGCCCTCTTAAAAATTTCAAGTTATTGCTGTGGTTTCAAACATATCCTTTTAAACATAATAACAAGAACCTTAATATAATTTTAAAATTTTGTTTCCATTTATTGACTCTATATAGTATGGTATAAGCAGAAGGATCCAATAAAAAACTGTTTAAATTCTATTCGAAAATAAGGTTTGATTCGGGTGTTTTCCTATGGGTTCAAGAACATCAACAACTCTCTCAACTCGATCAACATATTTAACAGGAAAATTTACATAAACACTGTATTTAAGTAATTAAGCTTGACTGTTGTACCTAAATTCAAAACCAATTTACAATTTTACTTTTCCAACAATTATGCCTCAAACTGGAATGGCCTTCCTGTTAAATTTACAATATTTACACCTTTAACAACAAAGGTGTAAATATGAATATAAGTGAAATTGATTTATAAATCAATTTATACAAGATAAAATAAATTAGTGTATTAAAAAGAGAAATTTTGTTTCAGCTAATGGCATAACAAAGCAGAATTTGTATTATTTGAACAATCAGAAATAAACTGATTCTAGCCCTGAGAGAAGCACACATATGCCTAAAGGCAATATGGTAAACAGAGTTGTGTGGGTCCACTGGAGTAAGACATAGAAAAACCATGGCAAAGTGTATTTTCTACAATAGAATTACTTGTCGTTGTGGAATGATGTGAACATGTATCTACCAAGAAGCGCCTCTTTACGGCGCAATTCAGCACAATGACGCTGCAAGTTATGGGTTATTCTCCTACCTTTACCTTTACTTAAGTAATATTGATATTGATAAACTAAAATAATTTATTTCATGTTTTAATTGGTTGAAATGAGCAATTCAAATGTCAATTTAATTTTTAATGCCGTTGACTTATCAAGCCCAGGTACAACACTAAATTTTGCTCAGCTGTAGCTAAACACGCTTCCTTGCCATCATACAAAAAATCCTGACACTACAGTCACTGCATAACAAAGTATTAAAATAAATTGAAAAGTACACCCATACACCTCATCAAACTTTCTATGGACCACACTGAAAGAAATAAACTCTACAATATTACTTCCAACTGCCTGGCCTTCAGAGCTGCCACTGGTACCACTCCAGAATGCCTGTGCTTTCTGTTAACCAGGGTCTCTACACGAAACATCGCTACCAAGTCCTTTATCTGAGGAGGGGCCTTTTTCACTCCCACGACCAAAACCAAACTTTTTAAAAGTAGTTTTAGCGCTTGAGCACCAACGTTTTTGATTCACTCAATGATAGCATCAGCCTTGCCATTTAATTCTTCATTTTTAAAACCGAATATCAAAAGCCATATAATTGTTGATATTAAAAGTTTTAAATGGGATCATTTATCCTCGTAATGTGAAGTTGACCTCATAAGTGTAAGAAGGGGAAGCTGATCGACATTTCGTAATTGAGTACTTTTCGAGTAGACGTATGCTTTTTGTTTGTGCTCTTTGATGGTGTGGGAGGTGATGTTATAGCCTATGAGAACATTATCAAGCAGATGCAGCACGAATGATATTCAAAACAAGACCGTAGGGATGGACTAATTCTTGAACTCAGGTTAGTTTTTGGTAATTTTAGCTTATTGTAATTGATGAATAAAACATTGCATCTCACTTACGCAAAACGCACCATTGTTCAACACACAGTCACAGAGCCATATTCATTCATTTGGGTAGAGTACAGATAGGCTAGGCCTAGGTTGAGCTGGATAAGTAATGGAAAACATCAATAGAAATGCCAATGTAAAGAATGAAACAAGGCATAAGGCTGGAGTGTTAGGCCTACGAGGCCTAGTAAGAACGGTAATAGTAGTCATTACAGATTGACAGTCAGAAAACCTTGTAATTGTATAGGCCTAGCTGTAGGCCTAGGCCTGTTAAATAAGAGACGTTCTAGAGACGGAACCATCCAGAATATGTACAAATAAAATCATGCAAGTTATAAAAGAGTAAAAGAAGAATTAGGAAAAAATTTAAAAAGTTTATAAGGAATGTAATTCCTGTATCCTCTAAATTATTTTTCTTAGTAATAGTAACCAATTATAAGGTTTGGTATGTGAAGTATATGTTTCGGAAAGAGAATATCTGCCAAGGATATTTTCGGTCTAAATTACCTACTCAGACCTACAATAATACAGACCTACTTAAATGACCTACTCGGCAAATAAATTACACAAACCTACTACTTCCAATGTTGCGGTACACCACATTCATCTGCTCTGGGTATGATTGTCTACACTTCTCCATTAGCTTACCTCTACTGCCAAAAAATATTCCTTACCTACGTTATATATCGCTGACTCTTAGAATTGCATTACAATGTTCTTCATGCTTTCAACCACTCCTGATTCTTCTCCACAGATCTAACATCAGTCTGATAACTGACAATGACATTTTGTTATGTGCAACAAAGGAAGTATTTGACACACTTGCATGCACCATAACAGAGTTTCAAGAAATGATGCCCATCTTGTGTATGCTGGACAACACTGATGACAAAGTCACCGTGATTGAATTCGCGATATAATTCGATATATATATATATATATA
>NW_022712526.1:283622-283920 GCF_011630105.1 Anneissia japonica
ATATACACCATTTTATATTCCAAAATTAAATCTCAAATACATATTAGATATACAGCATAATATTTGAGAACCAGAATAAAACCGCCAATATTTCCATGTGCATACGTTGTTCTTTTACATTAATAAAGTTTGTAGCAAATTCTGATATTTCCAACTTCTTATGTTCGTTTTAGTCTCACGACTTTCACACCATCGCTCAAGAAGACTCGCCCTCAGATGTCTTCACCACTTCCTCCAACATCAATAAGATAACATAAAACCCACCCACACCCCACAAATACACCCCACCATACTGTAT
>NW_022712527.1:0-697 GCF_011630105.1 Anneissia japonica
TCGGGTTAACTCACAAGCTGATCTAGCTTAATTTTGGGGTACCGGTTTTTTGCGTCTGGCACCCATCCCCCCACCATTGGAAATGTCTGGCATTGTCCATTCGTGATATCTTGAACTATGCCGAATATATTCTGATAGGTTTCATTGGGTTAATTCATAAGCTGATCTAGCTCAATTTTTGGGGCCCTTTTTATGCCCCTCCTGACCACACCCACCACAATGGGACCGGCAGATGCCCATTCTCCTACATAGACAGGCACATAGAACATTACTATATACACAAAAATTGGTTAACTTTCTAGCTCCTGCTCTAACATTCAGCCAAAGGCCAGTGAAAGTTGAGACGGCAGCCGGGTTTTTATCGATATTTGCGATCCTTATGTGTCATGGTTTGCTGGAGTTGCGTTCAATTTAAATCTCCGAACTTCTTAAGCTGAGATATTCTATAAATATAGCCTTTTATCGCAGGCTACAATTTAAAAACGGGTGACCAAATAAAGAATTAGGTGCTAAATTTTGATTTAATGCTAGGTAAGTTAAAAACAGAGATTCAGTCCGAGTGGGACTCATTCAAAAATTCGAGGGGGTTCGCTAGAAAACAGGGGGGTTCGCTAGAAAACGGGGGTTCGCCTGAACCATAAATACCCCCCTGACTACGGGCCTGCAGGGGAAGGAATGCTTTCCCGTCCAGAAAGAT
>NW_022712528.1:0-567 GCF_011630105.1 Anneissia japonica
ACTTTTCATTTTCTTGGTCAATTTTCACAAATCAAATTGCAGTTTATAGAAGCATTTAACAAGCTTGCGGTAAAAAGAAATCAAATGTAATAGACATTGCGAAGTACCCAAAATTAATAAAATAAAAACTAACACCATAAAACGAATGGCACACATAGACTAATAATTGACGGCTGTACTCGCAACTAGTATCGGATTGTCGATGCCACAGTAAAGATCAAAGGACTGTACGCACGCGCTATGTTCGAGAGCGGAGATGTGCGTCCTTTTGTTGAATTACCTTGAGACAACACAGCACCCAATCCCGTCCCCGATGCATCTGTTTCAAGAATAAATGGTTGTGAATAATCAGGATAAGCAAGGATAGGAGCACTGGTTAAACGGTCCTTTAATGTTGCGAATGCAGTATCACACTGAATCCAATTAAACAGAATAGGTGGGTCCCGTAAATAAGTACGTTTGTGAGATCGTTTGTTTGTGTTAGCGTAGCCAGACGTAAGTACATATAAAGGTGCCGCTATAGAAGAAAAGTTAGGAATGAAACGGCGATAATACCCACAGAACCCT
>NW_022712529.1:0-1415 GCF_011630105.1 Anneissia japonica
CAAAAAGATGATCCTGACAATAACAAGAGGTGATCCGCTAGTGTTAGCGGATCACCAAAAAGATGATGATCCCTGACAATAACAAGAGGTGATCCGCTAACGTTAGCGGATCACCAAAAAGATGTTGATCCTGACAATAACAAGAGGTGATCCGCTAGTGTAGCGGATCACCAACTAGATTTGAACTCGTCACTGAGGACGAGTTAGGTGATCCGCCGAAATTTGACCCTCATTAAGATCACGTGGTGCTGATTGAAAAGTGTCTTAATATGCTAAAATATGCTGTAATTAGTTTTTTTAAATTAGAAGAATTTTGAGCATTTTAAAAGATTTCCACATGTGTACACGTACGTCTTGACGCCCGTGAGCACGATAATAGCACAAAGAGTGACTCCTGATATGAATAATGTGTCAGGAACACAAAGTATGTAACAAAACGTGAATTCCAGCTTTAATATGTGCTGTGTGCGTGAAAATGAACGTACGGCGGGTAAATTATGGCAAGTTTTGAAATGCTGAAAATGACCCGTAACGTTCTTTAAACTATCTGAATAGTAATATGGAGAATTTTCTAATGTTAACAGACACGTATGTCACCATGTGTGCGTGTACAGTAATATCACACGAAATTAAACATTGTCAAGTGTATTTAAAACCGCCTGTTAGTTGGTAATGCCACACGAACTTTCCCTTCACATAACCTATATATATTAGTCTGATAGCGTCGAAATACAGTCTGCCGTCCTCATCTGTTTTATTGTTTTACATCTTTTAAGAATGAGAGATAAAAGGGCTCCAAAAATTCATTCTTTAATGACCATGTTGACGTGATCAAAATGAAAAATGAAGAGACACGTCTTCAAGAGAATTGATTTAGCTATAACATACTCACAGGTAGGAGACAATCAATCAAGAATAAGCGAGATACGTTCAAACGAGTATAAACATAATGGCATCATAAGTAAAAATTCAATTTTTTATTTCAAATGGCAATATGATGACGTCACAATGTCCGATCAGCAATTATGAAGTAAAAAATCGTATCTACAACTCATGTGCTTTCAGATTATGTAGTAAAAATTGGGGGTCACCTTTCATCTTAAGGAGCTATAACTGATTAAAAATATTCATGGTTTTATGCATATATAAATGTTGACGCACGCGTACGTGCACGCTAAAAAGCGCGAACGGAAAACTAAGGTACATAACATGCTAACGGAAAATTAAGGTACATAAAATTGAATCTTGACCTGAAGCTTATGCTCACCTAATATGATTTAGAAATGACGAATGGTTAAGATTATATGGGGTCATCAACGTTTTGAAGAAAGAAAAAATGAGGGGGTCAGAAAAAAAACAATTTTTTTTTACCATGATGACGTCATCAAAATGTAAAAAAAAGTCAAATATATAAA
>NW_022712530.1:0-502 GCF_011630105.1 Anneissia japonica
TTAGTAATTGTTCTGACAAAGTGTATTGTCTCCTTTTTAAATCATACTATGTGAATATGTTCTGTTTTTCGTTATTTGCAAATTTTATGTATGGTTCTTTAAACTGCATTTAGTACTAAACTACCTAGACACTGTAGTGCCACTTAGTAACTCTGTTCCTTCATTTTATGAGTATTTGCATAAATTGGTGTATTGCTTCATGAATAGAACTAACTAAATAACTAATAGCTACGACTTAGGTTTTCTTCCGTTGCATCCTCCCATGCTTGGGAAATCCAACCAACGCAATCCTTGATTGTCAACTGCTTGATAACATTTGGAATGTCGTCATCGTTCGCCAGGATGTGTCGTAGGAGATGCTTTTTGTAGCCTCGTTTCAGGGGTTCCAAGATCCCCTTGTCCATAGGTTGAATCACGCTAGTGGTGTTTGGGGGAAGATACTCAACCAAGACGTTCCCATCCTCAGAAACGAGTTCTTCTTTGGGAAAGGGGGGGGGGGGGG
>NW_022712531.1:0-963 GCF_011630105.1 Anneissia japonica
AGACCGTGGCAGGGAGGCCGCGTCATACTGCAAACAAACCATTAGCATGGGATTGAGTTTGGAAAGAAATCGAAGAAACAAAAAAAACCAAACAAAACAAATGGACGTCAGGCACACGATCGCCCCGTTCCTCGGCCATCCGCCCATCTCGTTGCAGGACGTTCTCGACGGCGATCTGTACCCGATGGAGGAATTGCGAGCCATCAGCGGGCATCCGGATTACTACGGTTACGCCGACCGCGGCGCGTCCGTGACGGATCGCGACGTGGTCGTCAAGAAGGACGTCAGACTCAAGACGAGAATCCTGATGGATTCCACGTTTCCCGAGAATCCTGACGATCACACGCCGTGGTTTCTACCGACCGTAATCTACAGAGGACTGCCCGTGTTCAGCATAACGACGAGAGTCGCACCGGCCGAAGTGTTGGACCGTTGCACGGCCGCCTCGGACGTTCCTGCGCTGGGCATGAGAACCTACTCAAGGGAGTACACTGGACAGATGTGGGGAGGTGCCATAGACATAACTCCCGAAGCGACACAACGGAGCACGGACGACCAACTGAGATCAATGTTTCGGTTGAAGGAGCTTCAGCTGACCAATTCTATGCGAATGACGATGCAACACGTCGTCTACGGTCGTCTGATGGCCGGACCGAGCATCGAGTTCGTGAACATGCACAACACCGCCGACGATAGAATGAGCAAACGCGAACTCTTCTACTATTCGTGGCAAACCCGAATCGACGGGTTCTTGCAGTTTAATCTCAGGAGAACGAGCACGTTGGCCGTGTTCGTGGATTTGGAAAACTCCCTTCGGTACAGCGCCACCGCCGCGGCCGGTACTCCGGTCGACACGATCCTCGTGCACCCTACCCTGGTGGATCAACTTCCGCTCAAGGACGCACCGCCTGCACCCTCGCGACAGGTATACTTCAGGTGCGCGCAGACAGACAGGAAGGAGCT
>NW_022712532.1:0-991 GCF_011630105.1 Anneissia japonica
CGCTGTAACTCACAGGAAGTAAGGTCAACTTAAATTTCCATAGGTAAGATCGTCATTATAAGCTCCGCCCACCTACCAATGCTCGG
Source organism: Anneissia japonica (assembly GCF_011630105.1). NCBI lineage: Eukaryota > Metazoa > Echinodermata > Crinoidea > Comatulida > Comatulidae > Anneissia > Anneissia japonica. The sequence goes on from NW_022712532.1 coordinate 87, forward strand.
CATCAATGCCATGTTTTTATTAGTTGCACTATTGACTAGAAATGCGTTCTGGAGGAATTTAACCGCTTTTGAAAAACGTGTTTACACTTGTTTGGGATGTTATTCAGCTGAAAGATGCCCATAGAATTTGATAGTGTGGAGCTCTACTCTTATTATATAAGATAGGACAGTCAGATTTGGTAGCTGTTTTAATACCTCCTTGGATCAGCTAAACATCGACCAGCTCTTCAAACATACTCATTGAATAACTGACCAGTGGGGGTAATTCAAACACTTTAGTCTAAAAGTCTTCACTGTTTCATTATATTTCTATTTTATTGAAAATTTTTTTGATCTAAATAAAAAAAACCTTATGAATCACTTTTGTGTGGGTCAATTACTCAGGTCAGCTTTAGAATCCTCTAGATATGATGTCAAGAGGGATCACCGGTCACTTGCATCTTGTTTATATTTTGTAGTGTGTCCGAGGAGTTGTGTTAAGTATTGAATAATTTAGCATTGAGTGGCCGACTGATGCATGTTAACCCTCTGGATACCGTATTCTTTTGTAGTGCAAACCCTTGAATACCGGATTCTTTTGCAGTGTAACAAGGTTTTTTGCTTTTTTTGAGTATACGTCGTTCTGGTGGATTTTTGGGAACTTTCTGTAAATTATACAGAAAAATGTTTCTAAAAACAAAGAAAGCTTATAGAATAAGCTTTCATTTGATGTATAATTTATATTTTTGGGATTTTTTTTTCATAATATAATATAATATAATTTATATATAATATAATAGAAATTACAGAAAAATGCTACATATAAATCGTCAGCAAAAACCGAAAAAAAATAAATTATAGCCAAAAAAATAAAAACAAATATAAAACATTCCTATTCCACACAGTTATATAATGTATTTACCCAA
>NW_022712533.1:0-803 GCF_011630105.1 Anneissia japonica
CAATGTTTTTTGACTAATTTGCTATAAATTACGGACAGAGGCCTAGCTATAGTTAGCAGAGAGCTGCTGCTAGGCCCAGCTAAACCTTGGCTAAACCACCACACTGTATGTTGTACAGTCAGCCTATATTGACATGGAAGATTAGATCGGTCTATCCATGGAACGATTTCCTTAGCCTATTACGAATTGATATTTATTATATTAGACTTGTGTCTTGCATTAACATTTAATTGATTCTTCAACGATTTCTATAAATGTTTATTGAACACTTAAATGCAAAATTAAGCCTAGTATTGGTAGGCAGGCCTAGTTATAGGCTACAACTTGGCGTTTTTGAACTTGAGGGCGCTATTCTTACAAACTTCTCATTTACAAATTTTCTCAATTACGAACTGCTTTCAGCCCAAGGTGTACGTAAATGGGAAGGTTGACTGTATTGTGTGCCCACATTAAGCCAAATAAAATTAATTGTTAGCTTCACGTCCCCGCCCGCACCAATTTTTTGAGCCGCTTGAATTTTGTTACTATTTTGCAATTTTTTATATACAGTAGAACCTCGATTTTACGTACTTTACGGGACCGGAGGGCATACGTAAATCGGGGGATTCGTAAAATAGAGGTTGGGTTAAATTTGTGGTAACCTTTGGCCTAATACGTACGTAACGCTCAATATACGTATGTATGAACGAACGATGTTACCTAGCTAGGCTAGACCAAGCCTCTAGGCCTACGAATAACACCATGTGTTTAGTGTTTTTATTCATCACTTTACGATGTCATAATAAAGTGTTCAAATAAAACCG
>NW_022712534.1:0-1109 GCF_011630105.1 Anneissia japonica
AGTCGAGCAGGCCTTGGCCCAAGGCTAGCTGACGGGATTTTTTTTGCTAGGCCCAGGTAGGCCTAGGCCAGGCCCAGGTAGGCCTAGGCCAGAATTTGAGGAATGCAACAAAACAGATGAAGATGAGACTTACTGTAGGCCTAATTAAATTCAATAGTTGACATGCTTTGTTTTAGATTAAAAAATAATAATGAACAAATCCCGGCGACAAAGCGTCGATCCGACTGTACCCAGCCGCATTGTTTGCCGTAATTTCACATGTTTGACGATTACCACGATGATTGTGTATGTCACTGATTCATGTGCACTCATTTATTTATTTTTTGTCCATTTACACACATTATATATCAATTATGTAATTAAAAGTGAAAAACTTAAAATACAAAATGAAAACAAAGTAAAGAAATAAAACATAAATCAGGTTTCGTAAATGTTTAATAATCTTCCTGCCCCGGACCATGATCTCACAATAAAACACTTGAATGGTCACGATTTCAACTTTAACCTTTGAATGTGTGCAGAGCAACCGTGTCATGCCGGCCCACGATGTTCGCTATGACTCAACTGGGCCTAGGCTGTTAAGTTAGCGATGAATAGCAGGGCAGTGCAGTATTTTGTTACAATTAACGTAACCACGGAAACATTTATTGTATTCTTATTGTCTTTATCAATTTAGCTTGTCTATTGTATTTAGGTAAACTAATTATTTTGTTACAATTTGTAAACTGTTGAAATAATAGGGTGGTTGGGAGCTTGTAAATCCTGGTTGGAAATGTTGAGTGCTGGACGGGCCCGTCCACCGCCGACCAGCGTGGTGACATCCCTGGGTGCCGCATATTTGATGGTTAATAATTTTTCAGTAAAATGTCTGTGTTATTTAAATTACAGTATACATTGAGGTAATAGTCACTAAGAACAAACTTTCAATTGGATTGATTTCAAAATCAAATTAAGTTAGACCTCCTAAGTCTACAGTACAAGTTTGAATTTAGTGAAAATCTAAACCAGAAATATATTCTGCCCCAATGTCTTACCATTATTGATATATATTGAGTTCATATTAATGATAAAATGATACTCCCGGGCGGATGCATAGGGTGCGATGGTTG
>NW_022712535.1:0-2136 GCF_011630105.1 Anneissia japonica
AATATATAACGTAAAAAGCCATGTTATTTTTGCTAAATAATAAGTTAACAGATGGCGCCTCATACCGTAGTACTTAAGAACCCTGCACTTTCGATTCCACTCAGTGCATATGACTTTGCGGTGAATTTCAATGACGTCATCTTTGTCTCAGCGTATCAACGTCCCAGTGTATCAGCGTCTCAGTGTCTAAGTGTATCAGCGTTTATAAGACAACGAAGGGGAAATAACACAAAAGATATTCCCCTTGGGCGATTATTAGGCCTAGTAAATAGTACGGTATATATCTGTAGGTTCTTCATTATAAGGCTTAGGCCAAGGTAATTAATGCTGAAATTATTATTATTATTATTATTATTATTATTATTATTATTATTATTATTATTATTATTATTATTATTATTTAACATTAATTACATTACAATGATAGTTTGGACAAAATAACCCCGGAATGGTATATTATTTATTTAATAATATTTCTCTATGCGCTCTATTTTTTATTTCATGCTTCAATTTTGTCCTATTTTCCCCCCAAAAAATTTCAGTCAATGTCAGTATGTTGGTGTCAGTCTATGACCCTAGGCCTAGTTTAAGGAGGGGCCTAGGTAAGATCTCAGCCTGTTAGGCCTCTTTCTCTCTAGCCTTTGGTATTTACTGTACCTATCTACACTTTATAACAGGAGGTACTAGCTGTTGTTGTTGTAGATAATACACTAACGTTTAACAACATCCAAGAAGGTCACAGTTAGCTACACACGTACATCCCATAAGTCCGTGAGATTTCATAGGCCTACCGTAGGTAAACATAGAAAGAGCAATACAGTACTGTAATAGTAAAACTCGAGCGTCACGACATTGCGAAGTGTCTGATCTTGTTCCTCGTATCGTACTCACTCGAGTCAATCCGAAATGTCCCGAGTGAAGTTTCATGCAAATGTTTCGTACGGAAAAAAAAATCGCGCGCGGCGAACGGTGTGGTAAGAGTGGTCAAGGGTCAAAAGTTTCCAATTTAGCAAGAGGGCGCCATTCATGCCTTATTATAGAATTTGCACGTATAAATCGCGGAGAATGCTATCTTGTGTTTATAAGATCTTTGCTTTAGAGTTAGACCGTGACTAAAACTGCGAGTTTATCGCCCTCTATATAAATGTTGGCCAATCACAGGCCACGAAACTTGCTGCAGTAAGTTACTAATCGAATAGACTGGGTTCCAATCCCTAATCTTTGTCTTTAAATCTATTTTGACACCAATGGCGTTCCATATTACATATTTGCTTGGCGTTTCATAGTATACTTTTTCTTGGTAATTCGCATAAAAGTTTCTCGATATATACCGTCGCTGGTGGCGCTCTCCAAAACTTAACTATATAACTAGGAAAACCTATAATTAGAGACTTGTGGCAAGTCTACTAATCGAATTGCAATTAAAAAACCGAACAAATGAGCTATAGCTACTATTCATAAGTACGTATGAATTTTTAAGCATAAAACGGCGGTAAATTTAAAGCATTTCCATATTTTAATTACATTTTGAATTTTTAAGTAAGTTAAAATTATAAATTAAACATTTGAATTAAAAAATATCTGTGTCCGTTAAAGAACAGTTAAATAATAATAAATAACCCTGTATAGTTTGTATACTATTTTTTTGTTATTAACTATTGAAAAGCCTGATTGTAAACAATTCATCATTTAAAAATTTTTATCTATTTTAGTTATTTGCTTTTGTTTTAATAAAAGTTTAATGTTTCTATTTTTCAAATCTGTTGTAGCTCTTATTTTTTTTCTATTTGGCTTTACTCCCTTCTTATTCTTTATTCTGTACTTTACTTTGCCAAATAAATATTATTTTTATTTTATTATTATATTTTTTTATTATTTATTTTTTTAAATTAATTAATTTATTTATTCATTTATTTATTTATTATTATAGAACCTTAATTGTATTAACTGGACATGCTTCTAGGCTGATTGCTTCCCCCCTCACCCCAGATATTCCCCCGTGACATTTACCACCGGACTGTTTCTCCCCTAGGACAATTTCTCCCTTCCTATTCTTTATTCTGTACAAGTTTGTACTTTACTTTGCTAAATACACATTATTATTTTATTATTATTATTATTATTATTTATTTATTT
>NW_022712536.1:0-1245 GCF_011630105.1 Anneissia japonica
GGTATGTGTCATTTAAAGTATCATCTGTATATTCAAACATGTTTATTTATAAAATACTAATCTTCATCTTGAATATATTTTCCTTCTAAATGAGAAATTTTAATATAATTGCCCACAACGATTCATTCACTACCATTAACAAAAATGGTAACAAATACAGACACTAGTAAGAGTAGATCAAACTATTGTTTTCCAAATAACGTTATTATTTATCACCGGCCATGTCTCAACACCTCAACCTCTATATTTGGCCTGATTTCCTTTTTTTTGGGCCTTAAATATTTTGGGAGATATGAAAAACATACTTTATTTTCTATATCTGACCTATTTTGCACACAACTGACCTGACAATTGTGGCAGATTAAGATAGGCGGGGGATCCAGAAAAGTGTGTAACAATAAGGAGAAATTGGGAAAGGGTGTCTGATTTATGTTATATTTTCGGAACTCTCTTCTGTCTTGTCACCCTCCTATCTTTGAATCAAAAATATGTATGATTAAATTGAATTGAAATTTATTCCGATAATAAATACACAAAAAAAACCAAAAAAAAAAACAGCTGTTGACTATGTAATTGCTAACTTCTATTCCCCACCCACACACACTGGATCCGCACGAGGACAACCAAAGCCAAGAAGGAAGTTGATCACATTACTATTAGTAAAGTAGTTTATACTTGTATAAAAGTAGGATTAAAATAAAATTATTTATTTATTTGCATTGATAGTTGATTGTGTGTTGTGTTAGGCCTTTAATTTGATTTATTACTGAAACCTGTACAATGAAACTTTCAATTTTCTCTGTTATTGCAGCCAAATCTGTTATTGCAGCCAAGTTGATGATATTACTAATATCAAAACACTTCGGGTAGTCCTGTACATCCAGTATGATTTATATTTTTCTCCAAAATAATATGAATGTCTTGATGAATGATGAATTCAATATTCTTAATTTCTGCAAACACAATATTATTAATAATTATGATGTTGATAGAGTAAACAACAGGCACTTAACTTAATAGTGTACAGCCATATATATATATATGGCTGTATATAACAATGCTGTGGGAAACAATGGCTGGATCTCGGTAGAGATACAAAAATGATAAAAAACAGCTAAAAAGTAAACGTAAGTAAACAGCCAGAAATAGAACCAGAGCTTTCGGACAACACTAGTCTTTCCTCAGTGGCGAGTGAGTGAGGGTTGAAAAAGCCAGATAGTATAAAGTGAGAATTTCATACAAGCA
>NW_022712537.1:0-1663 GCF_011630105.1 Anneissia japonica
ATATTTGTTAATATCATTAACACAATAATACAATTTGACGTGGCTTAATTTTGAATAGACGATCAGGTGTCTCTTAGACTGCTAGGGTAAGGGGGCCCTGGGGACTGGGGACTAAAGCTTTTCCCCTGAGAACACATTTGGGCAAGATCCTGCATTACTGTTCTAGGTAGTGGTAAGTGGAGCTCGGGGTCCTTCTGGGCCCCCTTTGCGCTTTGGGTCCAGGGCTATATCCCTGAGATCTCATGGCGTTGCACCAATGATGAGAACATGCAAAAATAGTGTTTATCTGTGGATATGCTACCGACAAAATAGTGTTGTTTATCTCCAAATATAGAAATTGTATCTTCACATAATATATCAAAATGCAGTACATCAACTATTGAGGCGACCAAACAATGAGAAATTTAGCATGGGTTTTAGTCGTATAATGTATGACTAAATTTTCTGAATGTGTAATGGTTTGGAAACATTAGTATGTGTCAATTTACCGAAAGCACATTCGATAAAATATTCTTTTCGGGAGTCTTGTATCATCATTATTTAATAATAATAATAATAATAATAATAATAATAATAATAATAATAATAATAATAATAATAATAATAATAATAATAATAACAATACTAATACTAATACTACTACTAATAATAATAATAACAATAATAATAATAATTATTATTATTATTATTATTATTATTTCTCATCGATCATTTGGAAATATTATTATTATTGTTATTGTTATTATTGTTATTATTATTAGTAGTAGTAGTATTAGTATTAGTATTGTTATTATAATAATAATAACAATAATAACAATAACAATAATAATAATATTTCCAAATGATCGATGAGAAAATATACAACAAATACAATTTAAAATTATGACGATACTTTTGATAAAGATCATGTCAGGCAATAATTGGAAACTTTATTAGGCCTAGACATTGCTAGGCCATACGCTACACACGAGATCTGTCGAATCATGTATGTAGCATATGGCCTAGCAATGGCTAGGCCTAAAAAAGTTTCCGGCATTTTGCCTAACATTATTTTTATTAAAAAGTATCGTCGTATTTTTGAATTTTATTGGTTGGATAATAATAGTAGTAATAATAAAACTCCTGTAAGTGTTTACGAAATAGCATATACAAATTACAATAATACTGTATTTCATTGGTTGATGCAGAAATTTTAAAGCAAAATATGCGTTTGACGTACTGACCTTTTTCACACATAGGTAAAGCGGTGTTATTACAATTAACGTAAGTTAGCAAGCCTCTTGGATACATTTCAGTGCAATCCTTATCATTACTGTGAACGTTAGGTACTCTGACAGACAAGTCTAATATTAGTAAACCAACAAAGAAAAAAAAATACAGCTTAGATGTATTCAGATTTAAAAACTTTTTCCATTAATTTTTATGATTTTGTTTCAGAAATCAATATCTAATTATTAGTTTATCAATCTACAGAGGTTATAATCTTAAGCAAAACAAAATAAATATTATTCAGAGCTTCATTTCGGTTTATTTATTTGAAGAAGGAATCATTAAAGAGGTATAAAAAAAAAACCAGTCTGTTGGCGATCCCCATTCCATAATGACTTAGTCGCATACCGGTACTAAATATATTGACTCGGACAGTAGTTATTTCTCTCCATAA
>NW_022712538.1:0-1012 GCF_011630105.1 Anneissia japonica
GCGTCCTATACACGTCAAATTCCTGAAATTCCAAGACAGGGAGATGATAATCAAACAAGCTGCATCGCGACTTAAAGGTAATAAATTCAACGATAATTCTATCTTTATATCGGATGATGTCAGCAAAAAGGTGAGAGACGACCGAAATGGACTCAAGCCTGAAAGGAAACGCCAGCAGGACCTAGGCAACATTGCCGTAATCCCCTGGTCAATCCCTGCTTGTCTGCTAGTGAAAACCAAGGACGCTAAAGGCTGGAGGAAGATCGAAGTCAACCAGTTAAAGTAGAACCAAAAAACTTTCATTTTGATTGCCCTAATATATTCCATATTATCCGTTTGACAATAGTCAACTTTATATTAACTCTTTGATTAGCTATTTATATATTGCACAATCATAAATGGTATTCTCTTTGTATTATATTCTAGTTAAGTCGACTTTTTGCACGCAACTGTTTGGAAAACCACTAAATTATTACTATTATTATTATTATTATTATTATTATTGTTATTTTTTTCACACTCCATTATTGTCGACTATTGGTATTGGTAATTATTCATTGTTACTTATATCCTACTCAAAATAATACCACTTACCTTTAAAATGAATTACTCGCACAACTATATACTGTTACTTTCTACTCATTATGTGAAAGTATTGTGTAATAAACCTGATCTAAATTGACTTCTTGCGACTTTGTGCACTCGTTTGTCTTATTTCATACATTATCTATATTTCTTCATTTATCTTTTTTTTTTCAGTAGATATGCTATAATACGGTATCTAATATTGCCATAATCTGGTTCTAACTTGTCAATGCTTATATGGTAACTATCGAGACGGTTAAAGCTTATTTTGTCCTCATCTCTTGTGTTACTATACGTTCAGTACCGGTATATTGCAACAGTTTATATGTATGTAAGTCCTTTTATAATCTTTGTTTTAATTAAATTTTCCCTTTACTTTGATTTTTATTTAACTCATTATTATAATGAATTGATACTAAAGAATCTT
>NW_022712539.1:0-614 GCF_011630105.1 Anneissia japonica
TCCATTCCTAGTAATGATATGCAAAATTTATAGATAAAATTTTCTGTGTTTAATTATGTTTAGACTGAGTACACAAGAGAGAGACACAATTACAGAAGGATATTCACGATAAAAATTATTCCCACTCATGTTCTAACTGATCCTGGATACCTATTGAAACAGTTGATGATAATGATGATAATGATGATGATGATGATGATGATGATGAAGATTACAAATTAAAGGAGATTAATGAGCACAATAAGGTGTATTCTATTCTAAAGCTAATCAACTACACAATAGAAAAGATGTTTTTAATATTTTGCTGCTTTGTTCAGGTTTACTGGGGACACATCACAAATTATTTATATAATTTTTTTTCAAATACCATATTTATAGAGGGTGACCCTTCCAAATTAACCTAAAATGTCAGTTGACAATCAGGGGCCCTCCCAAATAAGATGTTTTATGAGGCTTAGATGGAGGAGATATTTTTCAGTTGTACAATCACAGGATTTGAACCCAGGTCCCTGGCATTGAAAGGAAAGAAATTAATATCATTTCTTACCCGTTCTCTTGAAGTCTGCACATAGTTTTAACCTTTTTCTGATGCTACTTTCAGAATGTGTTGGAAA
>NW_022712540.1:0-3638 GCF_011630105.1 Anneissia japonica
TACTATATAAAATATATTTATTTTCAAATTTCATATGTGTTATACTATATAGAGGTTTTTTATGTTCCTATAGAGATAGGCCTAATCCCTATAAAATTTTTATAGTACGTTAAAAAAAATACAGGTAAATGCCTATAATTTTTTTATAGAATAAATATAGAAATTATATAGTTAGTTTTATTATAGAGAACTTGTCATATCGTTTGTATAGAATATTCTATAGAATTTCTGAATGTGCAAGATGTAAACATGTTGATTGGACTATACTGGTCAGACACGAATGTGTCAATAAATGAAATTGAATTGAATGAAACAAAAAAAAATTAAGATCATAGAAATTACATTAAATATGTGTATATAGAATGTTATAGAATTCTATAGAAACTAGTTCCTCTATAAAACAATTTTATAGAATATAATTTCTATAGAAATTGATTAATCTCTATAGAAGGTCTATATAGTTCTATAGATTTTTTCTGTAAGTGTACTTTCTAAGCCTTTGAAAAATCTAAATTGTCATATTTTTGGGAGATTTTCCCTGCTTCCCTATTCTGCTGAAATAATTAAAAAAAAATTATATTATGAAAGTCCTGGCAGTATAATTAACATTACATAGCCAAAGTCTAGGCCTATACTAAATCATGGTGTATAATAAAACATACAACTTTAAAACACAAGTTTAACCATTGAGGAAAAAAACAAGCTAACAATAACAGGTGTTGTCATTTAATCTGTTCAGCCAACCACAGATAATCTCAAATTACTTAATTTGATTGGTCACTTTATCCATGTTTATCACTGAAGGCCATGGAAATTAACAAAGGTGCTTTTGAATGTTATCAGTTAACTGAAATTTGTTAGTGGTTTTAGAGCTCTTTTTCAGTGCACATTTATGATGATGAAACAGGCAGTTTAACCGTATTTTCTGAAGTATTTCAGCAGTACTAATAGGTAAGAATTGTTTTTCTATTATTATTCATTTAATGTTGTTTAAATTGGCGCATTAGACTTAATATAATGCGCCTTTTAAGTCAAAACTTGGATTGGTTTGGATTAGATTGGATCTCTAGGCATAGGAGCCTAGCTAGGGGATAACAAGCATGCTATGACCTAGGCCTATTATTAAGAAAAGATAGAACTGAGGATATTCTAAGGAGGGCTAAGCTCAGTCTGCCCTATAATTTAAGTATTGGAGGGTGGTAAATTGGGCCGTGTTCTCACTTATTTATTATTGTAAAATCCATGATATGATTTTTTAAATAATTTTTAGGGGTAGGCCTAGGCCTTTATAGGCTAGGCCTATGCTACTGTTATTATTATCATTATTACCAAAACTCCCTCATATTTACAACAATTTTTGCATTGATCTGTTAAATGCTTCTATTTATGTGAACAAATTAAGATTTCTTTTGGTAATGTTGCAGAACAGAATAAACATTATTTTTTTTTTTCAATTTCCAATTCACGGCAGCAGGTGAGCTAACTGGTAAAAAATAAAATTTTATTTTTATTTTAAATCTTCATCTTCGTCGAACAGTGGGTTTGCAAAACAAAATATCAAAAAAGTATCGCTTAATCATTATATGTTGACTTCTTTCAGAATTTGTTGGTAAAGGATTTTTTTTTCTTTAAGTGAAAACTCATGAAATAAGAAGGTGTTAATGTTTGTTTAAAGCATTATTGCGGCAGTCGGAGAAAGGAAATTACCTGACTTTCAAAGGTGAATAATTTTTTTTTAATTTTCAGGTTTTTAACACTTTAAATATAGGAACTCACTAGTACTAATGGTGGATGTTATCAACTAATCAATAATGTGTATGTAAGGCCTACTCCATAATGGATATTAACATGTTGCACAATATTTTAATGTTTTTAAAACTAAAAAAAATGGATGAAACAACTAATTCACTAACTAATGATTAAGAAGTGTGCTAGTCTCTTATTTCAGCTACCGCATATCATACTCTTATTTTAATACATTCATGTCGAAGGAAAATACAACATTTAAAATGTGGGTAGAAAATTTTAAGATACATTTTCAATAAACGGCAAAATCTGCTTAATTATTATGATTTAAAATTTTAAAATCATTAGAGCATTATTCATATTCCAACTGACAGTTCTTGTTTATTTTGCCCTGCCCCTCAATTTGTATTTTGACCTAGTGTATGTATTTTTATGATTTTTCATGACTCACTTTTTTTTTTCAAAAAAAGGGTTTCAAAATGCACAGGACAACTGCATGTATCACTTTGCTCTGATTTAAAGAATTGTTTTGTTATGTCTTTCAGCATGTGAAGCAAGGGTGAAAATCTGAAGCCATCATGATTCAATATTTCAAAACTAGTTTGGTCACTCTGCAGAATTCACAACGGCATCTTTCAGCAAGATTTCCAATTTGCTTAGCTACCATTGGACAAGAAAAAGCACGGATATAGACAGCTCATACAGAAAATTGCTGGTTTATACACAACTGTAACGCGACAGATTTTTGAACAGGGTTTTGTATAGTAAACTCTAGTTGAGGCTTTAAATTACAGAAAAAAAAAATCTGATTTGAAGACTGTAAAGCATTTAGGTAACGCTGGAATTTGAAGTATGTGCATCAGTAAGGCTTAAGACGAACAATATTATGTGAAGGGGTATGCAAGTTATCGAGACCCTAGGGATTAATATCCCTACCCCATGATGCATACAGTAGTTGATGTTTTTAATTAAAGAAATCATGGTTTGTATATCTTGAACTCAGTGTATTTTGTATGTCTGCAGGAGTTGTTTAAGCCATTATTATTTTTCCATCCAGTAGCCACTCCAGCTCGAAATCAAATGCATCAATCATTCAATACTGCTTGTGCATGCAAACAATATTGTGGCAGTGGAACCAATGGCTGTCAACAACCAGCTAACCCATCAATAACAATTTACTAAGCAACCATTGCTTGCATTAACATTAACAAACAGTATATATTTACAAAAATAAGAAATTTATATGAATATGTTATAAATCATTATAGCTTTCTTATAAGAATAACAACTAAAGCATTCACAGAGGATTCCTGCAAGACACCTATACGATTCCTTTAGGAAATCTATAGGATAATAAAGTAATACTTATAGGATTCCTATATAATTCTTATAAGACACCCATACGAATCCTATGGAAACCATATAGGATTCTTGTACGATATCTATAGGGACCCTGTATTATTCATATAAGACTTCTATAAGATTCCTTTAGGAAATCTATAGGACTTCCTTAAGATATCTTTAGAATTACTAAAAGAGTTCTATAGGATTCTTATAAGACGCATATATGATCCCAGAAAGAAATCTGTAAAATTCCTATAAAATATCTATAAGATTCCTAAAAATATCTACAGGATTCCTATATAATTCATATAAGACTCCTATAAGATTTCTATAAAGGTATCTATAACCTTCCTATATCATTCATATAAGACTCCTATAAGATTCCAATAAGATATCTATAAGATTCCTATAGATTTCATATAGAAACCCATAGGATTCCTATAAGATACCTATACAGTATAATTCATATAAGATTCCTATAAAGTTCCTTTAGAAAATCTATAGGATTCCTATAGGATAACTATAAGATTCCTATTTGTTTCATTTAA
>NW_022712541.1:0-894 GCF_011630105.1 Anneissia japonica
AAGAACATTTATATGCAGTTGTACTTCGCAGCACTTCACTTGCAATTTGCAATTTCTAGTTTAATTTTATTCTTTATAAAATATTGGTTAATTTCTTTATTTGTACAATTGTCCTATGATAACACTATCCGGCATAACATTATAATTTACCTTCACAAAAAAGAATTATTTACTAAAACCATGATAATGTACAGAAATATTACAAGAGAAAAAAGACAAGTACTGTTCTCTTTTTTCATTCATTCATTTGTAATTGAACTTTAAATGTCGGAATTATTTTTTAGTATTGCATTTCTTCAGTTAAGGAATATACATTTTCTTTTAAATCCATTAATGACTGTGCAGGAAAAAAAATTTCAAAAATGTAGGCTACATAAATGTTAAACTCTTCTTGTCTAGGTCAACACAACATGACGGCCACATGTGATTTTTGACGTACAAAAGAATTTAATTTAATCCGGGTGGAAAGACTGTGTTTGTGTTATTAATCCCCATTGCTAAAGGGGTTTCATAAAATTTGCATTCAAGACCCAGGACTCTAAATTTGGAAGGCAGCCATCTTAACCACATACAGGCAGATTAGTTACTGGTATTTTGGTGTAGAAGTAAATATAATATGCATATGGCATGAGTTATAAATTAGAGTGTGTGGCAATTCATGGGATGCAACCCAAATTGGCACATAGTTACATGGTGCATGATGCAATGAGTTATACATTGCGGTGTGTGGCAAAGCGATATTCATGTGCTGCACCCCAAATTGGCACATAGTTACATGATGCATAACGGCATGAGATATACATTACAGTGTGGTGGCAAAGCGATATTTGTGGGCTGCAACTCAAATTGGAACATAGTTACATCATGCATAACCTACTTAATGAGCATCAAAAT
>NW_022712542.1:0-571 GCF_011630105.1 Anneissia japonica
TTTCGAGTACTTTTCCGAAAAACTTCAAACTTTTAATGGAATAGTGTTTGTTTCAGGCTATCTCAATTTGAAAAAAAATTACATTTTGACTCAACTTTTTAACGTTGTCAATTTTTGCAGAAAAGTGCTTATCTCACCGAGTTGAGCACTTAGTGCACATTTTTGTCTTTCCGCCATATTTCGAGTACTTTTCAGAAAAACTTCAAAACTTTCAATGGAAAAGTGTTTGTTTCAGGCTATCTCACTTTGACTAACAAAAAAAAAATTACATTTTGACTCAACTTTTCAACATTGTCACTTTTTGCACAAAAGTGCTTATCTCGCCGAGTTGAACACTTAGTGCAAATTTTTTGACTTTCCGCCATATTTCGAGTACTTTTCCGAAAACATCAAACATTCAATTGGAATAGTGTTTGTTTCAGGCTATCTCACTTTGACTAGCAAAAAAAAATTACATTTTGACTCAACTTTTTAACATTCTCACTTTTTGCACAAAAGTGCTTATCTCGCCGAGTTGAGCACTTAGTGCAAATTTTTAACTTTCCGCCATATTTCGAGTTCTTTTCCGAAA
>NW_022712543.1:0-599 GCF_011630105.1 Anneissia japonica
AAAATTAGCAGACGCACTGGGAAGCGTTGTTCACGGCATTGGACTGCAGCGAAAAATGATTCCCCTATCATTAATGGAACAGGCCCATGTCACGCTTCGCTGACTAGTTTTGATTTACATTTTGTGTGTCTGTGCCATAAGCAGCAAAAGTCCATGTTCTAGTGTTGTTGTAAAATGCATTTCAAACCAGGCTGGTTTTTGATTTACGTTTTGGAATAGAGTTTGCAGAGGGCGTTTGATCAAGTTAGACCTACGTTTTGAATTTGAATTACATTTTAAAGAAATTAGAACTACATTTTGAAAAATTTGAACTACGTTTTCAAAAATTAGAACTTCATTTTGGGAAACTAGATCTANNNNTTGGGAAACTAGATCTACATTTTGAGAAATTTACGCCTACGTTTTGATAAATCAGACATTGAATTTTGCAATTACATTTTGATTTTAACATGGACTTTTGCTGCGTATGGCACCCCATAGTTTCTTGGCGAGTAAAGCACTGAAGCCTATTCCACAAGGACTAGGGTCAACTCACCAATCTTGCTCTGCAAGTAAGGGGCTCTTTCATTGCTATTTTTGCTAACTTACCATATTCTATC
>NW_022712544.1:0-3208 GCF_011630105.1 Anneissia japonica
GTGGGGGAACTACCCCAGGTAGGAAACTCCGACAGTATAGGGATTTGAAATGCTTTAAATGAATCTTCACACTAACTATTTTTCTCCCCGACGAATTATGTTTGATTTCTCGAGGGGGGCGTAGGGTTGGGGAAGCTCCCGTCAAGGCTCTGTATAACCAGGGTCCTGTCTTACTATAGAAAAATATTTTTTCTGCAATAATTTGGTGTTGTGCTCTACATACCCACCCAGTAAAGGGTCGTTATTTGAGTAGTGTGTACATTTTTTAATACTAATAATAATTGTGTTGGCCACGTTTTGAGAAAATCCAAAAATGGATAGGTCTGTAGGAAAACTTTTTTTTTTCAACAACCAAATATGTGTTTATGCCTAAAAAGTAGCAAATACACATGATATAATACAACAATTTTGGATTCACATAGCGTACCATCCAGCAAAAATAGGCTATCCTGGGCCCCCTAACCTTGCCAAGGCTATTCCGGCCTTATTTGCTCATAAAAAATAAAAAAAAAAAATAAATAAAGAAAAAAATAAAATGCCGACCCTTCATTTCGTAAAATTTGGGTCGGTCGGGCGTGGCCAAAACACTCATTCCAGAAATCCTTGAGCAGTTTCCAACTAGGACCACTTCTATTTGTCGTACCATGGACGTGATTCAATGTGCACATATTATAGTTGAACCAACTTTAAAATAGGCCAATCAAACAAAAACGTGCGTGCCGATATTTCAATGGCTTTAGAAATGCTTTCAAGAGTATTTTAGTGCATCATACCGTGGTACGAAAAATAGGTAAATACCTAATGGAAGAAAATAACCTTGATTGTATACGAAGCTGTTCAAGGAATGCATGTTTCTTGCGTTGTGACTCGCAGTGTTTCATAGCACGTAATAATAGATACCGTAAATTGTAATGAATATAATTTATATGGTTTCTAAACGCGTGCTTATGGAGAGTTTGATGTTTTCGAAAAACTCAGCAGTTTAAAAAAAAAAACCAGAGTTCATTGAAAGTGATGAAAATTGATGATGATGATGATGATGATAATTCCAACTGTACTCTTGATGCCATTCTCGACAACGAAATATTGTTACGACACTACACAATGTTCGATATAGCCCTAATGTTGTATACAGCTAGTTTTGAGACGCTTCTAAAGGGTAAGGTAACTGGAGACCTTGGGTCGTGGAAAGGTATGGCAATTTATTTTGCGTCCCAGGAGGTAAAAGGTTGCCGCGGACCGAAGTTCAATAAAAAAAAATCCTGCGTGCGGGCACATGCATGCCTGTACCTCTATTTCAATTCCTGGATCCGCTACTGTTACCTGTGCTTTAAAACAACCAAACATTTAAATTTAAATTTTTTAAAAGCCAACAATTAGACATTGTCAAACGAGGGTTTTGTTCTAGATGCTCTGATATCTGGGGCAGATTCAGGGTGGGGATGGAGTGCAGAGGGTGCGGTCGCACCCCCATAAATTCTCTTAAGAAGAATAATTGTATTATATTGTTAATATGAATTATTGGTAAGATTTTTAAGGTATGAGAGTCCAATTTCTTGGCACCTGAGCTCGATATTCTCAAAATGTTCGCGCCTCAGCCCCAACCATGTTGGGGCAGAGGTGAAGTGGACTCTTCACGGACCCATGGGAGCAGATCACTGGGGAAGGGGAACACGTCCCCGCCCTACATTTTTTTGGGGGAAAGGGTTGTCCCCCTCACTTTTCGAGAATCAAGACGATATGCCTGAAAATTGTTGAAATAAACTGCATAAATAACTCAGGTTTTAACGAAAGAGCGCGGAGGCCTACAGCCAGAGCACATTATTTTATAGCAAGATACCGGTATATTCTGCCTACAAACATCTGGATACACGATTCAGGTGCTCGTGCCTTATAATTTGAGAAGTGTGAGAAAAAGCGTGCAAAGATAAAATTGGTTTTCGGCACATGAAGTAGGTAAACTAAATAAATCAAGGACAATTAAGTTTTATTTTCTATGGTACATCACAGCGATTAATTAGATTGATAATAATGAATTTTACATATAAGATTGTCATATCCGGCAATCTAGCGGTACAATTTCCCATAATTTTACCAACTCAGCCAATAGTGGGGCTGAGATGCGTGTGGACTCACACTTTTGAAGTAGATAAAGTAAATACATCAAAGACATGTTTTTAAGCAGTGTATGTTCTATGGTACAATACATCACACATTAGAATCTCCGTGGTTGTCAAAAATAGCTGATAAAAGATGAGAATTTGTTGGCGCTTCATTTTTACTATATAAATGTTGGTGATGATGAAAAATTTTGTGTCATTTCCGGCCATCTGGAAGTTCTTTAAATTTCCTCACATCAAACCAACCATGGTGGGACTGAGGTGAATGTGGCCACGCTTTGATATAGGTCAACTACAGGCCTACATCAAAGAAAGTGTTTCTTCATTTTTTTTTTCTATGGTACATCACTCATAATAATTAGATCTGGTTGCCAAAAATCACTGATTAAAAATCATGAGAAATTTGCTGGCGCTTCATCTAGACGCGTGATGATGATGAATTTTACTATATGAAAGTGTCATTTCCGGTCATCTAAAAGTACTATTTCCTCAAATTTTCTCACCCAACTGAGTGGCCCCAACCATGGTGGGGCAGAGGTGGTTGTGGACTCACTGCTTTGAAGTAGGTAAAGTAAATAATAATGATAATAAAAAAAAAACAAGCAATACACATACACAGACGCGCACACACATACACACACACACACACACACACACACACGCACACACACACACGCCCACACACACACACGTACACGCACGCACACACACACACACACACATACACACAGAAAGCATAGTACTCGTGGATAGGATAGCATTTTCGGATGAAACTATTATTTGTGTTATGTGGTAACTAAGGTTTTAATTGGTTGAATTATGATAAAGTTTATCATTTTTACCTGCTCATATAATATGAATATACAAGTGGTGAGAGCTGATATATTTTTCTCCTTAGGTCAACATTATGCTAAATTATGTAAGTCTACCAAAATTAGGCCTGTGCTTAGCAAAAGCGCTAGATGCGAAAGGGTCTAAATTATGCCAGATAGCATAATTATGCCCCCCCCCCCCAAAAAAAAATCTTGTGTTGGCACGTTTTGCGAAAATCCCAAAAATTGGGTAGGAAAAATAATGTGTTTATACCT
>NW_022712545.1:0-605 GCF_011630105.1 Anneissia japonica
CAGTCCAGGTGGTACGAAGAGGCGACCGTTTATCTTCAACGGGGAGATGCATCCTTCGATGCTCTTGAAGTCTCCGACAGTTCCCATGGAGAAGTCACCGTCGAGGTTGAGGTGAGTGTACATCCCTTCTAACCTCTTCCATTCGGACGGAACCGAGTCCGTCGTTATTCGCACGGAATCTTCCTCGAATTCCAGCCAGATTTGGTGCCACCGACCGGTCGACAGGAGGCGTTTTTCGTTGCCGTGAAACATCCGTCCGGAACCCGCGTTTATGGACACGCTCACGTATCCCGACACTAGCCGTACTGAGACGTGGTCGTTTTCCCCCTCTGCGGTGAACACGTGTCCGTCGAGTTCATCCGGTTTGATGGAGAATGATATGTTTCGAACGCGGCCGACGGTGGGCATCCGGGATTTCATGTCGCGTATGCGGAAAGATCTGTCGAATCGGTCCACTGCTGGGGTCGAAGGTGTTTCGGTCGATTGAGCATCCGTGGTCGCGTTGCACTTTTCCAAATTATCCGGCTCGACTTCATAACTGTTGACGATCAGAGAACTCACCTTCCCCGTGGCGGTCACGTGGGCTTCACCGTTGCTGCCCAGCA
>NW_022712546.1:0-1120 GCF_011630105.1 Anneissia japonica
TATATGGATGTGTTAATTTCCAAATCAAATCATTGCTAGCACCTACTTCTGTCTTCCAGAAACCTACATTTACTGGGCTCCTCACTAATTATTTTAGTTTTGTTCATTCAATTACAAACTCGGACTGGTCCGGACGCTAGTTGACAGGACATTCAATATTAATTGTAGCTGGATGGGTTTTAATGAAGACATTAAAGCCTTAATATCCAAAAAAATAGCTTTCCGCTACACATTATCAATAAAATAATTTCGAAATATCTTGATTCTGTATGCTCCCCCAATAAACGTTGAAAACCACCTGAGGCCATTGGAGATGTCATACCCACCACCACCCTTTATTTCAAAATTCCATATCGGCCTTTTTTCTAAGATTGCCTCGCATAAAATTCGTTTCCTTTCTAAGCAATTAATATGTAATGATTTTGAACTCAAGTTGGTTTTTTCTTCATTTAAAATAAAAAAATTGTTTTCAGTGAAGGATCCTGTCCCTGCCGGTCTCCGCTCTCGTGTTGTATATAAATTTGTGTGTGCTGACTGTAATGCCAGCTATGTCGGCAAAACTAGACGACATTTCTCAACACGCGTACGCGAGCACTTCGCAATTGATAGGAACTCTTGCATATTAAAACACCTTTTGAATTCACGCAAATGCATGCAAACTTGTAGCAAGGACTGTTTCCGTATTCTTGACTCCGCCCCATCAATTCACCATCTCAAAATAAAGGATGCATTACATATTCAATGGGAGCAGCCCTCACTCAACAAACAACTTTACCATGTTAACTTAACTTTGTCATTCTGATTTTACTTCATTCCGTTTCCCATTATTTTATACATTGTTTTTATTCATGATCTTGGTGTTTACAACTTCATACGGTTGAATTACGTATAGATTGACGTATTACAAACTTCACTTCGTTTTAATAAGACTGCCTATATGGAATCTCTGTACACTGATGATGACTGTAGGATCTGTCTAAACATGTATGTAGCGTAAGGCCTAGCAATGGCTAGGCCTTATTAAATTTTTCAGGCATTGCCTGAAATGATCTTTCTCAAAAGTATCGTCATATTTTTGAATTTTATTAGTGGTTTATTGTGTCATCGATCATTTGGTATA
>NW_022712547.1:0-1339 GCF_011630105.1 Anneissia japonica
ATGTATTACAGCGCAGTGTGTGCTTGATTTCAATAATACAGTATATAACAATATTCTCATTTCCAAACAATTCGAAGTGAAAGTGGGTTTTGTATAATATTTTTCACCTGTTCATGTTCATAGGTGGGTTAATAGCTTGGTATACTACGGGTTGTCTCTGAACACAGGCTCTCTATCTGGTGACCCATACATGAACTTTTTCCTGAGTGGTCTGGTCGAGATCCCAGCATACATCGCGTGTCCGTTTATAATTCAAAGGTGGGACTACCTCAAAGGTGTATTAGTGTCAATAATAATAATAATAATAATAATAATAATAATAATAATAATAATAATAATAATGATAATAATAATAATAATAATAATAATAATGAAATGTTCCGACTTATATGGCGCTTCGTGCCAAGGCATATGGCGCACATACGCAGATAGTTCTTTTTAAAATTCTAATACATTGCCCGTGCATGCGTTGTCAATTATTTCAATTAATCATCCATAGGTTTGGAAGACGTTCGCCTGTTTGTATTTTCCACGTGGTTGGGGGACTTGCTTGTATTGCCACCGCATTTATACCACCGGTCACAGGTGATTCAATGGTTATCTTTTGATTGTTAAAGCTAAAGACGATGACGACCGATACTCCATCTTTCTTTGCAGTCCCAGATGAAAGAGGTTTTATAATTTTATGACTATACTTTAATTCTGTCTGTCGGTTAGTTTTCTTTGTATTTCTATTTCTTATCCTTAGCTCAGTGAATGGCTCAAAATTCTCCTTGTAAGGGGCGAATGTTTACGTAAAATATACGTTACTGTGGAAGTCCTCTGGGCGACAAATGGTGCAAATGGGTCGTATCACTATTTGGTGATATGTTTACGTTCGCCGTTTACGTACTTCCAATGAAAATAACACATCCATGATAATCCTACAAGTACTAGTAATGTTTTGCCACTTACAACCCCGTCCGCATATAATTATATTGTGCACATACTATGTGTAATCATTGATGAAATTGGAATGGTTTAGTAGTGAACATAGTTTATTGAAAGCTTTCCACATTTTATTCTCTTAGATAATGGCGCAGACTTAACCTCACTGATTCTTACCACTGCGTTGGTCGGTAAATTTGGAATAACCGCCTCCTATGCTATTGTGTTTTTGTACACAACAGAATTATACCCTACAGTGATACGGTAAGATATAATAATAGGCCTTTGTCGTTTTTAGATCGTGCCAATATTTTATGATTCATATAGTGTGAGCTGCGTCGGTGCCAGGTCTCTATCACACATTCGCCCACAATAAATGGATGGGATCAGGGGCGGATCCAGAAGTTTTGGT
>NW_022712548.1:0-599 GCF_011630105.1 Anneissia japonica
TATTGGCTTTTTTAACTCAGTTAAAATTTTGATTTTGTAAATAGAATAAACCGCAATTGAATATAACTGATTTTTAAAGTAACACTCGCACCCCAATAAAAGTTCTTTAAAGGAACTTTTACTTTTGCCCATTTTTTGGAGTATAATATCTATCTTTTTCCATAACATTTCGTTTCGAGGACATTCATAAAACATATGTTTTTCATTTTCAATAGCATCACAGTTATTACATTTGTTGCTCATTTTCAGATTCCATTTACATAGGCGTACATTTGTAGGAACAACTCTATTCAGTAATTTATAATTAAGCTGTGCAAATTTTCTATTTGTTTCATTTTTTACTTTACGTGTCCAAACCTCATTCCAACTAATTTCCTCATTGAATACATTTTCCCATTTATGTATACTTTGCGGTTGAATAAATTTACTATTGATAAAGTTTGAATAAATTTGCTTTGTTTTCATCCTCAATATGTTTTTAATTATGGTACAGTCACCTGTAATATGATTGTCACGTTGATGATTATGTTGTTCAATTATGTTTAACCAAACATTTGGTATAGATTCAAGAAGTGTAGCATATTCACTAAGCCAATTCC
>NW_022712549.1:0-533 GCF_011630105.1 Anneissia japonica
ATAAATCTCAGTTCCAATTTTCAGTAAACAAAACACTGCATATCGATTGTGGTCTGCAAAAAAAACAATAACATTAAAATTAAAATGTAAAGTACAAAAATAGCAGAATTTTTTTTAAAAAATGAATATACGCATCTTTTAAAAAAATACAGAATATATTTGAATGTAAATTACAAGAATTTCAATATTGTCATCTGTCTGTTGAGTAAGTGATGGTCCTGTGCCTACAGACTGGAAAATGAATAATTATAATAGTGAGGTGGCATTGAAAAATTCTAGGCCTTGCAGACAACCAAGCCTAGGATATACAGAACAGTAGGTCTCACAAGGGAGTATTACAACTTCAATGCCATTACTCGGTACATTATACTTTCACAATTCTGAAGGCACACATAATTTATAGTATTTCCGTTTCAAACCTCTAAAGTTAGGGGGTGAGCTTAGACATGGGTGGATCAACTTGCACAAAAATTCCATAAAGTTATGGGGTTGGCTTATAACGGGGTGGAGCATTTTGCACAAAAGTAACTCAG
>NW_022712550.1:0-902 GCF_011630105.1 Anneissia japonica
AACACAATTAAAAGATTAAACGTTATAATTTAAAATGCATAAAAGACTAATAATAATAATTTATGAGCTAACATCCTGTGATCCATCATGTTTTAAATAACAATTAATAATTTCAAGTATTTCTTCAAATATGCCCTGCTTTGAACAAATGCCCCTCGAATAAATGAACCCCTCCCCCTCCATAAAAAATTTAAAAAAAGAATGGAAAAAAACACCATTAGGAATAAACGCTTAGGGCGTTCAAATTTTCTTTGAATTTTCTCTAGTAACTGTGGATAGATAAAATGGAAGCAACATCATTTTCAACATTGAATTAATTATCAATGTTTCTACTCTAGTGGAATTAAATTAACTGCTAATTAGGGATTTATAAGCCATACAAAAACACTTTTTAACATCAATGTGGACTACATTTACCAGTAAAACACTAGCTCCTAAAAAAAAAAAAAAAAAAACCACCTGAACAATAATGCTCCTGGGTGCTGGGTATATTATAATTATTTTATTATACATAATTTGTTCCTAATTAACTGACTGTAAATGCCAAATAATATAAAAACAAAGGTATGATTAGCAATCAACTTATCACAATCAATGCATTCAGGGTCTAGTTTAGGTACCTTCTTATATTTGCTATATATAAGGATGATTTAATACCTGTCTCTTATACACATCTAGATGTGTATAAGAGACAGCCCGAGAACCAATTCTCGAGTTTCGAACGGCCAAGAGCAGTTTCTATTTGTATCAATATGGCGTTTACTGACACAGAACGGGCTGCAACGATGTGTAAGTTTTTACTGATATTTGACGATATCGATGAGGAAATGTCTGATCGTGAAGAAGAAATAGTTATAGGAGCAGCTCTGACTCAGAGGGAGAAAATGAGGCACACAGAGAGG
>NW_022712551.1:0-285 GCF_011630105.1 Anneissia japonica
GTTTGAAGTTTTTCTGAAAAGTACTCGAAATATGGCAGAAAGTCAAAAATTTGCACTAAGTGCTCAACTCGGCGAGATAAGCACTTTTGTGCAAAAAGTGACAATGTTAAAATGTTGAGTAAAATATGTAATTTTTTTTTGTTAGGTTAGGGTTAGGGTTAGGGTTAGAGTTAGGGTTAGGGTTAGAGTTAGGGTTAGGGTTAGGGTTAGGGTTGGGGTTAGGGTTAGGGTTAGGGTTAGGGTTAGGCAAAGTGAGATAGGCTGAAACAAACACTATTCCATTGA
>NW_022712551.1:353-546 GCF_011630105.1 Anneissia japonica
GTGCAAAAAGTGACAATGTTAAAAAGTTGAGTCAAAAATGTAATTTTTTTTTTTTAGTTAGGTTAGGGTTAGTGTTAGGGTTAGAGTTAGGGTTAGGGTTAGGGTTAGAGTTAGGGTTAGGGTTATGGGTTGGGTTGGTGTTAGGGTTAGGGTTAGGGTTAGGGTTAGGCAAAGTGAGATAGGCTGAAACAAA
>NW_022712552.1:0-1037 GCF_011630105.1 Anneissia japonica
TACTAATATCCCTCATGAAGAAGGTGTTAATGCGTGCATTTCAAATTACAAGCAAATTCGGGGCAGAACCCCATCTAAATCACATCTCCGTGAACTTATCATGCTGATTCTGACCAATAATAACTTTGTTTTCGGCGACGGTCATTACCTTCAAATTCATGGCACAGCGATGGGCACCAAAATGGCTCCATCTTTTGCTAACTTATTTATGGGACAATTTGAGGCCAATTTCCTGTCCCTACAGCCCAAGAAACCAGATGTTTGGTTTCGTTACATTGATGATATCTTCATGATCTGGACCCATGGTGAAGATAGTTTGGATACGTTCCTATTGAACATTAATTCGGCTCATCCCATAATCAAATTCACTGCTAACAAATCCACAAGCAGTGTAGATTTTTTGGACATCACCGTGACCATGGAAAATGGTGCACTTAAAACTGATCTCTTCCGTAAACCCACGGATAAGCATATGTACCTGCTCCTTAGCAGCTGTCACCCCCCGCACTGTACAAAAATCATTCTGTACAGCCAAGCATTGCGCATGAGACGCATTTGTTCTTCGGATTTAGATTTTCAGAATCGAACAGAAGAACTATCCGGACATCTCCGGAATAGAAATTATCATCGAGGACCCATTGAAAATATTATAAAAAAAAGCAAAGGACATACCTCGTGCTCAAACACTGACGTACAAACCACGTCAACGATCGACCAGAGTTCCACTGGTCACAACCTATCACCCTGGGTTACCACCACTAAGGGCTATAATTCAGAAACATATGCCCATCCTACAGACCACAGAACGTCTTAGGTCTGTTTTTCCGGATACACCGTTCATAGCCTATCGCAGACCACCTAACCCTCGTGATATATTAGTACGATCTAAATTCAAGAGGCAAATTAACTCTTGCGACAACCATAATTTGGGTAGTCATCTTTGTGGTTCATCATGCAAAACATGCTCCTTGGTTGATTCTACACAATCATTCAAGAGCAACCAAACAAACCACATATTTCGGATAAGGCAATCAATT
>NW_022712553.1:0-954 GCF_011630105.1 Anneissia japonica
TCCAGCTATTGTTTTCCACAGCATTGTTTTCAAGTACTTTACTCTCTGGACGACCAAAAGTAACCTCTGAGGTGTATTAGGCGACCAATTATTTCTTTTTCTTTTATTTTTACTTTTTTTCAGCCACTGGACCAACCACCATACACCCTTCTACATCCGCGCCTCTTATTTGGTAGAAAGAGGGGGGGTGGGTGAACGTGTGTTCAATAATATACTGTAGACAAGGATCCTGCTGTTGGATCATGATTCTTTCCTTATTTTCCGCAGCTTTAATTAATGGTTATCGACTTATTAAAATGTCAAATAATTAGGCTTCCTGTAATAATGAATTCCTTCGCATATAGCTGATTTAGCCTATTTATATACTGCGGTGTATATGCAAAATAGGCTCAAGATCATCCATATTAGCGCAATATTGGTCATATCAACATAATATAAAAAAAAAACCAGAGGTATATCATTAAATTGGCCATAGCTCAAAAAAGCTGATTGTCTGATATTAATTATGCTACTTATTGATATGGATATTGGTCGGATGTAGCTGGTTGTAGCAGTTTCAAGTCCTAAATATAACCATTATAGCATTTATATTTAAAAATATAGTACTTTAACTAATACTTGCTTTGCAATATGTTTACGTAACTGCTATATAATTGATACATGTATTTCAAGTACCATTTAACTGCTAAAATCAATGATATTTGCAGCTGTATATCAGCTATTTTTAAACTGATGCAATCATCAAATTCTCACTTTATACCATCTAGCTTTTTCTACCCTCACTCACTCGCCACTGAGGAAGGAATATATGTTGTCCGAAAGCTCTGGTTCTATTTCTGGCTGTTTACTTACGTTTACTTTTTAGCTGTTGCTTATCATTTTTGTATCTCTATTGAGATCCAGACATTGTTTCCCACAGCATTGTTGTATTGTTGTTTTTCAGTATTTTGCCTT
>NW_022712554.1:0-521 GCF_011630105.1 Anneissia japonica
TTTAAAGAAAATTTTATGCATTTTAAGCTCTTTTTAGCTGAAAGTCATTTGACTTCTGTCTCTAAGTGTCTTAGTAATGTTTGAAAATCCTCATTTGTTCTTAAATTAATCTTCGCTGTAATTATGGTAAAAGCATTGTAAAGCTTATTTATCCAGCTATAATAATGTCATCATATTATTTGCAGCATTTGTGATGTGTAGGTAATTATATTCCACGATAACGAGTGTTCGGTACACCAAACAACTAACAAATCTGTCACACATGTGCTTAAAGTGTTAGCAAGATTTTATAACCAATTGGGAAATTTAGAATGTGATCTTTTAAGAATAATATGATACTCCACCTGTCTATTGTTTTTCCATTTATGCTAATGAATACATTATTATATGATTTTTCAAATATTTTTTCTCGGATCTTATTCATTCTCTTCTGGAGTATTAATGTAGGATAGTAAATATAACATTTTCAAAAATCATAGTACCATATGTGATATTGCCACTCAAGCCAGCAGTAATATTAA
>NW_022712555.1:0-1000 GCF_011630105.1 Anneissia japonica
GGTTATCAAAAAAAAGTTACCTAGAAAAAGTAGGGGAAAAACAATCTGATATAGCACACAGACACTATATTCAAAATCAACTAGACAAAGAAAAAATCTAAACATCCCGGGGTAGCAATTAAAATCTAATTCCACAGCCCTCGTGCCAAAAAAGCGGCACCCTGGCACCAAAGGTGATTTAAATAATTACTGTATTTAGGAAAGTTAGCCCCTGAGCAATTAATTCCAAGTAAGACTAATCTTGAACAGAGCATTAACTTTGACAAAGATAACAGACTGTAAACACTATTGTTAGTTCTATTCATGAAGCAATACACAGATTTATGCAAATCAGCTGATGTTAACTCGATTGACCCGTTCAAAACCAAACTTGCAGGCATCATTTAGGAAAATCAGTTGACCAGAGATCAAATTTTTACCGCCGATGAAACAGGTCTTTGGTGGCGGCTAATGCCTAATCGTTCGTTGGTTTTACGAAACGGAAAAAAATGCAAAAACTTTTAAAAATCAAAGGACAGGGTAACATCACGGGCTGTTCCAATGCCTCAGGGACGTGCAAATTGCCTCTCTTATTCATCCACAAATCGAAGCGACCAAGATGCATACTGGGATGCATCGCATGTAAGGGTAAGTGTTTGGTCACATCGTAATATGCAAGTACTGGTGGGCTTGTTATCATACTTTTAAGCTTCTAAAAAGATTCCTGCTGATGTGGTTGCCAACACCATTGTGTGTCTTTGTGTAACAACTGCCTTAAGGGTGCTGCTACTTCACCAAAGTTCTCTATGAATTTCGAAAGATAGTTTGCCATACCAAGAAAACGGCTTAAAGCTTGTGTATCCTTTGGAGCTGGCATCTCGCATATAGCCTGTATCTTCTCAGGATCAGGTTTTATACCATTATCGGTTAGAAGGTGTCCAACATAAGAAACCTGACTGTCGAAACTTGCATTTGTTCTTATTCAAGCGGAGTCCAACCTTCTGAAATCTCTGTAGCACCT
>NW_022712556.1:0-640 GCF_011630105.1 Anneissia japonica
CAACAAGCAATAAAATAAAATAATTTAACTAAAAACAGTTCGGATATGCAAGTGTGCTACCGGTATAGGTTTCCAGAACAGGGCCTCCGCCCACCGACATCGACGTATGAGTAAATATTTGTAACCGAAATACACAACAGTTAACATAATCTAAAATGCTCTTACTGTGTTATCTGTGGTTAATAATATATTGCGAACTCACTGTGTCAATTGTGTTAAATGTGCTGCCATCAACACTGTAAAGAACTTTATATGATGTCACCCATTCATCATAACCATGGTGGCCTTGAGTGATTACTCCAGTTATTTCAGTCAAGGCACCAATATCAGCTTGTATCCACTGATTCTCATTGTTGCTGCCTGCTGCCCAGGCTTTTGTTGAGTGTAGTCTTGCACGGTAAGGCTTGTATTCATTGTTGTATTGACTTGTTGCTGTAAGTTGGTTATCAGGAATGGTTCCATCTTCAACTCCAAGCGGATCGGTGCAGGAGTCTAAAAATTTATGGTTAAGATGCATTCCATTATATATTTATATTCAACAATATTTTACAAAGATATAGCAAAGAGTATAAAATTAGCATAGGCGTACTCTTTGGATGTAGCCATTGCCAATATTAACATCAGGCATTATATAGGCCTA
>NW_022712557.1:0-717 GCF_011630105.1 Anneissia japonica
CGCCCCATCAGCTCCCCACCCCCAATTCTAGATACGCCACTGATAGATTCTAAGCTGCATAAGCATCGGAGAGAGCGAGTCGCCGTAGAACCAATTGCATCAACCAGTTTCTAATCAATTTCCAATCCCCACCTCGAGAGCTACAAGATCTATAAGTAAACAAAACCAACCCACGAATAAAACAGGAAACATCAAATTACGTTTTGAAAGAAGAACATATAGATGCAATATGAATAACTTACATGTAGCAATTTTGTACCGCATTTTCCGTCATAGGCTAACGCCGGGTACATTAAATCCCCCTCTAGCAGCGGCAACGTCTTAGACGTAGCATAGCATTACCAAGGTGTGACCATCAAGCAACACAGCAAAAACCCTTTATAGTGAAAACACACGGTATTTAAGTGAACAACTAAATGTAAATTAGTTAAACGCACTCCGATAATGAACTACTACTGAACAATAATAATAATAATAATAATAATAATAATAATAATAATAATAATAATAATAATAATAATAATAATAATAATGACAGTAATAATAATATCAGGATAATGGATTACATTTATAATTAATAATAATAATAATAATAACAATAGTAATAGCAATAATAAAACCCATTAAACATATAACAATAATCCATTATATAATAAACAACACTATGATAACAATAACCACAAGTGTTTGAAACCAGACATTCCCAACATTACGTAC
>NW_022712558.1:0-715 GCF_011630105.1 Anneissia japonica
GTTAACGTTGAAGCTTTGAAGAGCCCGTAGAAGAACGTCAGTATGTACAGTTTGATTAACTCCGGTCGAGTTACCATCCACTTATCCACTCCCCAATTCTTGTCACGTGACTCTGCCTTATTTTCAACACTTAACTTCAATAAAATAAAACATTGTGAACTATTTACTTTATTGCATATACGATTGCACGACGTTGGTGTTTAATTTGATTCTGACAACTTCCATGATAAAGTGGTATAATATAGGGTAATAAATGTAATAATGATGTACATTTCCAAACCCACTAGTTATCTTATTGTGTATTTTAAGTAAATGATTCTATACTAATAAATTGTGATGTTACATTTTAGTTTCAAAATGGGGTTCTTATGTAGACACAATTTACCTTGTATAACTTTATTAAGATATAAGGCTCAAACAATGATATTATTATAATGATGATTATCATCATGATGAAGACGATATAATTTATTTATTTTATTTATTTTATTTTATTTATTTATTTATTTAAAACATCTTTAGGCAGGATAACATATACAGGCGAGATCTTACCGCTGTTTTACAATATGGTCATGCAAACACATATTACAATAACAACAACAAAAGTAACCATCACAGTACAACAAAATAAACAGCAGTTAAAACTTTGGTGGAAAACTATCCCCCGCCGGACACCAACCCGGTAATTCTGAGTCAAGGTTTCGGGGCCTGGAAT
>NW_022712559.1:0-558 GCF_011630105.1 Anneissia japonica
GCTAGGCCTACTCAAAAATCACGGCGCCAGATTCAATATTAGGCCTGTCAGGCCTACTCCGTTTTTCTATACTTTCGAACGCCATGCTACTGTCTAATCTAGCAAGTACTACACTTTTTACACTGTCTTGACAACCAATTAGGCCTATATTTATTTACGAGATTTTGGCATGCGACTCCATAGCGTTCATCCACGCAAAACTCGATACACCGCTGACTCTGTTTCTAAAATAGCACCCTCTATAATTTCTGCCGGAATTACTGTATGGGAAAAAATAATGCACTCTTCTGCATAGAATTTCAGCCAGTAGTTTCATTCGTAATTGTTGTTGTTCTTTCCACTCGCCTTGAAAATAGTGAAAAGTGGGAGGGGGAGGAGGGGAGGGGAAGAAAATTGATATGATGTTCCCCTACTTTGAAAAGCGGTGACGTTATCCCACTGTTCCTCACCGATCGACGCACATGTCCTCAGGAATCGATTCCGCTGGTGTCTTTAGTTTTAGTTTTAGTTTTTATTTGGAATCACTTTCATTACAGTGGCACACATCCAAAATGGTGG
>NW_022712560.1:0-772 GCF_011630105.1 Anneissia japonica
TTCCATCGTTAAAGGTGCTATTTGAGGTTAAGAAATATAATTTTGTATTTGACTGTAAACATGTTGGAGCGCTATTTTAGGCCTGATGTATGTAAATTTATTTATGATGTATGTGCTCTCTTAAGTGAGCTCTTTTTATCAGTATTCCAATGCACCAAATTATATATTATATAAATTAAATGTGTTATTCTATTTCTAGCATTTTTGTAGGCTAATCCCGACCATGTTGTTTATGTAGATCGCCACCAAGTGCATCTATCTTTCTATGTATAACATGGAAATAAAGTATTTTTTTAAATTCTTACCGTATGATAGAAACACTTCAATTATTGAACTTCACTAACACTCAACAAAAAAAAAAAAATTCTCAGACTCGAGATCATTGCTACACTAAAGAATGATATAATTAACTTCTATTCACATTCGGGCAACTGCAGATAGACCTTCTACAGCTATCTGATAAATAACTTAACATTTCACGATTTTCCCCGACGACGAAAAAGTTAACATTCTCGGGCAGTATTTTCCTCGCAAGAATCAACAAAATAGTGCAGCCCTTGCCGTGGAGATTGTCGACTGTTTTGTGGTAGGAGACAGGCAGCACCCCGCTCCCCACCCCGACCTATCCCCAGTCGAGGAGAAAAACCACAATTCGAAAAAAAGAAATTGTATTTATTTCCAACATATTAGCTACTTTAAAATCCTATGAAACCCCTAAATTGTCAAAATTTCCCCCCCTGGACCACTTTTGAAAGCCTTTTAATCGAAGCTC
>NW_022712561.1:0-1754 GCF_011630105.1 Anneissia japonica
AAGTAAAATAACACCCACATGTTTAGTACACATTACAATATAATACATTATAAAATATTACCTGAATATTGATGCTTTAGTCAAAAAGTAAATAAAATCAGTAATTTTAATACCTGTGAGTACCAATTAACTTCCTTATTTTAATTACTAGGATTGTATAAATGTATTAAAGCATTAGTGTATACTCGATTAAAATTTATCTTTGTACATACCTTCAATTTTTTAATGGTATATTTTTTAGTATATAGTTTTTATATAAATTTAATATTCCGTTGTTACATTAATTTTTTTTTATCTTTGTTTATAGATCAAGCAAAGAGTAAGTATTTAAACAATTATTAGCATTTATCAATACAAACTTTACCGAGAGGAAAAGGAAGCTGTAAAATGGCAATATACGATAAAAAAGAGAAAAGAAGATTTGTACTGCTTCATTTTCTCCTATGTTGTTTTAAAATATACACACAGCCACATACAATTTTAAAGGCTAAAAAATATAGTTTAAAATTTGTAAGCAAAATTATACTAAACTCTTATGTTGGTATGATATCGATAATGAAGAAGATGATGACGACGATGTATTATATTAATATTATACAAATTATATATATATATTAATATATAATTTGTATATTAATATATAATATACAAATTATATATTAATAAATCACTATACAGTAATAATAACAAAATCATGTTTACAACATATATAACAGGCCTAATGATAATAATTATGATAATAAGAATTTTCATTATTATTATTAAAATTATAATCGTAGGCCTAATGATGATAACGATAAATAAATTGTTTATCTATTTTATTATAAATTTAATTGAATAAGTTAGGCGTTCAGAGGCACATAAATTATCGTCAAGCTGTATTTGAATTTCAGTATCGGAATCCGTTATTCGAGGCTTGCTTAAAACAGGTTGGTAGACTTTGCACATTTTGCTTGTTTCTTTAGACAAGGAACTTTACCTACGTTGTCTCTTTTTATCCGGCAGTAAATTGGGTAGGCCTACCTGATTGAAACATACCAGGAAATTAGTTGAAAAAGGCGGCATAGAAAGAAAATGGCCACCCACCACACAATGCCGATGCTTAGAAGGTCTACGATGGGATTATATCTCATTCCCCTACGTTCAGTATTGATTACGGGTCAACTTTTACCGTTTAGACGTTTTGCTGTTATAAGTAGGTCTAACATAAACTAAAGTCAAAAGAAAATCCTTATTTACGTTAGTTCACCACTGGTAATTTCCAGTACGATAGAAATTGAAGTGGTACTTGGATTGGTCAACATCATTTCGTTCCTTGAACAAGTCGTTCTATTTATAGAAAGTGTGTTAATGGAGTAAGATTTTGTACGTTTTGTTCAATGATTAGAAAACTGATAATATATTTATGGGCAGGCCTATTTAAGTAGACAAATACTATAAAAAATGCAGGTGAAACATAAGCCTACCACCTTATATTTTTGTTTATATACTTTCACCTTCGACATAGGCATGTGAAGTTGAATCTACAATAAAGTTTATTGCCTTATTATACTAATACTGACGTCACAGGTGCCTGGAACTTAGACAGATCCAATATTGTTTTGGTACTTTATTATTAGTGTTCTATTTGAATTGAGAGTCTATAGTCACTGCTTCGTATTTATACACAGTAACGTGAAATTACGATTAAATATCTCATTTTAGATTTTAGAACTAGGGCTGGAATATCTTCCATTATTAAAATAAGAATATAA
>NW_022712562.1:0-548 GCF_011630105.1 Anneissia japonica
ATGAGCATTTATTGGGGAAGAGTGAAATGGTGCAACACAGTAAGAAGAAAAAAGATTGATTTGGCTTCGACATCCTGAAACATTTGTCCACCAGTGGACCGACAATAGCTGATGATGAAGCCTCTGAAGGTTATGAACATGGTCGAGACTTGAGTCTAGGTGACAGCTTAATTAAACTATCATATGGGATTACAAACCCAGACAAAGTGGGGTTGATCACCATAACAAAAGCATCGATAATGTATGTTTGTTAAGTTTTGAATTAAATTAGGAATTTAAAGATAAGAATATTGTTCCATTTATTAAGAAACATAAATGTATAAAAATATCTCACATGAGTCTTAATTAATGTTCATCAATGTTTCTCAAACCTGCTTATTGTTCAGCAAAATATACCAGTACATAAGCCCATATTTGCTATTGTCAATATGTTTAAAAACATTAATTAATATTTGTGAATATGTGTGTTTTGCGCAGTGATATATTTCAGTCTACACCACAAAAATCTGAAACACGCCTGCTACTTCCAAATAATTGTTTTAATTTAT
>NW_022712563.1:0-516 GCF_011630105.1 Anneissia japonica
GCAATGTACACAGCATGTGTCCTTGAACAAGACACTAGATCTTGGCTTGTATCTCTCTCTCTCTCTCTCTCTCTATCCAGGTGTAAAGCAATATAAATGATGTTCCTATAGTAAAACAATGTTAATAAAGTGTCTTTTCATTGCTGTCGATATGCATTTGGTTGACTGTAATTTGTAATAATTGTTGTACTGGTGATATTCTGTGAAACATTATTTACAGTACATGGTAAATACTGATAGTTGCTTAATATGGTTAAACTTTTAGACTCAAATGTTTCCCTGCTAAGTGATGTTACAGCAGATCACACTTAACTAATTCACTTAATATAATACAGTATTAATTTTAAAAGCATGTTAATATCATACACAAATGATAACCAAATTGGAACACTGTCTAACATTACACAGCAATGTCATCATCACTATTGATGAATAACATCATCTGTCCTTATATAAATCAATGCAAACAATTAAAGAGGAACCAAGACTTGCAAATTGATCAGTTTGCCTTTTTAT
>NW_022712564.1:0-504 GCF_011630105.1 Anneissia japonica
ATTATTTTATAAAGGTATTATAAGATTCTTCTAAAAGGGAGTTATGCGCATGCCCGTGAAGCAAGATGACGTGCTCTAAACGAGTTGTTAAATTTCTGCTCAAAGGTGATGAACCATAGTGTAAATTGAGCTACTCTATGTTTAATTGATGTTATAAAGATCTAATACATTCAAGAGGGACTACGGAAATTATGAACTTAAGAAATGATAAAAGAAAGAAGGCAATTGCCCTACAGCTTCAGTAGATCCTGAGCCTGTTGCTGGCAACACCACCGACAAGGCCGGTAAAATCGATATGCTAGTGGACATGCAGCAAAAGGCTTTGAATAAGCTGACAATAATGGAGGCTCGAGCCTGTACATTGAATAAAGGTGGAGGGAGATATACTTAATCATTTCAAAATGATATCATGATTATAGGGAGGTATTTAAAACACGGAGAACTAGAGTCTGGTGTAGAGGTTCTTAATTCAGAGATAGAAGAAAATAAATATAAATTTTTACA
>NW_022712566.1:0-579 GCF_011630105.1 Anneissia japonica
GCTAGACGTAAACGACGACAGCTTGCTCGCCGATTTATTAAAAATAGGTGTGATGAGAACTGGGATGCTTTTCTCTCAGCTAAGAAACATGCTTGTTCTATTATTGTTGATTTGAAACAGAGATACTTCAATGATGTTCTATTGAATTGTACTGCTAAGACTGCCTTTTCTACTTTGAATTTACTGTTAAACAGCAACAAAAAGGCAGCATGTTATCCAGGGTATGATGAACCAGATCGGCTTGCTAATGACTTTGCTGACTTTTTCTGCAAAAAGGTACTTGACATTCGCAAATTTATAGATGAGGTTGATATTCATATTCATGACTTTCTGCAAGATTCTTTTGTCAATGTTTCTTCATCTGTCTTTCAACTGAGTATTACCTTGTTCTCAATCAAGCTGTAGTATTGATGTCATGCCTGTGTGGCTGTTGAAACAACACACTGAAGTAATACTTCCTATTCTTACAGACCTAGTTAACGTATTTCTCTCTTCGGGTGTTTTTCCGAAAAGATTAAAGCATGCTGTTGTCAGACCAATCCATAAGAATCATGACCTTGATAAGGAACTGCTTAGGAA
>NW_022712567.1:0-543 GCF_011630105.1 Anneissia japonica
CGGGAAAAAAATCCGTCATCGACTTCTGTCTTAAATTGTTGAACCTCTGTTTGGCAGCTTCATCTTGCCAATTCCTCACTTGTATTAGGTGAATATAATCCACATCCCCTTATCTTCCAGCCACATCAGCAGCGTTAAAAGCTGTTGATGCGTTGACTCTTGGGAGGTGACTAACTTCTTGTTCATCATCAGATGAATCGTGATCCTGCGATGTTAGATGTGTATAAGAGACAGTCTCTATACTGTAGAGTTTTTTTCTGTATCACACTCTGATACCCTGGATCGTCTGCGCCTTCAGTCAGCCATTGAACAGGTCCAATCTACTCGCTATCATCGGCTTGGTATCCGAGTTCTTCAAACATTACATCGAATTCAGCCGAGTCACCGTCATCATGATTGTTTCTTTGATGAGGATCGGAGTCGTTGTTTGGCTCTTCTCCCAGAAGTTGTCGCCAGCTACGACTTAGGTTTTCTTTTCTTTTTTTTTAAACATGAGAAAAATAAAACGTTTTAAGTCAAAAGTGTGATTGTGTTATTCATTCA
>NW_022712568.1:0-829 GCF_011630105.1 Anneissia japonica
TATATATATATATATACAAAAAGCATTTCCCGAGTGGCAACATTTTACATAAGCTCTTTAACAAGAACAATGTCAAAGTCAGCTATAGCTGCTCAAGAAACATGGGCTGTATAATCAAAGCCCACAACAAACAGCTTCTGGTTGCTAAGCAACAACAGCCAAAAAGTCTCTGCAATTGCAGGAAAAAAGATGAATGTCCACTCTCTGGAAATTGCCTCACCTCATCCATCATCTACAAAGCCACTGTCTACTCAGATGATGACAAAAAATGCTACATCGGGCTCACTGACACACCGTTCAAAACCCGATACACAAACCACAAATACACTTTTAATACCCCCAAACACAGAAACAGCACCGTACTCTCCAAATACATATGGAAATTAAAAGATAGCAACACACCCTACAACAGTAAATGGTCTATCATCGACGGAGCATCGGCTTACTCCCCATAAACAAAACGCTGCAACCTGTGCATAACCGAGAAACTTCACATAATATATTCAGACAAACAGTCAACACTAAACAAAAGAACCGACCTATTGTCTAAATGCAGGCACAGCAACAAATACCTACTTAAAAACAATTAACTCATTTGCATTTTCACCTGTCTTAGCATCACCAGGCCAAAATAGACAGTATAACATGAAATTTGAGCAAAATGTGATTATATCATAAATATAAAGTATTAAATTTAATCTTACAATTTTTGAAGTTTGGGTTCAATATTTTAACTCTAAACCTTAAAATTTAGTAATTTTATGAAAGGCCATTCTACGAGAAACGTATATAAATTCACCAACTAGCAAACCGCAATACTTCGCTTCCA
>NW_022712569.1:0-674 GCF_011630105.1 Anneissia japonica
CCTTAAATATTCTTGGAATTGATATAACATTACTGATGTCGTACACACCCTTCAGTGTGAAATGTTGCTCTCTTTGCAAGCACATCTAACATGTAAGGAAAGAAGAGCTTAGATTGGTACCAGATAAAATAATTTTGTTATCAACATTAATACATTATGCTAATTTTCATCTTTGTAAGCGCATAAGACAGTGCTCTGCAAATTATTTCTGTGACAGTCTTTTGAAGTGTGTAAAGCTCCATTTTATCCCATACATAGTCAAAATATTGGGGGGATGATACAATGGACCATCCCCCCTTGTCAAATATTGGGGGATATATCCCCTCCATCCCCCCCGGGATCTACGCCTATGATTGTTTTTCTCAGTCTGCATGCTGGAGGTTTCTAGGAAACAGACTCGCGCTTTACGTCAATCGAAAAGGTACACACTGGTTGCTCAACTCTAACCTGTAATGTTCGTTTGAAAATGAAACACTAGGAATCTATATTGTATATAATAATAATAATAGGTCGATTTAAGGCGAAAATATACAAGGTCTCAAAGCAGGGGTGGCGCCAGAACCTGCCCGACGGACTGGCTAAATGCCCCGAGGGGGGGGGGGTGACTAGTGGAGCGAATCGAGTCTCACTTGGCTGGGGGCCAGGTCGCCGCCTAGGGCCCCCGGTGGGGGTCC
>NW_022712570.1:0-1091 GCF_011630105.1 Anneissia japonica
TGCTGGACAAATACCATGCTAGATTGTGCCAGCTGGCAAAGAACTGTGAATTTCACGACAAGGATTCAGAGATAAAATCACAGATAATTCAGCGATGCCAACTTATCAAAGTCAGGAATAAAGGATTGAGCGAACCAACGCTAACTCTGAAAGAGTTACTTACTTTTGGCCGAACACTGGAAGCAACAAATGTGCAAGCCAAAGCAATGTCTGGAGGTGTGGAAGTTGAGAAACCTATACATAGGATTGAGCATAAACCCCAGCAAAAATACCACCAACCACGTAAACCAAAGCGTGAAGGAAAACAAGGTAGCTATTCATCATCAAGCAAAACACAGCATCAGAGGTTACAAGATAATCGCAAGTGCTCGGGCTGTGGAGGTAATCATGGTGTAGGGAAACGTGATAAGGTATGCCCGGCCTGGGGAAAACAATGTCACAAGTGTCAGCGCATGAATCATTTTGCATCTGTATGCAAGGCTACAACTCCGCAACAAGCAGCTAAAACACATTTTGTACAAACCAAATCATCAGCAGAACATGAACTGACTATGCCAACAGATGAGTATGAATTGCCTTTATATAAATCAGATACCATAGGAAGTCATGTTAAACCGTATATGTGTACGGTCACTCTAAATGGCATACCAACAATGATGGAAATTGACACAGGAGCGACGACAAGCTTAATTAGCGAAGCACAATTTAAGCAGATACAATTAGGGAAATTGAACCTATCCCTGATAACTGAAGAGTTACCGAAGCTGCGAACCTATTCCGGAGAAATCATTCAGCCATTGGGCCAGGTGATGGTGGAGGTAGGTCACGAAAACCAAAATTATCATCTTCCACTTTTGATCATACCGGGTAAAGGTCCAAACCTGCTTGGAAGGGATTGGCTACAACGATTCCAATTAAATTGGTCAACAGTTCACAGGCTAGAAGGCAATGGGTTCAAAGAAATGTTCCCAGAACTTTTCAAAAAGGACCTTGGCACGTTAAAGAATTGTACGGCGAAGTTAAGGCTAGACAACGATGTGCAACCTCGTTTCTTCAAGCCAAGGCCTGTGCCGCACGCATTGCGCTCTAAA
>NW_022712571.1:0-765 GCF_011630105.1 Anneissia japonica
ATCTGCTGAATCATTTCCAGAATATCATCAAGATCAATACCATCTTAGCTGATTTATTAATTGAAGTAATACCTCAAAGAAGCATTTTTAACTATTTTATGCAATGTGGTCTTTTAAATTTATTTCATTTGGTTGTTTCTCAAGGACCCCCATTGGAAATAAGTTTTTATACACAATTCATGGGCTATCCTAGTATACCACTTATGGTATTCAACGTCGCGTTTAATTTTAATCTTTTTCAATATATTAAGGTATATTTTAACTTTTAAGTCATTGCTATATTTGCTCTTTTTGTAGTAATATTGTGATATACTGAATAAAGTCAAGTTCAGTTAAATATCCTACAAGATAAATAAAGCAAATGTAATGTTTGCATACCAATTTCTTGCGTACTTTTTTTCTTTGCCTAAAAGAAGATTAAAAAAAACAATACTCAGAGTTAAAATTTCTATGAATGTAAAATACATCAAACATGTAAAAAACAAATAGAGTTGAAATAATTATATTCCAGCTTTTATTTTCTTTTCCAGTTAAAAAACTATGTTTTCTATTTGGATGCAAGAACCTTTAACTTTTATACTATGTTTATGCCCACTTTTAAAAACATTTTTTCACAGATATTTGGTATCAAACCGTAGCAACTGGTTTTGTAGCCAAACAAACAGTCAAAGCAACACTAAGAGACTTACACCGATTGTTGACACAGTTGTAATCCGCATTTGGGTCAAATTTAATTAGCTTAAAATACAGATATACAGATACGTA
>NW_022712572.1:0-676 GCF_011630105.1 Anneissia japonica
AGGTTCCTTAACCGTGATTCAAACCCGGTACCTTCTGCTGTCCATATATTATATATATCAATTGCATTTGTGTTTTAGGTTCTATTGCTAATTGTATTCTCACTGAAGATAAATGATGATGGGATGGTATTCATGGAAGTTGTGCCAGACACAGCAACTCGATTCTTACACCAGGTATACATGAATAGATTAAGTCTTAATGGAACTTCAAATGGACAAATTGCTTCTTTCCAGGCACAAAATCTAGCATTATTTGGTGAAAAGTTTGTAAGTATTTGTTCCCTATTTGGCCCAAATACTGTTTAATAAACATTTGTCTTCATCTTTAATAACTCCATGTCATAATACTTTGTAAGTAACTGTACAAAAACTGTACAAGTGTGTGTGGTAGAACACAGTGACAAGACAGAGCACCGACATTACAGGTGTAGGGCAGAATACCCCGAGCAGGGGTGGATCCAGGAACTGAAGGAGGGTGGTACATTCAGACTGGTTCACAAGTTGTACATCTGCCACTGCAGAGAGTGAAGAAGTTACTCTGAAATCAAGACTGCGTCTGCCGCCAAAATTCCGATTTTTGGTGGTTTTGCATACTATACGCGAAAACTCAGAAATCAGAGTTTTAAAACTATTAATCGGTCCTCCGATTTCAGATTTTTTGCGTATTATTAATTAA
>NW_022712573.1:0-911 GCF_011630105.1 Anneissia japonica
TGTACAGTTTTTTTTAATCTTGCATAAATCTTGTTTTGTATTTTATATATTTTTATTGGTTAGGCGTACTGTTATTTTATGTGTGGAAGCTGTTTATTGGCTTATGTTAAATAAAAATAATATTAAGTGTTAAAGGCCTATGTTAATGTCAAAATATAAATAAAACATACAAGTGAATGTTTGTGTACCGTTGTATTTAATTAATAGGCCTAATTAGGTGCTAATTCTTAACTGACCCAAACAAACATGTAGTGTACAGAAAACAGTATTCAATTCTTATATTCGGACATTTATTTATCCATCGAATAAAACATACAAGTGAATGTTTGTGTACCGTTGTATTTCATTAATAGGCCTAATTAGGTGCTAATTCTTAACTGACCCAAACAAACATGTAGTGTACAGAAAACAGTATTCAATTCTTATATTTGGACATTCATTTATCCATCGACAAAAAATACAAATATATGCTGTATACACATATGCTACAGGCCGCTTTAAATACATGAGTCTAGGATTCGGGGCTAGATTCTGATAGATAAAACTATGATAGTAACAACTATCTCCCGCCGGACACCATCCCGGTATATAAGTTAAGTTGAAGGAAATGAAATAAATATTTACACTGTTTTAATATTTGCCTCGTGATTTTTTGTCGGAGACATCGTATCCCCTTCTGCCATATCCTGCCGCTACCGGTCCCGTTCAGAAATAAAATCAATTCACTTTGTTTCGTATCGATATTCTTACTTTGTCATGAAATAAACTGTTTGAAATAGGTATATACCACCAGTTTGCATTACTGCAAATTGCCTAGTAACAGTGAATTCAGTGAGAAACGTTCCCGCACAAGTAGGTTCCCACGATCAGGAGAAGCATGAGAGAAGCAGACACAAGGTCAATCACATACA
>NW_022712574.1:0-665 GCF_011630105.1 Anneissia japonica
ATCCTATAGGTCTCAGTTGTCTAATGGGTATGATACTCGCCTTCATCGCGAGAGGTTGTATGTTGAAATACGGACACTTTTTCATACAACTGATATAAAGGGACTTTTCGTTGATGAGCTATGCTTGATAGGATTATTACAACATATTCTTATTCTAGAACTTTTATTATCATTATTTATGTTGTTATTGTTATTATTATTATTATTATTATTATTATTATTATTATTATTATTATTATTATTATTATTATTATTATTATTATTATTATTATTATTTATCTATTTGTAGTGATGATTACCTTCAATCCAAGTCTGGATTAATTACCGTCAGTGAGAAATTTTTATCATGACTAAATTAATTTCTCTTCATTAATATACAGCTATTACCATTAAGCCTTACAGTGAGACTCTATGTAGAGAGCTTTATGTTTGTCTTAATGTAACTTGTGATAGACTTTATACTCTACTGAGACTTTAAACAATTTCATCTCAGGCTGGCGAGTCGTTTGACCGAGAGGTTAAGACAGGGGAACCGTGACATACAGCCATAATATCGGCGCTGGTTCGAACGGCA
Organism: Anneissia japonica; assembly: GCF_011630105.1. Classification (NCBI taxonomy): domain Eukaryota; kingdom Metazoa; phylum Echinodermata; class Crinoidea; order Comatulida; family Comatulidae; genus Anneissia; species Anneissia japonica. Next base: position 575 of record NW_022712574.1, read on the forward strand.
CGCTCGCCTATGGTTCTCGGAAAAGAACTATAAACCGTAGGCCCAGTGTATACAATTGGCTCGTGCGCACATTAAAGAACCCAGTACATCA
>NW_022712575.1:0-1715 GCF_011630105.1 Anneissia japonica
TTTTAGAGATCCGGTAACGCGGAAGAATATTAAACTGCCGTCTGTCTTTCAAAAACATATTTCCTTATAATTCATAATTGCCCATTATTCGTCTAACTAATATTATATACTATTAACTATATTAGTCGTTAACATCAAACGATGGAGAATTTGAACTGTCACTAAAAATTTGCCTTCTTTAGAGAACTATTATAGTTGAGGTCGAGCTAGGGCGGCACCATCTTTGTTTGTATACAGTAAATCTATGTGACCGCAACGCGAGAGGATTTCGTGCAAATCAGGAACTGTTGCATGTGGCTGGCAAAACATGCTAATTTCGCCTTTTGGAAGCTAAACGTAATGTCCCTTTTCTTGAACACAGTGGAGATACATCAGATCTACTTTTACAATTGTTTTTATTCATTTAACTTTATCGTAAGTTACAAAAAGCATGTTTTCATTGGGGTAAATATTTCAAGTCGGCGATTTATCCTGACCCTAGGCTGACTAAAAAAATCGGCCTGCGGAGGCATAATTTTAGGCGAGGTTCGCGTTCTTTAGTCGTAGTGCTATTCGAAGTTCATTTTAAGTATACGAATTGACGTAATTTTTAAGTTTTAGCTCGAACTACGACTAAAGTTTGTTTTAAGAATACCGGGGTCAATCTAAAATATTATTATTAAAGCTGGTCAGAAATTTTGAGTGTGAGATGAGGTGGACCAGCACCGACCGCCGTGGTGAGAACCCAGGTTAGGAGCTTTGTGTGTAATTGACTGTAACAAGATAATTGTGTCTCAGTCTTGTTTTATTTCATATTTTTAATTAATGTCAATTTGCATTTCAGCGGTATTTTGTTTTGGAGAAAGGAATGTTGACTTATGGTAAAACAATAGCAGAGGTATGTACCTGATTTTATTTGTTACACAATGTGTTTTTACCTGTACGTTTCAATTCTTTTATTCGTTCCCCTCCTACTTGCCCTGGTTTTTTTTTCCCTCATTTTTCTCTTGCGTTAAAAAATAAATAAAACTTTTTGTACCTTGCTTTTTTTTCTTTAAATTTATCTATGATGGGTCCAGTCGATCAAATCAGTAGTGAAATATTTAGTTATATTTATGTAATGATTTATAATGTTATTGATACATTTTGTGTTGTACCATCACAAGTCGTCTTAGTAAACAATGAATAATGAGAAAACTTAGCACTTTATTTTGATCATCACAATATTTATGGACCAATTTAAAAAATAAAACACTGTTTTGGTTTCCATTCTTGCACTGCTGTTGTTTATAAAGTATAAGCAAAATTGTTTATTGTCATTCATCATAAAGATCACAAAGAGAATCGGAAAGGAAAAATATATCAAACAGAATACAATATAAAACAGTATTAATGTACAGTATTTTTAATATCTTATTGTTTGACTGATCAAAATCAATTTATTGTACAATAATTGTATACTTTACTGTGTTTATATCATAATTACCAACCAGCCTAAGGCCTAGGTACCTACCAAGGGTGCGTTCGAGCCAGAAAAATATTCGTGCAAGGTCCGTGTATTTACACGGAAGTTAAATGCTGTGCGTGGCTCGAACGGGGGTAAGATGTAAAAAACATCTGGAACACGCTCGCCTATTTTGACCACCAAATTAAGGGTTGTAGAACCGTGTGTCGCTGTCAAAGGCCATTATCGCGACCATTAATCATGTTTTAATGACTCTACCGTCTGGCGGTCA
>NW_022712576.1:0-687 GCF_011630105.1 Anneissia japonica
TAGCATGATGTAATCCACGTGTGCTCCTTAGATATATAACTCAATGAAAAAGACGATGAGATGTCAACGACTTGGTAGATTTAGAACACAAATTTTATTCAAAACATGAATATTTCAACCCGTGCTCGGGTCTTCTTCAGCATGTGTGACAAACAAAATATAAGGTGGCTATTACAATAATTGTGATAAAAAGTAAAGTATAATATGATTGGTCGACATTTTAATAGAATATAATGAACATGGTGATTGGACAAAAAAACTAATGGGCGGAGAAAGAATAGAAATAATTAACAAATAAATTAATTGGGAACTGTAATTATAATGAGGCTAATATCAGTGTGGGAACACAGATCTCAGTCGGTAATAAAAATAATGGAAATAAACAATGACATAGAATAAAGGCACCGCTTAGATTAAACCCCCTTCAACATAATAAATATATACAGTATATATGTATAGTTATGATGCATCGAAGTAATGGGTGCACGTATATCCTGATGAACATATAGTAGAATGATGACAAAAAATAATGAGATAGGCGGTTGACATTTTTCCAGGATATATACAAATTTATTTAATAACAAATATTTCGGGAGCGCCTGCTCTCTTCTTCAGCGTGATGCCTACATATATGTAGGCATCACGTTATTCGTTATTAAAGAAATTATATATCCTGGAAAAAGTCTA
>NW_022712577.1:0-1321 GCF_011630105.1 Anneissia japonica
GCTCACTCGATGGCATCCTGAGATATTTGGGGCTCAGTGCTGTCCAAATAGCATCACATACTTCTTGCACAATGTTGGAAACTGTTGCACGGCCAATTCTAAAATTAAAAGATTGTGAAGCCATACTGTCCCCTGTTGCCAGGTACCGCAAAGTCACCACAAATCGCTCCTCTGCTGAGATATCAATTCGACCTCTGTTTCTTCTTTCCTTTAGATGAGGCTCAACCATTGATACGAGTTGATGAAACCTTTCGGGTGTCATTCTTATATATCTAAAAAAAGTATTAAAAAAAAGAGGATCTAATTTAATAATTATACAAATATAATTTTATTGTTAATATATATATATATATCTTAATTTTCAGCACAAGACATGGTGGATGAGGGCTTCTTTTTCACAGGTAAAAAATTACATTAATGCTTAGTATACAGTAGTGCAGGACTGCTAATATCATTGCATAACATGGTTCACACATTTTCATATTATAGTACTGTACACCACACCTTTGTTTCTTATTTATGTCAATGAAGTGATTTTTATGTCACTGGAAATCAATCTTATTATCAACCATCGAAAATTGCCGATTGGTTTACTTTCCTTGTTTTGGGAAAACATTCACTTTTCAATGTTGCAATGTCTGTTGCTCAACAAAAACATTTTAATAAATGTGTACTAAACTCAAAGAAAATTTATCGAATTTGTGGAAAGATTAGTTTATGTACATTAAATGAAGGAAAAAGCCAACCTGAATATTAAAAAAAAAATGTTTTTGTTGATAAAAATGGTATAGAGGAAGAGCACATAGATACAGAATTGGATGATCCAACAGACGAAGACAAAAACGATTCTTATCCGAGCTTAAATGATGATGACGACAATGTTGCCGGCAGCAGTCAAGTCAATGATGATGAAAATGACAATAGCCAGGAGGCCATTAATCCACCTGATTTCCAAGAAGCGAATCAGATTAAAGATACTGCAGGTAAATTACCAAAATTTACATTAAAAAGTGCTTTGGGAGTAATAAAATTCAGGAATATTGTGCAAGTAAATTAAGAGCTGTATTATTTTTATGTCTTTTATATACAAAATCATTCAAATTTTTCAATTAAAAGGTATTGCAGTATAATCAGTTATTATAGCATATATTACTTTTTTGAACTTAATTAATTATATTGAGTATTTTTTGAAATGTTACATGTTAAAAGCACTGCTTCAAATTTAATTCCTTCATGTTTTCATTTAATTGTTATAAGCGAAACCTTTTCTATTGTAATAAAACATACTGTATGTAAATATGAATGTGACTTTGTGAAATAA
>NW_022712578.1:0-577 GCF_011630105.1 Anneissia japonica
TCTGTCATGATATGAAAGTCGTTCGTTCCACGGCCCGCCAAAGTAAGCTCTAGTGTAACGGCGTTAGATTTTTTTCTAGGCTTGAGATGTGACATTTTTTATAAGGTACGGTAACTAAATTATATGTTATTTGTTTTTCATGGTTCGGATACGTCACTGGCTAATCAGTAGATAAAAAAAAAAATCATTATTTTTTAATGAATGTTAGCTTGCACGAAATATATAAGCAGACATGATTATGATTACCATACCAGGATAAATTGAAAAACTCTTTATGATGAGTATTACCAACAGTGAAATTTGCAGAAAAGGGGTCCAACATGTCCGACAGAGGGGCCCGAGCCAGGGGGTCAATGAAGCCTCGGTCGACAGCCTAGAAAAAAAAAACTTCTTTGTAAGGGTTCACAGGGAGAGTTTTAATGGTCTACAATTTGCTTTTAGACCACAATATTATGGATGATTGGCAGTCAAGATGACGTTATTTAGATAGGCAAATTGAAATTTTTGAACCGACGACGTGCATCAGACGACAGGGTGTCCAGGTCTGCCTGACGCGGTGTAGGGGGTGAGGATTCCC
>NW_022712579.1:0-1805 GCF_011630105.1 Anneissia japonica
TTGCACTAAGTGCTCAACTCGGCGAGATAAGCACTTTTGTGCAAAATGTGGAAATGTTAAAAAGTTGAGTCAAAATATATTTTTTTTTGTTAGGCAAAGTGAGATAGGCTGAAACAAACACTATTCCATTGAAAGTATAAAGTTTTTCGGAAAAGTACTCGAAATATGGCGGAAAGTCAAAAATTTGCACTAAGTGCTCAACTCGGCGTGATAAGCACTTTTGTGCAAAAAGTGACAATGTTAAAAAGTTGAGTCAAAATGCAATTTTTTTTGTTAGGCAAAGTGAGATAGGCTGAAACAAACTCTATTCCATTGAAAGTTTGAAGTTTTTCGGAAAAGCACTCGAAATATGGCGGAAAGTCAAAAATTTGCACTAAGTGCTCAACTCGGCGAGATAAGCACTTTTCTGCAAAAAGTGACAATGTTAAAAAGTTGAGTCAAAATACAATTTTTTTTCGTTAGGCAAAATGAGATAGGCTGAAACAAACACTATTCCATTGAAAGTTTGAAGTTTTTCGGAAAAGTACTCGAAGTGTGCTGAAAAGACAAAAATTTTCACTATGTGCTCAACTCGGCGAGATAAGCACTTTTGTTCAAAAAGTGACAATGTTAAAAGTTGAGATAAAATGTAATTTTTTTTTTTCGGAAAAGTACTCGAAATATGGTGGAAAGTCAAAAATTTGCACTAAGTGCTTAACTCGGCGAGATAAGCACTTTCTGCAAAAAGTGACAATGTTAAAAAGTTGAGTAAAAATATAATTTTTTTTTGTTAGGCAAAGTGAGATAGGCTGAAACAAACACTATTCCATTGAAAGTTTGAAGTTTTTCGGAAAAGTACTCGAAATATGGCGGAAAGTCAAAAATTTGCACTAAGTGCTCAAATCGGCGAGATAAGCACTTTTGTGCAAAAAGTGACAATGTTAAGAAGTTAAGTCAAAATATAATTTTTTTTTTGTTAGGCAAAATGAGATAGGCTGAAACAAACTCGATTCCATTGAAATGTTTGAAGTTTTTCGGAAAAGTACTCGAAATATGGCGGAAAGTCAAAAATTTGCACTAAGTGCTCAACTCGGCGAGATAAGCACTTTTCTGCAAAAAGTGACAATGTTAAAAAGTTGAGTCAAAATATTTTTTTTTTTTTGTTAGGGTTAGGGTTAGGGTTAGGGTTAGGGTTAGAGTTAGGGTTAGGGTTAGGGTTAGGGTTAGGGTTAGGCAAAGTGAGATAGCCTGAAACAAACACTATTCCATTGAAAGTTTGAAGTTTTTCCCAAATGTACTCGAAATATGGCGGAAAGTCAAAAATTTGCACTAAGTGCTCAACTCGGCGAGAAAAGCACTATTGTGCAAAAAGTGACAATGTTAAAAAGTTGAGTCAAAATATAATTTTGTTTTTGTTAGGTTAGGGTTATGTTAGGGTTAGGTTAGGGTTAGAGTTAGGGTTAGGGTTAGGGTTAGAGTTATGGTTAGGGTTAGGGTTAGGCAAAGTGAGATAGCCTGAAACAAACACTATTCCATTGAAAGTTTGAAGTTTTTCTCAAATGTACTCGAAATATGGCGGAAAGTCAAAAATTTGCACTAAGTGCTCAACTCGGCGAGATAAGCACTTTGTGCAAAATGTGACAATGTTAAAAAGTTGAGTCAAAATACAATTTTTTTTTTTTAGGCAAAGTGAGATAGGCTGAAACAAACACTATTCCATTGAAAATTTGAAGTTCTTCGGAAAAGTACTCGAAATATGGTGGAAAGTCAAAAATTTGCACTAAGTGCTCAACTCGGCGAGATAAGCACTTTTGTGCAAAAAGTGA
>NW_022712580.1:0-793 GCF_011630105.1 Anneissia japonica
TAGCCAATTGGATATTTGTTTAGCCAAAATTGGCTAAAATGTTAAAAATTGTTTTAGCCACTTATTATGCACTTAAATGGCCCGAGTGAAGTTTCATGCAAATGTTTCGTACGGAAAAAAAAAAAATCGTGGCCTGGCCATTGACATTGAAATCATTCAAGCATTCAAGTAAAAACCCCCAAGCTCGAAAGCCATTATTTACCCGGCAGTCGGCTGCTTTAGTTATGCTGTTGTGTGTGCACTTGGGCATTTGGGGCACGCTCACAGCTAGCCGACTGTCGTGAACATAGAAATTACAGTACAGACAGGAATTACAGTACTGCTTTGTATCTGCGCGTAACCACTCGTAATCTGTTCGTTTCAGTTTCAGTTACAGTTTTTATTGGCACACACTTTTACAACAGTGGCACACACTGTTCATTATGTTATGTTTTGAACGTAGCTACGAACCACTACGAAGGTCATTGTTATTTTAATTAGCTTTGCAAACTTCGTAGGCTGGATCGTTGGGCTGATAAACAATGCGTAAACAATATTGAAATATAGTTTACCAGCTTTCAGCACGTGAAAAATGTTGCAATTTACTAATAAACAATGTTAGAACTTATTGTTTTGTTATTTCCTACCTTATTATTATCGATCATGTTTTAAAACTGTGTTTAGTTCGATAGCTAGGTAAACCTAGTGGGCCGTCAGTATGTTCGAATTTCGATGTCATAGAGGAGGACAGCAGACAGTAATTTATACTGGTTAACTTTCCAATTCGGAGAATTTTGATCTGATATTGTTCTGG
>NW_022712580.1:804-2146 GCF_011630105.1 Anneissia japonica
TAGGAACTTTCTTCTTTTAAATAATAATACTGATGACAAATCATGTACAAATTATTACGATTTCTACTTAACATCACGTTGTTTATTGTTTACCGTATAAATTGAGGCAGAACCTGCTAAGCGATCCAATACTAATGAACTACAGAAATCATTACTTAAAGTAGTAAGTAGTAGCCGAAGTAAAGCTAGTCATGCTAGACCGTCTTTTACTCACTGTCGCTCACACCTTTTCAACATTTGCTATGAGGTTACCCTTTAACACACTTTACTGTGTTCTGATTGGTGCACACTCTGTCCGATGCTGGATTTTTGGGGTTGAGAAGACGAACTGACATTTTGCCAAGTTTTATTTTCCATTGGGTTTTACATGTGACATTTGGTAATTTTACAATTAACGGACATTAACTCTCTCTATATTTATTATTTATCGTACTAAATCAAGGCTACAAAGTATTATTTGATGAAAAATCTTTTCACGTGTGTGTATTGTCATTGAGGGCATCTTTTTTAACAGTTAAAGAGGTAAAATAATTGTAAATAAAAAAAATAGGCTAGCCTAGGCCAGGTTAATTAATAAATAAAAAAAAAACAATACAGAAGTCTTATTGAAAAACAACTCCATACTTTAAATTAACGGTCTAAACTTGTGCTTGTCATTAACAAATTATCAAGCCATACATTGTTTATTCCAGTAAGCTACAGCAGTCTGTCTGCACATACAAATAAACAACATGCTTTTGCTTCGTAGGTTCGCTTCGCGTAGCCAGCCTAGCTTAGATTGTTTATATCATCAGGCTACGAGATGTATCTACGAAGCCTGCACGCAGGTAAAAATGCAGTATTTTGTGTCGGTACTGTAGTCGTTACCATCCAGCCACTGATTGTTACGCTGCCCACTTTAAAATAACAAATAATTTGCGATGCACACAGTGACGTTTGTAGTCACACTAATAGAACAACACACATAAACATTGCATAGCACTGGAAATGGAGTAGGCCTAGCGTAAAATGGAGATCTTGGCCTTGATCGTGCCGAAGGAAAAATATTTCCATGGAGAGGTCGGACAAAAGAAACAATGTATTTCAGCAAGTATTTAAAAAAAAAAAAATTATTTTTTTAAAGCTTTCGCCAAAATGGCTAAAGTAGTTGTTTTTTGTTTCGCCAATTCAAAATTTTTTTCGCCAATGGCGACTTGGCGATCGGTTAGTGTGAACCCAGGAATGGAATTTGTTGCATAGAGGCATTTCATTGTGAAGAAATATGTTTTTCCAAAGGCGCGTTATAATTACGTACATCATTTGTCTTTCTTTGGTTTGAGAAAGGCTAAATAACTTCTTGGCT
>NW_022712581.1:0-674 GCF_011630105.1 Anneissia japonica
AGTACAGTAACGTTCCAAAACATAAAAATAAAAAAAAATAAACACCATAAATTGAAAAAAAGGGGTAACATTTAAAAATGGACAAATAAGTTAATGCTTAGGAAGACTGGTGCTTGCTAATAGTAAAGGTCTCCCAACAACATAACCGAAATGGATATCAATGAAAATACAACATTTGATATACTGTATTTAAGAACATGCGATATGATTTATAAAGCATTATTGTGATGATACATAATTTAAAAAAAAAACATTTTACAGAAGTAGAATAATTTTTATTATTTAAAATACCTTAATATCTGTCTTTGCTCTCCATGAACACCATCCAGCTGCTCTTTCCTTTATGTTCAAATTGATTATCTCCATGATGTATTTTGTCAGCTCGCTTGTATCTTGTTTAAAATTAAAAATAAAAAGTTATTATTGCCATTTTTTTTCATTAAACAATTATGACAGAATATCATACATTAATAATACCACCAAACTTCAGATACTAAAAGAGAAATTTCAGAGTATAATAATAATAATTATAATAATAATAATAATAACAATAATAATAATAATAATAATAATAATAATAATAATAATAATAATAATAATAAAATAATGAAATATTTTTAGACATTTTCAAATTACAAGATAACTGTTTTTATAAAACTTGGAGTCTGAATAAT
>NW_022712582.1:0-516 GCF_011630105.1 Anneissia japonica
TATTAAATCAACAATACGTCATAAATGTAAAATTTCTTTGGTTTAACAATAATAATAATAATAATATTAATAATAATAATAATTTTACGATAGTTTGATTAATGAAGTAGTAATAATCAGCATATTAAATAAAATTACGTCCATGCAAAACCTGTTTTTAAATAAAAACATTATCTATTTGATTCTGTTTGAAAAAAATATTAAATTATAATATATATATATATATGTGTGTGTGTATATATGTATATGTATAGTATATATATGTGTATATGTAAATGTATATGTATATATGTATATGTGTATATGTATATGTGTGTATATGTATATATACATATATCTATATATGCATATGTATATATATATGTGTATGTATATGTATAGGCCTATATATATATATATTTATATGTATGTATATGTATATATATATGTATATATGTATATGTATATATATATGTATATATATATGTATATGTATATATGTATATATACATATATACATATATGTATATGTATGTA
>NW_022712583.1:0-740 GCF_011630105.1 Anneissia japonica
ATTGATTGTTTTCCTAGTAAGTAGTAAAATAAAGAAGCTTTATGCTGTAATAATGTGAGCATAAAGAACCTGTAAAATTTACTGCTAGTCCTAAGCGTGGGGAAATACAAATCAATAATGAAGTAGAGCAACAGTTTTTTCTTGATACACTGACACAGTAGCCGTTCCCCGTCCGCACCCCTGAATGTGACAAATAAACACTGCTTACAATCAGAAAACACGCTATTCAAAATAGTGTCTATTCATTCGACTCACTAATATTCATAGCAAGTCGAGATCCATGAAAAGTCGTATATAAAGATGTGGGTTACCCACATCTTTATATTTACACAAGTAATTAAAATTGTTTATTCACAGATTAATCTCACTGATAAACAATTCTACTATATTTGGCTGGTGCATAAGAGCTTCTATTTAGAGACATAATTTCATTATTTTCTTTCCAAAAATATTATTAAACGTTAACTAGCACCTCATAACGACTTTTGAATGATAAAAATCGGCTCGGTATAACACATTTTACCGAGTACGAAATTTAAGTTAGTGGAACATTCTGCTGTTACATCTTCTAATTTTACCCCGCCGTTGTATTTAGGTACACGCTACAGTGCACGCAATGAGCCAACAACTTGGATATTAGGATATCATTATTTAACTTTAAAGCCAATATTTGGCCTATGAAATTACAATCACTAAACATATCTTATGTATATACAGCTAATTAGGACATTATTAAAAAA
>NW_022712584.1:0-726 GCF_011630105.1 Anneissia japonica
AGTATTTGTATCCCAAAACAAATGAATAATATCCATAAAAACATCAATACACAAGTACAGCCCTTTGATTCCTGGCTGTTTCCAAATATGGAATGAGTTAGGCAAGTCATGAATATTCATGAGCTCAAACAACAACGAGCGTGCAGCCTTCTCTAGCAAAGCGGTATCTACTCATATATTTTCTGAGATAAAACTATGATTAAACTAACACATTAAACACTGTATTTATCTGTATACAGTAACATTAAACTGCTCATAAAGGTCTATAATTTTTACTGGACCTTTGACCTACGTCTTTATACCAGTTTGTCTTAACAATCTTTCATAAATTCAAAGTAATATCAACGAATCTCTGTTATAAACTTTCTCTAGGCCTAGGCTATAACATGGCCACCTACGGCACCAAAAGTGCTTCATAATACGGTCATAAATAACAAATGAACAAAAAAGTTTAAGGAAAACCATTGCAATAGTAATTAACTATAACTCACTCAAAATCATTAAATCAAACTTGGTAATTCCCATCCGGCGTCAAATCCATAATATCGTTAATTTAACTGACGAAAATGATCAATAGCTCGTCGTTAGGGAAACCATCAAAAAACCACTACGCCGAGAGAGGGCGCAATTCAAAAGTTTATACCCAGGTATAAACCGCACAGTGAATATATTGATGTCGACCTACTTCAAATCAATGAATAATTTACAATACTTTATTCTAAATAC
>NW_022712585.1:0-547 GCF_011630105.1 Anneissia japonica
AATAATTAGGCTTATACTTCCAACTAAAAAAAAATCTACTGCTTCGATAAGAAATTCATCAGAATTATCAGATATACTCTTCCATTAATCCACTCCGACCCTTTGTTTTCCTCCATTGGTTTATTACAGTTTAGGACATAAACATCTTTAACTATTAAAGCTCTTCTCTTCTGCGTAAACTCGCTCGTCCTCCTAACCTTCATATTTTGTCTCTTTTTAACCGCCACGGTCACAATAACTGACCCTTACATCAAATGCATACTTATTACACTGAATTACCTCTTTCCAACACAATTTCCTAAATCTTAAATTTCACAGGTCCCATATTTTATAATACTTTACCGACACTTATTATTTCCCATTCAAAGACATTTTTCTCTTAGATAGTAGCATTTCTTGTCACTCACCTCCCTTGATACTTAAATGGAAATAATGGCATTTTCCTCTGATATCTTCAATAATTGAATAAACTTTGTTGTTTTTGTTCCTTTCTTGTTATTCATATGTATGTATGTATATATATATATATATATATATATGTACTTAT
>NW_022712586.1:0-743 GCF_011630105.1 Anneissia japonica
TGCGTATTTCGAACATCGAATACATTGCAGTTAGCGCTCTAGTATTCTTATTATACCTCTATGGTATTTTATTATCAATTCTCAACAAAGATACTAGATATAAAAACAAACTGGAATAGACACCCAGACAGTGACATCGGTGAATACATAGAAATCGTTGCTATTATCCAAATAATACAAAAAACAATTAAAGCATAATCATGAATCAGTAAAGAATAAAACAACAATACAGCGCAGAATCGCATGGCCGGACGCACTCTTAGTGAAAAAGTTTTCCTCCATTAGTGGAAAAGGAAGGGCGCCTTTTGCGTCTCGATATACTTAGCAACAGAAGGGCGCCCTGTACGTTGGGCACGAAGTATAGGAAACTTGCATGGTTAAAAAGAAGGGCGCCGCCTACGTTGGGCACGACTTCCGCCTCATTTTTACAATGCGAGAACTCTATCTTTAGTCCACCGGAAATACGGATTTGACTGGATAAAATTGCAACAAAACGTTTTATGATCTAAATATAAACTTAATTATATGTAAAACAACATACTAAAAGTTTACCAAAATAGGACGTACATAAAGGTGTTTTTTATAACCAAAAGTTCAGCATTATTTGAAAGTAGAATTTTACACGGTACGTACTGCGGTTTTCAAACTTTTCTTGATTATGATTGGTCAACATTTAGATCAACGTAGGTCATATCTGTTTGTTGCCGGAAGAGTGAGACCCGCGTGTGCGAGTTCGCGATCGC
>NW_022712587.1:0-2982 GCF_011630105.1 Anneissia japonica
TTTTGAATTACTTCAAGCTTATTTTGTTATTTTCTTCATTTAGTACTAAAGATAGTCCGTACCATGGTGCTATGCTCTAGAAAATTACTTTTGAAGATATATTTCTAAAGCAATTCTATTTTGTAAATATACCGTACTTATTTAGTATACGTTTTATTGATGAAGTATATTTACACAACGTCATTCAAATCATGTATGTCGTTGTGTAAATATAGCCTACTTCATCAATACGTTTTAGTGCAGATGATTGTTCTCTTGGCCTCAACACTTTTTAAAGTTTCTTAACAACTAGTTTCTTAAAATATGTACTTAACCGCAATCTACATCATTTCTGATCCGCTTCACTGCCAGAGGGCTTTCCAAATCTTTTCCAACAGGTCATGAAACAGTTTAGTATTCTTTAAATTAATTCAAGGCTATTTCCTTCATTTAGGTATACATTTACGTATGCTTTGTACCAGGGTACGATGCACTACAAATACTTTCGCAACATACTTTAGGGCCTGAATTTTATGTAGGTGAATAAGTTGTTTGGAAGCGAAGTATGGCGGTTTGAAAGTTGGTGAATTTATAAACGTTTCTCGTAGAATGGCCTTCATAAAATTACTACATTTTAGGGTTTAGAGTTGAAATATTGAACCCAAACTTCAAAAATAGTAAGATTAAAGGTAATACTTTATATTTATGATATAATCACATTTTGCTCAAATTTCATGTTATACTGTCTATTGGCCCTTTTTCTCGAAACCTGTCGATGCGAGTTTACAGCCCTTTTGTGGTCTTGGGTCACAATTATCATATCAACTCTAGCCCCACCATGGTTGGTAAACAACTTGTTTGGCGCCTATGAATGTCTGGAAACAGATGCTGGCAACCTACAGCTGCTTTCCCTTCCCCTCAAGGGGCAGCCACAATATATAAAGTTAGCATGGATGAAAGTCTATGTTGGAAATATGGCACCTCTGGATGCCATGAAATAGCAGCTGGTAAAGCTGTAGAAAATAATATTGTTAAATTTTTTTTTCTTATCATTGCCATAAGTAGATAAATTGAGTTGCTTATTCTTCCAGAAGAGCAAGAAACATGAATACATACTAATGCATAAACCAAAAATGAATATAACATACTGTAATTGTATTTTGTGGAGGGTATTCAGCTATGACAAATATACAGAATATGCAATAATTAAAACACAGGATACTATTTGCCACACAAATGGACCTGCAGCCTACATGTTGTGAACATTAGGCCTACTACTCGTACAATTTTAATTATTCTTGCAAAGTTCGGCATGGAACATTAATAAGTTATTGATCACGCTTTAGAAGTTATATACTATCACTAGAATTGTAAAAAAAAAATAAGTTAAGTGCTGTGTTTCTTCTGGTAGGCCTTATACCGATTACACATTAATTTTAGTTAACCTTCAGTATATTCATGCAGACAGACCATGCACGTATACTTCCATGGAGAGATCTACCCTGGTAATAAATAAATAACAGAGTACTAACATTAAGGTGATCCAGTTGAGTGGATAGGGGCACAATGCCGCTGAATCATTTTTGAAATTAACTTGCCAAATTTTAAGTAACATAAACATTATTAACTTGAACATATAAACATTAGTGTATTTAAAAAAGGTTTACCCGTCATTTTACAAAGAAAAATGATAAAAACACTTCCAGTCAATGGAAGTGTTTCATTATTTGTATTATAATTATCCAGTTTAAAAATAAGGGTTCTACACATTTTTGAAATTCAATAATTTCTTTGCTCAAGTTAAAAATATGTGTGCTACTGCAAAAATGAACAAGTTAATTTCAAAATTATTTTTATGATTTTTTGTCATTTTCAAGAGACAATACATCTTTAAACCTTGATGTCCAGAAAAAAATGTGAATTAATGATGATCATAATTATGATGAGGGGATGATGATAACAAGGTTATGATGAAGGTGATAATAATGATGACGATGATGATGTCGATGGCGATGACGTCGACGATGATGATGAACGGTAATGATGTTCATGTAGGTGTTGGCATGCTTGAGAGTGATGGAGAAACTAATGTAGACTAAAGTGAAGTGAGTTCAATCTGGAATCAAACCGAAAAATGCCCCGGTCGCGATTTTTTTTCCCGTACGAAACATTTACATGAAACTCCACTCGGGCCGTCTCGGCTGAATCGACTCGAAAATCTCATTGCAGAATTCAGGAGGTCAAAAGGTCATTAACAGATAAACGCCTACAGAACAACTTCTGAGAAAACGTCGCTGTCTAATTTTTAAAAATACATTATGTTACCATGTTAATACCAATGAGTCGCTTAAAATGACATTATATAATATTTGATTAAGCTGCACGAGTAATGAAAAGTGTTATTTTAACTTGAGTTACATACTATGACAATTTTAATTTTTTAGTTGGTAGGAGGCCTGGTTTTGCATAATTACCTAGGCCTACTAAAAACGCTTTCTGGGAAAAGCACAAAGAGTAAGGAAAAGCGCGTTTTTCTTCATCTGATCAAATGAAACAGAATGACAGTTATTTTCAAATTAAGAGAAGAGCTGAGAATAGGCAACTCTAAAATTCTGGATGCCATAAGACCTGCCAAAATGGCAAAACACCAAATGAATGTAAAAATGAGCTAGTTATTAATATTAGGCATAGTAATCGGCAGGTTCTTGATTACAAGGCTAGACCAAGTTAATTACACTGTCTCTTATACACATCTAGATGTGTATAAGAGACAGCAGCCATTATGATCCATAAAATCGTATCTACAACTCATGTGCTTTCAGAATATGTAATAAAAATTGGGGGTCACCTTTCATCCTAAGGAGCTATAACTGATTAAAATTATTCATGGTTTTAAGCATATATAAACGTTGACGCACGCGTACGCACACGTTAAGTCGCGCGAACGAAAAATTATGGTACCTGACATTCAACCTTGACCTGAAGATTATGCTCACCTAATAT
>NW_022712587.1:3048-7845 GCF_011630105.1 Anneissia japonica
TTACATTACAATGATAGTTTGGACAAGTTCAATAACTCCGGAATGGTATATTATTTATTTAATAATATTTCTCTTATGCGCTCTATTTTTCATTTCATGCTTCAATTTTGTCCCATTTTTTCCCCCAAAATTTCAGTCCATGTCAGTATGTGAAGCGTGACTGTTGTGTCAGCCTATGACCATAGGCCTAGTTTAAGGAGGGGCCTAGGTCAGCCTATGACCCTAGGCCTAGTTTAAGGAGGGGCCTAGGTCAGCCTATGACCCTAGGCCTAGTTTAAGGAGGGGCCTAGTTTAAGGAGGGGCCTAGGTCAGCCTATGACCCTAGGCCTAGTTTAAGGAGGGGCCTAGGTAAGACCTCAGCCTGTAGTTAGGCCTATAGTTTATTCTCTTTCCCTCTAGCCTTTGGTATAACTGTACCTATCTACACTTTATAACAGGAGGTACTAGCTGTTGTTGTTGTAGATAATATACTAACATTTAATAACATCCAAGAAGGTTACAGTTAGTTACACAGTAGGTAAACATAGAAAGAGCAATAATAGTAAAACTCGAGCGTCACGACATTGCGAAGTGTCTGCTCTTGTTCCTCGTATCGTACTCACTCGAGTCAATCCGAGATGGCCCGAGTGAAGTTTCATGCAAATGTTTCGTACGGAAAAAAAAAATCGCGCCCCGGTCACGGTGCAGCAGGAATAAGGAAAAATCAGCAGTTTTGATTTGATGAGTCTAATTTAGGTCGCTATTTTTTAGTCTTATAATAGGCCATCGTACCATGATTGAAAAAGTCAATGCGATGCGTACATTCATATAATTCATAATTATTATTATATATTTATTTCAGAAAGTAATGGAATTGAGAAAAAGTGGTCCGGCCATACCGGTGCGGCCGGTCCTGGTTCTCCGTCCTTGAAAGTGTGGCAAGTAATGGGCTAATCGGATTAGGTCATTATGTACAGACCAATCAGAAGCAAATGCTCATTTTTTGAAGTACTGTATTAGTTGCTGTATGTTGGCTTCATACACAGTTTACATACTACAGAATTTATCAGCACTATCAAATAAATGGTAAGAATTTTATATTTGTATACTATATTACAGGGTGTATCTAGGCTAGCCCAATATCGTAACTGTTTAGGCTTGCTTTATATATTTGGTTATCTTTTGTTTTAGCTAGGATAACCTAGGCCAGCCAGGCCCTCTGGCCCTAGCCTAGTAGTAGTAGTAGCTCTAGAGTACTGTAGGGTAGTGTAAGAGCATAGTTAGCATAATTATTTACTTGTTTAGGCTAGACTGCAAGTTGGATGTGTGGGCTAAGTTTGAATTATTAGCGGTAATTTTTAATCGCCTAGGCCTAGACTTAACTTTGCAAAATGGCCACGTCCTGTGTTGAAATGCTGTAATAGGTCTATATTATATTAAATATAATGTTAAAATGTGGTTGCATGAACCAAGCACAAAAATAAAACAGCTATTTATAAATATTGTGTTTAATAATTCATCTTATATCATAGGCCTACATACTGCCAGTGGTATAATATCCACATCACTGTCGTGTCATCAGTAATCATTTTCTATTTTTGTTTTTAAAGTTAATAATGTAAATTTTTATATTTTATTTTAATAAAGAGATATTATGATAATATTAACATTATTTAACGCTACGGTTAGTGTAATTAATAGAAATATAAAAATTGATATGGGTCTAATTTAGCTGTGTGCATAAGTCTAACTATAAATAATATGGTATTTTTTTCAGGTTTTCAATCCATTGAAAGGAAGTCATGTTTGTTGCAATATATTGTTTGTGGTAGACACTGGGAAAAAACCAACTATTGAATGTGTATTTATTTGTCTCCTGGTACAAAACCGATGGAAGAGCAGCCATGATGAAGCAGTAAAAAGTTATAAAAAAAATTCTATTTTGCAAGAATATATACTGCACATTTGCTAATACCACTATCCCACATCAGTAAGTGACTACCCTACTATGTCAAAGTAATAACCATTTGTTTCTTAATTTAGTCTTGGGTACCTAAGAAGTCACAGCATTTGTCTTAATCGTCGTTGTACGAAGGTGATTAATAAGTTAAAATTAATTGGGGACAGTCTAATCGTAAATATTATCTTAACATGCTAAATATTCTCCAACGATAAATGGCACCTACCTTCATAGTATGATGCTGTCAGAGAAAAATGTATTTAAATCTTTAAAAAAACAACAACAAAAACATTCTATTATTGAAAGATGTGCTTTAAAGTTTGTTTTCAAACTTATTTTGTTCTCCATCCATTCATGTTTGGTGTTGTTCCTAATTATTTAGCAAAAAGTTAAATTGTTTTAGCTTAAGTCCATTATTAACCCAGGCAATTACCATACTCTACTACACAACATTTAATTTAATATTTTGCATATCAAAAATAAAAAATAAAACTGAATGAATATGTGTTTTAAGGTAAGTGCCACTCCCTATAGAGAAATCTCTAACTGTCCATGTTTGCAATATTATATTCCATAGTGAATATTTTTCAGTATTTGCATCATTATTGGTAATGCTTGCAGTACAGTATATCAATGTAGATTGGTCTGGGAAGAACAGTTGTTTCAACTATCTACATAGTATTTAAGTATTTACTATTTTAAAATCTACCATACAAACTTTAAAACAATATTTCAGTTTTTGTTTCAAATATTTTTGTATTGTTTTTATCTTTCACAAAGGTTCTTGGATACCTTGCTTCAATACCTCTGGTTGAACAAGAAAAGACCTGGCTAAGGATAGTAGAGGGTCAAATAATTTATCACCAAGAAAGTTACTGATTTAAACCGAATCCTGTAACGCGAAAGATTCTTAATTATGCTAAGTGTGCAATATTAGGTCAGTTAAGTTATACCTCCATGGTTAAGATGACAGTAATGCATGATAGGTATATTTTGAAATCTACACATAGTAGCTGTTTTTATAATTATTACAAAAACTCTGATTTAAACATGACTGTATAGCTACGATACATAATAAAATGTTTTTTGCAAGTTTCAATTAAAGAAAAATGGTCAAGTATATTTTAAACTCAGTGTATTTTGTAAAGTTTAAAGGAATAAACATTGACATTTAGAATGTTAACTTTGAATACTGCATTTAAAAAAAGTAGCCCTACATTCCGTATTTGACGTTAAAATATATAATATAGTTAATAGGTAATATAGTTTTATTGACGGCAAATAAATTTTACAAATGTTAAATACATTTTATTCTACAAAATATACAAATTTTTAGTCTTAGCATTTGTCAAAAGTATCGATTGATATTATAGAATTTTAATTACTCAATGTATACCATTTATTGGACTAAACGATTGTCGATTTATAAATTGCAACATGTACAAACAACTTACCAGCCTTTGAGTAGGTCACAATAAATACATCGTCAACTCGAACTTCGAATGATCGAGCAAGATCGACCATGTCATGTCGTACTTGCGGCGGGTACCTGTTACCCTCTAGGACTACAAACCCAGAAAACTCTCCCTCCTTTGGGATGCAGTCGGCGGTGCAACTCATTATCTATTTTGTCGGTGGGCACTGTTGTTTTCAACTAGGGACAATTGTGAGGGTTTACGAATAACGTACGTCCCGTGTGAACCTTATTTATATACAGTAAAATGCTCATCTAGCTCATTGGATATTCTAGAATATGAGGGCTCCTGTCTTTATTGTCCTTGTTGCTTTGTATGACATCGGCCATTTCATATTACTATAGCATACATTTTCAAATTTTAAAGTAAGATTATATCTTAATAGCCCCAAATAATAATAATAATAATAATATTAATAATAATAATAATAATAAAAATAGTAGTAGTAGTAATAGTAGTAATAATAATAATAATAATAATAATAATAATTAATAATAATAATAATTATTATAATTATTATAATAATTATTATTATCATTATTACTCATTTTTTATCTAATACAATAGAGTATTTAACACAGATATGACTAGGATTCTTAAAAAATATTTTATCATACTATCATTTTGGTTAAAATTGTGAAAATATTGACAACAAAATAATATGAAATATTTATTGGGTAAATATTTCATATTATATTTAGTCAATTCTGTAGCAGAATGATAAAGCGTTTTATGTGTATTCATAAAAAAAAAATTAATCTATTGTATGTTTTCATACTTACATTGCAAATTAAGAATTTGAGTATCTGAATAAGAGGTTTACCGTTTAAAGAATATATATAACATTTTTTAATAGATGTCTTTCATTGGTCAGTAATAAACTTGAAGATTTTCGTAGCTTATAATCAGCGATAATTATTTGTTTCTTTCATTATTTGCAACATCTGAAGATTGTGGTTTGTTTGATGATGATAATAATAATAATAATAATAACAACAACAACAACAACCACAATAATAATAATAATAATAATGATAATAATAATAATAATAATAATAATAATAATAATAATAATAACAACAACCACAATAATAATAATAATAATAATAATAATAATAATAATATGTAGGCTTTTATATATATTATATTATATCATATTAGTTTATATTCTATAGAAAGCTTTATAGGTACTGATTGAATAATTGAATAAGAATCTTTGCTCAACATAAACCACTAGTAAGAACATGCTCTGTATAAATATGTATACACATCTTTATTTATATATTTAAAATATGTACATAAACATGTACGTTTTTTTGGCATATGTATTTTTCTACCGAAAGGTCCACTGACTAATCTCAGATAAGATAGTATAATACATAC
>NW_022712588.1:0-1001 GCF_011630105.1 Anneissia japonica
TTTTTATTATGACTTGGGGATGGCGGGGTTCCGACAGCTAGCATTCTCATAGTACACAGAAGAGATGAGCGATAGAAGATGGAAGAGGTGATTTAGTAATCGCAGATATTTCTGTTGTTATAGAAGCAATTTAATTCAAAACAGGGTGTGTGCTTTTTAAATTTAATTCAGTCCTATAGCTACTGTAATAGCCATTCAAGTTTGATAGTTTAGGAGATAGCATGTTTTCCCCTCTATTTCTTCCGAGGCTTCAATCTGTCACTATGAGTATACTACAATAATCATCAGCCAGTAGAATCCAGTTAGCTCCCGAATGCGCGGACGTTACCCCTTTCCGTGATTTGAACCAGTTTTGTTTTAAAAGAATATTAATACAAAGATTTCGAAATGTTCAGTCCTGCAAAGCATTGTTGGGACAGGAAATACAGGCGTAGGATATCGGTCTGCTTCAAATTAATAGTGATTCATATCTTAGGTGTACAAATTTCTGATTTTATACTTTCCAATATTTATAGGAGGTTTCTTATCAACATTGAGCCAAACATACATTAAAAACAAGTGAAACTTGTTAAGGGCTAAGTAACAAATCAGACAGCTCTTTTAAAGTTGGCTATGTTTATGAGTTGCATTAGACAACCGTCCTTCAGCGCCTAAATAATAATATACAGCATAAAAATAGTGGAATGATAAAAAGATAGAAAAACAGTTATAGAGTTAAAGATATTTATCTGTTGTTGACTACTAATCAATAAACTATTAATTAACTGACATGTTTTTGACAAAATTTGGTTGTTAAATGTATAAACACAACAGTCTAGAAATATATCATCATCATTATCACCAGCATCATCATCATGATCATCATGATCATCATGATCATGATCATCATGATCATCATCATCATCATCATTATCATCATCATCATTATTATTATTATAATTTTTACTATTATTATTATTATAATCATTATTATTGTAAAATATATTGTAGATTACCTATAA
>NW_022712590.1:0-2219 GCF_011630105.1 Anneissia japonica
TAATTTATTAAACACCAATATTTCGTCCACTCCTGTGAACTTCATCAGCGTGAAATATATACATATATATATATATATATATATATTTTAATTTATTATTTTTATTAGTACAGAAATTTTGACTCATCAAAATTTAAACCCATGACTTGACAATATTGACTTTTGGGTAATGCAATGGTAAGGGTGCTGTCTCGGATGTTTTTCCACAGTCGTGTTTGAAAATGTTGTAGTGTTGGTGCTTGTTTGATTGACAGTGGTAATATGTTCCATGCTCTTACTGTACATGGAAAAAAGAACTTGTATTTGTCTGTATTAAATTTAATGTCTCTAAGACTATAATAATTGTTGCTTCTTAGTTGTCTACTTTGTTCTATCATGCTGATGTTGGGGAGTACTATGGGTGATCTCCCATGCCATGTTTTATATAAGAGTGATTGTCGTGCGACAAACCTTCCTTGCTCGAGGAGTGGCCATTTCAGCTTATCTTGCAGCTTTATTTTGAATTGATTGTAGTTTATATATGTGTACGCACTTCACAACATCGACCAGTGAAAAAAGGAAAGCATGATTGAGCATGGCTCATAATATGTTACAATTGGCAAGTGCAAAAAAACAGCAGTGGCACCAGAAATTTGTCGACAAGGGGTCCGACGTGTCCACAGAGGGGTCCAATCCAAGGCAACGATGAAGCCTCGGTCGACGGCCCAGGAATAAAAAAAAGCCATGTTAAGTTTCATGGGGATAGTTTTTAAAGCTTAATTCCTTATGTGCTTTTAGACCACAATACTAGGGATTGGCAATCAAAATAGCGTTATTTAGATACGCAAAATATTTTTTTAATTATTTTTGGTCTGATGATCTAGTCGTTCGTCAGATGACATGGGGGTCCAGGCCTGCCTGAAGGGTGGGCAAAGGCCCCCCCCCCCCCACCGCAACTGGCGTCACCACTGAGCTAAAAGATGATGACCAGTACATATGAGTGTTTTGTAATTCAGGCCAACATTTGAAATACCATGTTTTAAAATCTCAACAAAACTTCTCTAAAGGGGAAGCCTGAAGGGGGAGGGGCTGCATCTCATATCACCCTTCTCCTGTTATAATTAAATTTTTAGATTTGTTGAACAACCTGATTGTTTTAGTATACTGATTACTGTATTATCAATTAACTTTAGCATGGAAAAGAATATTTAAGGATTATTGTTATAATTAAGTGCAATATGAAATATAAACTAACATATTAATATCTTAAGCTCCAAAAATATTTTTTTAATATCTTGCCTGCTTACGTACTGTAACCATTGATTTTCTTATTGGCCCATTGACCTACACATTTTTTGGATTTTCTCAAACAAAAATTTTTTTTTTTTTTAGCCTTATTTCTCGTGCTGTGCTTTTATCCATTGTTACTTGCTCTTTAAGTCTTGTTTTTATGTTTGTGTTGTGAATTTCTTGAATTTTGCCATATTCTGTTTTTTTTAAAGGCAATAATTGTAATACATTCATATATGTTAATATTTATATCTTAAGCACCAAAATATATTTTTTTTAATATCTTGCCTGCTTACGTACTGTAACCATGGACTTTCTTACTGGCTCATGTGCTAACTCTTGCGTTTGGCTGACTCACAGTCCCCCTAGCTTGATATTTTTTACTGGTTTTCCTGTATTTATGTAAATTGTTTTTTTCAAAATTTTATTCAATTTTTAATAAATGTGTATTTTATATGCCCTTTTCATTTCTTCCATTTTTTCTTTTTATTGTGTTGGCACGCCCGGCCGACCCAAATTTTAAGAAATTAAGTGTCAGCATTTTAGTTTTTGTTTTTTTTTTACAATAAATAATATTATTTTATGAGCAAATAAGGCTGGAATAGCCTTGGAGAGGTTAGGGGGCAAAGGCTACCCTATTTTGCTGGATGGTATGCGATTCGAATCGAAATGTTGCTTTATTTGTGTATTTCCTACTTTTAAGGCATAAACACATATTTGGTTGTAAAAAAAAAAAGTTTTCCTACCGACCTACACATTTTTTGGATTTTCTCAAAACGTGGCCAACACAAAAAATTGGGGTTTTTTTTGGTCTTATCTCTGGTGCTGTGCTTTTTATCCATTGTTACCTGCTCTTTTACGTCTTGTTTTTATGTTTGTGTTGAGAATTTCTTGAATTTTGCCGTATTCTGTTTTTTTTAAATCAATAATTGTAATACATTCATATATGT
>NW_022712591.1:0-581 GCF_011630105.1 Anneissia japonica
CCTTCTCAATTACGTACCCTTTGGTCTAGATGGCGTTCGTAATTGAGAAAATTCGTAATTAGGACTTCAATGGAATAGTGTTTGTTTCAGCCTATCTCACTTTGCCTAACCCTAACCCTAACCCTAACCCTAACTCTAAATCTAACCCTAACCCTAACCCTAACCCTAACCCTAACTCTAACCCTAACACTAACCCTAACCCTAACCTAACAAAAAAAATTACAATTTTGACTCAACTTTTTAACATTGTCACTTTTTGCACAAAAAAAAAAATTACATTTTGACTCAACTTTTTAACATTGTTACTTTTGGCACAAAAGTGCTTATCTCGCAGAGTTGAGCACTTAGAGCAAATTTTTGACTTTCCGCCATATTTCGAGTACTTTTCCGAAAAACTTCAAACTTTCAATGGAATAGTGTTTGTTTTAGCCTATCTCACTTTGCCTAACCCTAACCCTAACCCTAACTCTAACTCTAACCCTAACCCTAACCCTAACTCTAACCCAAACACTAACCCAAAATTCTTAAAAGAACGAACGTATAAGACGGACATGATTCAAACAATTAAACAAAGCCTACAT
>NW_022712592.1:0-556 GCF_011630105.1 Anneissia japonica
ATTTTCTTCCCTCCATCTTCTATGGACAGCTTGAAGTTTTCTACTGCTGCCTCTCCACGAAGAGTGATCTCTTCTGGGACACCTGATAAATTTGTACATTAAAATATTAAATTGGTAAATTGTTGATGGGAATTTTATACAAAAATGCTCTTGTGATATTGATACACAAACACAATTATGAAACCACATTGAAATCAAATATTATAACTCATAATTTAAACCTCAGCATTTGAGTTAAGATTTCATTTTCATTTTATATTTCATTTTATTTAATTAATTAATTTGTTTTTTCAAATTCTATTCAATTTCCAAGTAACAACACAACAAAAACATAACAATGAGAATACAATACCCTGAGGATTACCATGAGTGCAAGCACTATCAGAGCGGCTCTCCATATTGCATCCTTACGTATACTAAACATTAAAATTATCTCAAAGTTCGATATAAAAATGAAATGCTAAAATTCTATCATAAAATACAGTAAGAAACAAATACAGTAGAACCCCTCATTTACGTACGGGACGGGCCCAAAGGTGTTCGTAAAAATCATTCG
>NW_022712593.1:0-564 GCF_011630105.1 Anneissia japonica
CTTTATTTTCCATGACCTAGTGAAATTAGACACTCTATAATTGATTAAAGTAGTCCTTTAATAATATGGAAAAGGCCGTAGCTTTTGGTGGGGTGGGGGGATTTTTTTTTTTCTTGGACGTTTGAGGCAGTGGAGATTGGTGGCGCAATAGATTCAACGTAACGCCTCCTTGATGCAATGAATATTTGTAAGAGTTTCCTGTCGTTGTTTGTGTTAAGCGATATATCCAAGACTCGAGTAGGCCCACCATCTATAGTAGGGATCATACAACAACGACTAGTCTTACTGTAGTAGTCTTCTTATAATGAAGAGTAATAGTTGAACGCCCACAGACTTGAACCCTTTTATTTATTATAACAGAACATGTCTAAAATAAATAATAGTTACGCTATTGTCTACAAAATTATAAACACTGTTGCGGCCTTTGTTTTTTTAGGAATGTATTGTCACTCACGCGTACATTGTTTATACACAAACATAAAAACTCACATGAAATGTGTTTTTCTTGACGTAAATGCACAAGTTTATAAACCTACGAAATGATGTTTTCCCTACCTGACGTGG
>NW_022712594.1:0-885 GCF_011630105.1 Anneissia japonica
TTTGCCATCGGATGGTATGCAGTCGTACGAATTACTTGGAACCATATTTAAATAGTAGATTCAATTGACGTCCTCAACTTTTCATTATGATACTTGATATAGGCTTACTTGTACAGCCGTCTTCTTCACACTTCTTCACATACTCCGCAAGCAAACCACATGCTACATAACATAATGAGAAATAACATAATGACCAAATCCATAACGTCATGACCATTGCACATAAAAGAGTATTTGCACATAACCGAAGATACTAACGGCGTTCCATACTCGACCGGTACTTGCTATATCTTATCAAGCTTATTAGGCCCTCTAACGGTTAATGTTTTTATCCTTAGAGATTCTTTTGATGCTGCTGACCGCATTAAAGCTATACCAAACAATTTATATAATTTAGGTTACCGATTTGTATCTTTTGATGTTGAATCTCTGTTTACAAATGTTCCCCTTACTAAGGTAATTAATATAATTATTGATAGGGTAAACAACCTACTACTAACCTATTCGCTAAGGAAACTACTTAGAGATTGCTGTACCTAAAACTACATGCAATAATGAATTTTATAAGCAAATTGATGGTGCCTCTTGGTCCAGTTTTAGCTAATATTTTAATGACTGAAATACTCGTTTTGTTGACGACACGTTAGTACTAGCTAAGCCCAATGATTTCCCTCAAATTCTAAGCTACTTTAATGCTTTTCATAGGCAGTACATTTTACTTTTGAATCATTTGAAAACAGTGACATAGTACATTTTCTGGATTTACAATTTAACAACAGTGTAGGAAACGTGAGTATATATCGTAAAAATACACATACAGGTCAATATGTCCATTATGAAAGCTTTGCTCCATGGAACCATTCTCCTGGATTCGTAGAGTTTCTA
>NW_022712595.1:0-2159 GCF_011630105.1 Anneissia japonica
GAGTTCAAATCTAGTTCTTCTTTCTTTGTGTCAAATTTTGTGACCACGATATCTCAAGATTGCTTAAACCGATCAACATGATATGTTCAACAATCATTAGTCTTGGGGTGGAATCGATACAATAAGCTTTTCAGCGTGATCAGTCACGCGTGACTTCATCTACGCGCAACTTTGTGTTTTACGTAGCAAATTTTTTTATCATAACTTCACCATCGTTAGGCCTCTTTTGTTGAAACTTCACACAGGTATACTTCATGTCAAGTACTATCTATATGCACAGTACTGTACGAATTGCAGTTCATTACGTGCACGTACGCGTGCGCTAAAAATTCAATTTGCTCAAATTCAGGTTTTGACTAAATTTGTGTACGTTTCAGGTGATTCTGAGTATTTCAACTTTTTCACAAATTTTCAGGTTGCTCGCGCATTTTCGCACGCGCAGCTCGTGCAGATGATTCAAATTACAATTTTTGACATATTTTGAGATTCTTACACTGTAATGAAATATTTGCATTCTTTTTCAGTAATTTTACGTCTAATAATAGTGCAGTACGCGCACATCTAAGATACGTGTGTATTTGCGCGTTTTTGTCTATTTTCAGTCAAAATTGTACCTATTTTTAATCAGTTATAGTTCCTCAGGATGAAAGGTGACCCCCAATTTTTATTACATATTCTGAAAGCACATGAGTTGTACATATGATTTTATAGGTCATAATGGCTAATCGGATATTATGACGTCATCATATTGCCATCTGAATTCAACAAACTGAGTACTATCGATGACGTCATTTAAAAAAAATGCGCATTTGAGCGTATCTCGCTTATTCTTGGTTGATTTTTTTCCAACTTTGAGTATGTTATAGCTGAGGCAATTCTCTTTCCTATATGTGACACTTTTTTACATTTTGATAACGTCATCATGGTCAAAATATAGGGTTTTGCTTATCCCCCTCATCTTTTTTTCGTCAAAACATTGATGACCCCATAATCACCATAATCATTCGTGATTTCTGAATCATATTTAGTGGGCATAAACTTAAGGTCATGGTTAAATGTTATGTACATTATATTTTTGTGCGTGCGTAATAACGCGAGCGTTAGCGTGCGTCAAAATGAAAATTTGCTTTATATCATGTCTTTTTTTAATCAGTTATAGCTCCTTAGGATGAAAGGTGACCCCCAATTTTTATTACATATTCTGAAAGCACTTGAGCTGTAGATATGATTTGATATATCATAATAGCTGATCGGACATTGTGACGTCATCATATTGCCATCTGAATTATAAAACAAGAAACAAATTATATTTCTTTTCTCAAAACGTTGATGACGTCATATCATCTTAACCATTTGTCATTTCTGAGTAATATTAAATGGGCTTATATACTTCAGGTCAAGGTTGAATATTAGGTATCTTACTTTTTTTTGCGCGTCTTAACGTGCGCGTACGTATGCGTCAAAATTACATATGCTTATAATTATGCCTATTTATTATCAAATATAACTCCTTAGGATGAAAGGTGACCCCCAATTTTTATTACATATTCTGAGAGCACATGGGTTGTAGATACGATTGTATAGATCATAATGGCTGATCGGACATTGTGACATCACCATATTGCCATTTGAATTAAAAAATATATATATATATTTCTTTTCTCAAAACGTTGATGACGTCAAATCATCTTAACCATTCGTCATTTCTGAAAAATATTAATTGGTGATCCGCTACACTAGCGGATCACCTCTTGTTATTGTCAGGATCATCATCATCTTCTTTTTGGTGATCCGCTACACTAGCGGATCACCTTCCCTATTGTTATTGTACAGAATCATCTTTTTTTTTGGTGATCCGCTAACGTTAGCGGATCACCTATTGTTATTGTCAGGATCATCATTGGTGATCCGCATCCAGTGCGGATCACCTATTGTTATTGTCAGGATCATCATCTTCTTCATCTTTTTGGTGATCCGCTAACGTTAGCGGATCACCTCTTGTTATTGTCAGAATCTTTCTTACTTTCTTTCTTTTTCTTCTTTCTTTGTGTCAAATTTTGTGACCACGATATCTCAAGATTGCTTCAACCGATCAACATGATATTTTCAACAATCATTAGTCTTAGGGTGGAATCGATACAATAAGCTTTTCAGCGTGA
>NW_022712595.1:2227-16342 GCF_011630105.1 Anneissia japonica
ACTAATTACAAGCATATTTTAGCATATATGACACTTTTCAATCAGCACCGCCTGAGCTTTATGAGGGTCAAAGTACGGCGGATCACCGAACTCGTCCTCAGTGACGAGTTCAAATCTAGTTTTTATTCTTCTTTCTTTCTCCCCTTTTCTGTTCGCACGATATCTCTAAAAAATGCCACGTTTTACGCACAATTGCTGTCAGCGAACATTTGGCTTGGTCTGGAATAGTCATGGTAAGCTTTTCAACGCGCTCAGTCATGCGTGACGTCATCTACGCGCAAATTTGCGTTTTTACATTATCGATCATATCAGCCTAACCAATTGCCATTTCGAAATCGTATTAAGTGAGCATTAACTTCGGGTTAATGTTGACTGTACTGTACCCTAATTTGACGCGTGCGCTTCATAACGCTTGCGCACGCGTACGTCAAAATTTTAAAATGCTCGAAATCACTTTTTAACTAAATTACAGCACGTTTCAGGCCATTTTGAGCATTTCAATTTTTTTTCTAATTTTTAACTACGCGCGCAGCACGTACGGAAGCTAGATACTATGTTCTTTTACATATTTTGGGTTCCTGACATTGTTTTCACAAACTTCATTTCTTTTCGGTCTTCTTTTGGCCAATAGTAATGCCGTACATACGCATCAAATATAGGTATCTTTGCGCGGATTTGTGCCGATATACAGTGAAAATATGCTAAAATCAGACCTATTTTTAATCAGTTATAGCTCTTTAGTTTGAAAGGTGACCCCCAATTTTATTACATATTCTGAAAGCACATAAGTTGTAAATATGATTTTATAGATCATAATGGCTGATCGGACATTGTGACGTCATCATATTGGCATCTGAATTCAAAGAAAGTGAATTAAAGCTATGACATCATTTTTGAAAATACGCATTTGAGCGTATCTCGCTTATCCTTGGTCGATCGTCTTTCAACTTTGAGTATGTTTTAGCTGAGACAAATCTCCTTCATATATTTGACTCCTTTTTACATTTTGATGACGTCATCATGGTCAAAAAAATTGTTTTTTCTGACCCCCTCATTTCTCTTTTTTTAAAACGTTGATGACCCCATATAATCTTAACCATTCGTCATTTCTAAATCATATTAGGTGAGCATAAGCTTCAGGTCAAGGTTGAATGTTATGTACCTTAAATTTCCATTCGTGCTTGTTAGCGTGCACGTACGCGTGCGTCAACATTTATATATGCATAAAACCATGAATATTTTTAATCAGTTATAGCTCCTTAGGATGAAAGGTGACCCCCAATTTTTATTACATAATCTGAAAGCACATGAGTTGTAGATACGATTTTTTACTTCATAATGGCTGATCGGACATATTGACGTCATCATATTGCCATTTGAATTAAAGAACTGAATTTTTATTTATGATGCCATTATGTTTATACTCGTTTGAACGTATCTCGCTTATTCTTGATTGATTGTCACCCACCTGTGAGTATGTTATAGCTAAATCAATTCTCTTGAAGACATGTCCCTTTATTTTTCATTTTGATCATGTCAACATGGTCAAAAAGAATGAATTTTTGGAGCCCTTTTATCTCTCTCTCTCTTAAAAGATTTAAACAATAGAGCAGAGTGAGGGCGGCAGACTGTATTTCGACGCTATCAGACTAATATATATAGGTTATGTGAAGGGAAAGTTCGTGTGGCATTACCAACTAACAGGCAGTTTTAAATACACTTGACAATGTTTAATTTTGTGTGATATTACTGTACACGCACACATGGTGACGTGCGTGTCTGTTAACATTAGAAAATTCTCGATATTACTATTCAGATAGTTTAAAGGGGAAGTGCGGGGATGAGACAAGTAATGTTTAATATAAAATAGGGGGTTGGGCGACCACAATGACGGCGACGTCACTTAATATCGGAGCGCGGTATTCGAAAACGAGGCTCGTCAACTGGGTCCCAAAAAAAAACTGGTGCTACAGGATTTTGGGCCAGTGTTAAAAGATAGGGAATTTCCTAAAATGGACCGACTTTCAACGGCTTGCAATCGGTAACCCCGTAAAAAATCGAGTCCCAATTTTAGATATTCCGACGTGAATTTGGCCGCTCTTTTCATTTATATAGGTTGATGCTTCAGAAAATGTCCCAGTTTTGTGTAAAATAACAATTTGCCCCAGTTTTTATTTCGGATTTTTGCGCTGCGATAGGGAGTCAGCTGATTCACTCAACCGTAACGAGCTGGTAACGACAGCCAACTGTCGAGATTACAAGAAATCATCGCGAGGAAAAAATTGAAAGGGCCTTTGATGAGTTATGGCGGAAAATTTTAATATAAGACGAGAGAGAAAAAGACAGAGAAGAAATGCTTATGCCTTTGAACCTGTTCTACAACAGGATCCACAACATCAGCAGCAACAACAACAGCAATTTCAAAGACAGTCTTCTTCTAGTAGTAGTAGGCCTAGCAGGTTAAACAATACTGACTGGTGCAGATGCGGAAACTGCAGGCCTATGCCGAAAGAAAAAGAATGCCTTTTTTGCCATGAGGGAGAGGATTTCAGTAGAAAGATGACAGACGTCGATTGCATTTTGAAGAATGAATCCTTCAAAAAGGTCTGTTTGGACAAGGAGATTTTAGAAGTGGTGTTTGCCTCCAGAAAAGAACTGCTTGGAGAGGGCATTAATCATGATGAGCTTAATAACAGGTTTGTTACCCAACCACCATATAGTGTTTGTTTATCTAGGGGTAGGGCCTGCTCGGGGCCTACTCTAGCTAGGCGTAGGGGAGTAGGGCCCTAGCCAATCCAAACCAGGCATAAGTACTATAAGTAATAGTGCTATTAGGCTGGCCGTAGTATTTAATCTACGTACCTATCTATAGGCCCTAAGACTAAGTCAGAACAAACTGTCATAATTATTTTTAAGATTATAGACACACACAATTAGCCTAAGAAGGACAGTATTTATTTACAATTTAAGAGCTGCGCATGGAATAGGCTATCCGAATGCTGTCCTCTTCCCAAATATTCGGCCTTCAATAAGGGCCGATTTCCGCGCATATTTTGCCGAAAATTAAGCTTTGATCTAATGTTATTATATAACCAATGTATATATGCAGAAGTTAGTATTTTCCCGGCGATTTCCAGCTCAAATTTGATCTTATTTTTTAGTTATCATTTGCGCAATTACTAGTAATACTAGTACAGTAGCAACTATCTACTCACAAGGCCAACTCCCTGCTTGCATACCTCCTTATCCAATTGATGTTGAAGGTCAATGTGTGATTTCCACAGATGGTAGGGTAAAATGTCCAGTCATTTCATGGTCAAAATACCTGGGCTTATTATTACATTAGAAAAGCTTGGTAAATAAACAAACAATTCTTTGCTATAGTAATTGCTATTGAACTGATTAAAGAGTCTTAACATCTAATTTTTAAAGTAATTGTTTTACTGCAATTATGATAAAATACTACAATATAATGTATTCTAGTGAAATAATTAATTCTATTCAAATAATTGTTTAGGCTGTGGGTATTGTTACACCACACTTTGCAATAAATTTGAATAGGGACTTTGTTACAGTGATGTTTAAATACTATTAAATATTTTCAACAAATATGGTCAGTGTGGCCAGCTTTACACCAATTCCTAAGGTGATGGTTAACGTGGGGCTGATTCCAACCGGCACCCTAACCTTTTAGATCATCATTAATTAAATACCAATATTAAGGCCCCATTAAAAAAAATTATTAGTTTATCACCCCCTCTCTCATCGTTTTTGGGGAAATTCTAATTTTTTTTTTCAATCAACATATAATTTTTATTTCAAACGGTCATTTTTCTATTTTTTTCCACTTCAAAAGCTCAGGATTTCTTGCAAATATGTTTACTGGTACAGTACAACAAAAACACATTTTTTGTATATAAATTTGATTCCATTCTTTTGACATTTTATACATGTGTCCCTAACCATTGATTTACTTGTGAACATCGGTAAAATTTGGGCGAGGTTGGCAAAAAAAAAAAAGCTCCCTCCCTCATCAGTTTTTATTCTTTGATAGGGTGATAAACTAATTTTTTTTTTTATGGGGCGTAATAATTTAATTTATTTTTGAATAAAGTAAGAATAATATTCTGAATTCTTTCTTGTAGGAACTATCGACATATTGGCTATCGCTGCTTCATTTGGTGGGTGTATAACAGGCTGAAGAAACGTGACAGAAGGGTCATTCCATCATGCTCTGTGTGGGCCATTAGAGACCAGTTCCCATCAGTTGATGAAGACTACACTGGGTTTATTGATGCTGTAGCAGATAATGAAATGGACTTTGTGTTTGAATAATTATGTGTCATGTGGAAGAATTATTATAAATTGTTATGCAAGAGATCTTTTCCAAGGATTCATTCTTAAAAATTTAGGCAACGTCTGTTATCTCTTTTTCTGCGAAAGTTGCCCTTGTCACTCATGGTAACAAAGGAATATTTTTTCAGCATAGACCTACATCTTCCATATCTGTACCCTGTCAATTGGGCCTAGGCTGTGTAATTGAAATTTGTTGTTGCTCTTGATATAGATTGAAAATTCTGTTGTACCATGGTGGTATAAAATATTTTATGGTTGCAATGTACAGTATGTTCAAATGCATTTTGCCTCTGTCTTCCTCGCTCTCGTCTTATAATTGAGGCTACTAGTAACAGTAAATGTAACTTTTTATTGCCCATTCTTTACATTGGTGTAAATTTATACTGTATTAAATATTTTGATAGAGTATTTTAACTGTAGTGATATAGGCCTACTGTAATACCTGACTGCTTTAGTGTTGCTCATTTCATTTTCTGTGTATAGTAAAGTAATTATATATTTTAGAGAAAATATACTTGAAATAAATTGTTCACAACGTACAAAAATGTAAAATTTGTGTTTTAAAATGTTTATTTACTGTGGTAACACCTGTATTCTTGAAGTTTAATTTACAGTAATAATCGTACCAAGTCAAGCACCCAAAATAAGGATGTTGAATACAGTATCACCATGGAAGAACTCTGATAATTTTTCAACTCTGAAGCTATAAATTATTTTTTGGCATTCTACACATTTTAATACACAATTTAATATGAATTCTTTGACTTGTTGGCAAATCTTTTGATACAACTGTAGAAAATAATTGATATTTTATTTGTGGATTAAAACCTCACAAAAAGTAGAATCCAAAATGGCATTGATAAATTGTTTTACTTGATTTGGATTTCAGATTGTTAATTGACAGAAAACCAAACAAATTGGCATGTGAAATAAGATTGACTTAAAAATTATCCAAGTTAGGCAAGTTTACTTAGGCTATTACCATATTCAAAATACTCTACACAGCTACTATTAATTATGGTAAATTATTATGTGTTCCAGACAGTACATAATAAATAAAGCAGTACAGTATATAACATACTGTATATTTAAATTTGCAAAATACTGGGGAAAAAAAATTGGAGTTTTGTTTTAAATTGCAATACTACATTGAACAGCAAAAGTTTAAAAGCATGTAGGCAATATATTATAGGTATAAACCAGGCATTATAAAATA
Organism: Anneissia japonica; assembly: GCF_011630105.1. Taxonomy (NCBI): domain Eukaryota; kingdom Metazoa; phylum Echinodermata; class Crinoidea; order Comatulida; family Comatulidae; genus Anneissia; species Anneissia japonica. The sequence continues at coordinate 7,800 of NW_022712595.1, forward strand.
AAACTGTTACAACATAAGAATCATTATTTTCTAAAAAGATTCAGGTCAAACTGGGTTTACATAATGTATACCAAATGCAGATTGTTTTTTTCTCTATACAGTAATATGCAAGTCCAAACTATATACAAAATACTAAATACCCTTTAATTCATCTTTGTTTACAGTTAAAGCTTAAAAATTTTATGAAGTAGGTTTTTTGGTTTAAAAAACCTACGCTACACAACTTCATCCCATATTTTCCAATTTAAAAAAAATGTTTTATATATATATATTTTTTTTATTCCTTTATTACTTTTAATCACCCAATACAATACGAGTTTGACAATAAAGCTAAAAGTACAAAAAAAAAACCACCAAATCCTGTATCCAGAAAGGAAGCTAAATTTACAAATAGAAAATTCTGAATATATGTATGGTTTTTTGTAATAGGCGATTATACTGTAAAAGGAATTATGACCGCAACATGAAGCAATTGTCAATCATTGTGCATTGATTGCAATATAGAAAACATGTCTTAATACTCCTGTTATGTACATTGTGATCGCAGACATTGACAATACAGTTTCAACTTATTTATTAGACCAACAAGGTCGGGGGCAGCTTAAGCAAACAAATCAACTTTTTCAAGTCAGCTGCCCATAACTGTGGTCACACCACATTTTAAACTGACTGCTACACTATAACTAGAACACTAGCCTTCATTTCATTCTGGACATGTGACCAGCTACTGCTTCTTCCTTTGAAGGCTTCTCTCCCCTCTTAGATTTCTTGTGTTCTTCTATCAACGTGGTACTCTCAGGGTCAATGAGTGTCGATCTGCTCTTGTCATCTGTAAATAAAAAAAGGTGTCAATGCAATGAGCTACTTTTTTATTAGAAAAATAAAAAAGAAAATGAAAAACTTAGATTTTAGCATTTCAATATAGTAAAGTTGGAAGAATTAAACATTAAAAAAAATATTCATATCAACTAGGAAAGTGTTATTACAATAATAGAGCCATAAAATCAACTGGCTTCCATACTGTTATCGTTCTGTTTCTTAGTGTGAGCCTAGTAAACTGTTGTCAGCACCTCCTCATTATGAATACATACTGTTGTCTGATGAGGAACCATTTATGGCAGTTAAAAATCACATATATCCTACCATTAACTGCTCTCTCAAATATTCCGATCATCAGTTGTTCCCGAAAGGAGTAATCTTTTGCCTCTTTGATCCGTTTAACAACGAACTGCTTTGATCTTTTAGACCACTCCAACTTGTACTGCTTTCCTCCATCTGACAATGTGCCATGTTCACGATGAACATTCAGGTTGTGATCAATAACTGCCAGCATGCCTCTAGCAATCATACATTCTTGCCCAAACCTGGACCTCTTTGGCATGTACTTTAGGAGCATGTTATGAAACACCTCCAGATTTCCTGTATGGCAGAATTCAACAGCCTGAAAAAAAAACAAAAACAAAAAGAACAAGTTGTTAACTCGGGGCACCAAAGTTTGTTGGTGGAGGTAGTGATAAAAAAAAAAAAATTATTAAGGGTAATGTACCCAGTGCGAGACATTATTTTTCTTAGAGTACTTCAAGAAATAAACAGTTCTGCTTGACTCGCTACCATCCCAGTAGCTTTCCTTAAATTTCTGATATAAGTCACTGCAAAACAAATGTTAAACAAACAGTGCAAATTGTTAACTCACATGTTCCAAGTCTTTTAATAATTTGTTTTCGGCCACAATCACTTGCAGAGCTCTGTGAGCATCGCTTCCTTCTGTTAACCAAAGCTTCAACATGTCCACTTCATCATGTTCACACTGATGGAATTCTTCACAGCAAATCCATTCGTGCCTATCAACAATATGTCTTAATATGGACGTCCATCTCTCCTATGGAAGAATAAATATAGTTACAATAAGCTAGATCAGATTTGTTAAAAATTAAACCACCCATCTTCAAGGTCTTCCAACCAGTCTACAGATTATTTCAAGGGTTTCCACCAGCCTAATAAACTTAATACCCATCATAAAATCAGCTGAATACCTTCAAAGTATTTAAGTTTGTTTCCACCAACCATTAACTGTTTTACAACCACCCTCAAATTTTTGTATCTATATCCATGACATTACCAGATTTATCAATCACACAATTACCATACTAAGACATGCATCTGAAAAGACATTCATCTTAAAAACCTTTTCAATTTACAGTATTTTTTTAAAGTGCTAAAATATTTGATAATTATATGTGTTAAAATATTTGATTCATTCCTGTCTATTAGTTTGTAATTTATTTTATATTATTACAAAATAATGTTAGTACGAAACTCAAACACAGGTTAACGTTTCTTGATAAAACACCAATGCTTTCTACAAAACTTACAGCAAACACTTTTACCACATCAATAAAACTGCAACTTTTAATCTGAACAACAATGGGATCTAAAAATATTTACAAAATTTCTTATTACTCACCTTAAACTGTGTGTAGCTTCCGTTACACGTTTCAGCAGACCACCAAAAGTGATTTATGATGGCTTTCTGCCAAGGTCTTATTTCTTGATGCTTGCCGCATGCTTTTACCAACTTTTTTCGTACGCTTTTGGCAAGATGCCAGATGTCATACTCGTGTCGAATGTCAGGGTACTTTTCTCTCATCGTTTTGGCGATTGAGGAATGTCTGTCTGTGACCAGAGTGTCGATGTGTATCTTGCATTCCTACAAAAAAGTATGTAAAATTATAATTAATTTTGAATTCTACATTTCCACAATCATTTTAAGGTTTGAAGTGACATCATATTAACGCAGAGGTGTGCTGTTGTTGTTGTGTATATAATCTTAGTATCAAGTGTAAAAATTTGATACAACTACTCTAAGCGCTGTAGACAGGACATTGTCCTTAGGCTCATTTCATTTTATATTTTGTTTAAAAATTGATATTTGTACACCAAAGTCTGTACAGTTTTAATGACCTTGACTTTAATACTTCACTATTGACTTAAAAAAATTATTGGAACATTTCATTCAATGTCAGGTATCTAGCCAGATACTATAGTACCAGGAGCAGTTGACATTTGACCTTAAACATTTATTAGGATCTAAGGTATACATGAAGACATGCTTATGGTGACAATTTCATGATGATTGGAGTAAAACTGTAGTGAGGAGGCTGCTCATATTCATTTAAGCAAATTTTTGAGAAAATATAACAGGTAATTCTCTTAGCAACAAATTGTGACAAATAGTTTAAGGAACTCCATTTAAATAAATTTAGCATCCTGCATCCTTAAAAATATCATTAATGTTGTGTACAAATTGTTTGTTGTAGAAAAACAAATTTACTAACCTTCAGCTCTTTCAAACATCTTTTAAGTCCTTCATTCTCCAGCCAATATGAATTTGGCACGTCCTTCTCGCCAACAGTCACTGTCTTAGATGATATTATGACATCATTTATTGTGTCCATAATAGTGTATAGACCAAACTCTGCTGAGTGCCCGGGAGAGTCGTGTCTTGCATCACCCGCAACAGTAACTTTTGTTGGCAAATATTCATAAGCTTAAAAAAAAAAAAACAACAACATTGTTTTGTATAAAACTAATTACAAATTTAACAATTTAGGTGACAATAAATATAAACACAAAATGTGAAATAACTTTTTAGAAACCAAAATAAATATATCAAATAAAGCCCAATAAAAAAAAATTGTTATTTTCACAGCTTCTTCGCTTATATTTGGTTAATTCAGATTTTTTTTTTTACATTATATTTTTTTAATGGTAAAAACAAAGTAGGTTGTGTATGTATCATGTCAGTCATGCAATTTCTTTTGAAACTAGCGGACCAACAAACAACCAAAGGGTGATATTTGACTTTAAAAACCCAAAACAGTAAAATAAAAGGTCTTCCTCGCATCACTTCTTTTTATCGAAATAAAACTATTTTCTGTTGGGGCAATTAAAAACCAATGAAATATGAATCATGGTTATTAATGTTAAATTTTAGTAAAATATAATCTTCCCTTGTGCTGACTTACCTTTGTGTATATCCTCTATGTGGGCATTATACATCTTTTGAATATTTGGTAGCAAGATATCTCTTTGTATTTCATAGAAAGTTGATTTTTTTATCGTGGCTAAATTTATGACATCACACATCTCATTAAGCGTTGTTTGTGTATTCCCAGTTAAGAGTGTTGCTGCAGCTAATGCAATGTTTCCAGCTGGGCGACTTTTAGGCCCACAACAGCGTGGTTGCGAAGACCATTTAAAACAATGTACCAGTAATGGTTAACATGCTTCCAACTTGAATCACTTGTTTTTCCTCTATTGCCAAGGCACACCCAACTTCCTGACAGCGTACAAGGCTCATGAGCTCTTCTTCAAATACCATGTATTTTTTTGATTCAACCAGTTGTTGCACGAACTAAAAAAATAAAAAAAATAAATATAATTTATATATAATAAATACAAGCCATAGAATGTTGCCCTACATTAAAACCTAAATTTTACATACCTCAATTTTATGTATGACTTCAAACTCTTTTTGAGCATTGTATTTAACTGACTCGTAAAGACAGATTCAAACATTTTATTTAACCAAAAATCAATAAAGATGATAATAGTGAAGAAATGTTAAAAAATGACCTTCAGTTTAATCAACCCCTTATATACTGTACATAGTCATTTTGGCCTTATACCATACTTAAAATATTGGTTCTATTGTACTGACTTATTCTAATCTATCTTGTCCTGACAACAGTGGCATGTCCAGGGGAGGATTGTTTTAGGACAAGGAAATGGTTGATTAAATCTACTTGGACCATAAAATAACTTAAAACAAAGTCATCAATGTTCACATGATTGGCTGGCTTGAGAGTAAATACTTGGTAAGTTATTTGTTTATCCAGGTTTATCTAGTAACTGGACCCTCACACAAAAATGCTCAAGTGTTAAAATAATTATAACTTTTAAGTCCTTGAGTGTATGACCTGGAAAATCAGAAGGTTGTACAACTACAATTGCTAGTGTCAACTTTCTCTTTGATGAGCCATGTCCACTTATGATGGTTCTACTACTGCCAGCAATGATGCGTGTATAAAATGCCTCTTATTGTTCTACAGATTTATCATTACTTTATTTCATTTTTTAATTGGTCAAAATTATCTGCCTTTGTGAACACATTTTTGTACAAATGTTTTAGAAAAGAAACAATGAAATGCATACTGTTAAAGTAAATAAATGAATTACAGAGGTAGGTCTGTTGTAAAATGACATTATAACATTTATTTAATATAAGAAACAAAAGAAATTAACTCACATTACAATCCTCATCTTCAGCAGAGCTGCTGCTGCTAGAGCCAACTACAAAAGATAAATCTTGACCACCTATTACAGTGCTTTGACTTTCTTTTGATGTGTCCAGATCATCAAAAGAAGTATGCAATCTTGCTCGCTTTAATGCTGAAGGCAAATTGAAATCGTCCTCCTCCAGCCTGGGCAACTTTGTAGGTGTTGATGTACTAATTGGTTCGAATAATGAACCTGAAGAAGCTGATGGCTGTGAATAATAATGATATCAAATTAATTCACGCCGTTTTTAACAGGGTATGATATTGTTAGTAGGTAGTAATAGGCCCTAGCGAGGATTTTTAAATATTATTTAGGTTCTTATCCTAGCCTGGGCTAAGGCCTCTGATAGCCCTGCCCCCCCCCCCCCGATCTTATGTTTAAAAAAAAATAAAATAAAATAAGGCCTAATTGGTGGCCTAGGCCTAACCCTAGGCCGTAAAAATTAATGTCAAATGTTGTTATAATAATTCAAATTCATATCGTGTTTTTCGTTACCCTATCTCAATAAGGGTCCAAAATTTGCGAAACGATCCGGGCCTGGGCCGCCCTACGCTAGTCTACCTGTGTGCCTGACCACCTACCTACCTCACTCTCATCAGTTTGCATAGCTGTAGTCGTGGTAGAACCAGATCTATCCTTGCTTTTCTTGTAAGCTTCGGACTGGGCATATCCATCTGTTAAATGAAGGGTGGGAATCGCGTCGTCTTTTAAAGTCATTAGCCCCTTGTTTCCGTACGGTTCCTGACACATTATTCATATCAGGAGTCACTCTTTGTGCTATTACCGTGCTCACGGGCGTCAAGACGTACGTGTACACATGCGGAAATCTTTTAAAATGCTCAAAATTCTTCTTTAAAAAAAAAAATAATTACAGCATATTTTAGCATATTATGACACTTTTCAATCAGCACCGCGTGATCTTAATGTCGTTGTCAACGAACATTTGGCTTGGTCTGGAATAGACATGGTAAGCTTTTTAACGCGCTCAGTCATGCGTGACGTCATCTACGCGCAATTTTGCGTTTTTACATTATCGATCATATCAGCCTAACCAATTGCCACTTCGAAATCGTATTAAGTGAGCATTAATTTCGGGTTACCTAATTGTACGCGTGCGCTTCATAATGCGCGCGCACGCGTGCGTTAAAATTTAAAAATGCTCGAAATCACTTTTTAACTAAATTAGAGCACGTATCATGCCATTTTGAGCATTTCAATTTTTTTTTTAATTTACCACTACGCGCGCGCATTTTTACGCGCACAGCTCGTACGGTAGCTAGACACTACGTTTTTTCACATAGTTTGGGTTCCTGACATTGTTTTCACAAACTTCCATTCTTTTCGGTCATCTTTTGGCAAATAGCAATACTGTACGTGCGCATCAAACATAAGTATCTTTGCGCGTATTTGTGCTGCTATACAGTGATATTATGCTAAAATCAGACCTATTTTTAATCAGTTATAGCTCCTTAGGTTGAAAGGTGACCCCCAATTTTTATTTCATATTCTGAAAGCACATGAGTTGTAGATACGATTTTATAGATCATAATGGCCGATCGGACATTGTGACGTTATCATATTGCCATTTGAATTAAGAAAAAATTGAATTTTTATTTATTTCGTTTTTACTTTATATACTCCTTTGAACGTACTCGCTTATCTTGATTGATTGTCTCCCACCTGTGAGTATGTTATATCTAAATCAATTCTCTTTCGGACGTGTCCCTTTATTTTTTATTTTGATGTCGTCATCATGTTCAAAAAGAATGCTTTTTTGGAGCCTTCTCATCTTTCTTTCTTGAAAGATTAAACACATTGAAAATAGAGGGCGGCAGACTGTATTTCGACGCTATCAGACTAATATATATAGGTTATGTGAAGGGAAAGTTTGTGTGGCATTACCAACTAACAGGCGGTTTTAAATACACTTGACAATGTTTAATTTCGTGTGCTGTTACTGTACACACACACATGATGACGTGCGTGTCTGTTAAAATTAGAAAATTCTCCATATTACTATTCAGATAGTTTAAAGAACATTTCGGGTCATTTTCAGCATTTCAAAACTTTCCATAATTTACCCGCCGTACGTTCATTTCCACGCACACAGCACATATTAAAGCTGGAAATCACGTTTTGTTACATACTTTGTGTTCCTGACACATTATTCATATCAGGAGTCAGTCTTTGTGCTCTAACCGGGCTCACGGGCATCAAGACTTACGTGTACACATGCGGAAATCTTTTAAAATGCTCAAAATTATTCTTTTAAAAAAAAACTAATTACAGCATATTTTAGCATATTATGACACTTTTCAATCAGCACCGCGTGATCTCTGTCTCTTATACACATCTAGATGTGTATCGGATCACCTAACTCGTCCTCAGTGACGAGTTCAAATCTAGTCTTCATCTTTTTTTTATTCTTCTTTCTTTCTCCCCTTTTCTGTTCGCACGATATCTCAAAAACTGCCACGAGTTACGCAAAATCGTTGTCAGCGAACATTTGGCTTGGTCTGGAATAGTCATGGTAAGCTTTTCAACGCGCTCAGTCATGCATGACGTCATCTACGCGCAAGTTTGCGTTTTTACATTATGGATCATATCAGCCTAACCAATTGCCATTTCGAAATCGTATTAAGAAAGCATTAACTATGGGTTAATGTTGAATGTACAGTACCCTAATTTTACGCGTGCGCTTATTAACGCGTGCGCACGCTTGCGTCAAAATTTCAAAATGCTCAAAATCACTTTTTGACTAAATTAGAGCAAGTTTTAGGACATTTTGAGCATTTCAAATTTTTTTTTAATTTTCCACTACGCGCGCGATTTTTACGTGCGCAGCACGTATGAAAGCTAGAAATTACGTTATTTTACATATTTTGGGTTCCAGACATTGTTTTCACAAATTTGCATTCTTTTCAGTCATCTTTTGGCCAATAGCAAGGCTGTACGTGCGCATCAAACATTGGTATCTTTGCGCGTATTTTGCCGCTATACAGTGAAATTATGTTAAAATCAGACCTATTTTAATCAGTTATAGCTCCTTAGGTTGAAAGGTGACCCCCAATTTTTATTAACATATTCTGAAAGCACATAAGTTGTAAATATGATTTTATAGATCATAATGGCTGATTGGACATTGTGACGTCATCATATTGGCATCTGAATTCAAAGAAAGTGAATTAAAGCTATGACGTCAT
>NW_022712595.1:16348-19849 GCF_011630105.1 Anneissia japonica
TTGAGCGTATCTCGCTTATCCTTGGTCGATCGTCTTCCAACTTTGAGTATGTTATAGCTGAGACAATTCTCTTTCATATATTTGACTCCTTCTTACATTTTGATGACGTCATCATGGTCAAAAAATAGTTTATTCTGACCCCCTCATTTCTCTTTCTTTAAAACGTTGATGACCCCATATAATCTTAACCATTCGTCATTTCTAAATCATATTAGGTGAGCATAAGCTTCAGGTCAAGGTTGAATGTTATGTACCTTATTTTTCCGTTTGCGCTTTATAGCGTGCACGTACGCGTGCGTCAACCTTTATATATGCATAAAACCATGAATATTTTTAATCAGTTATAGCTCCTTATGATGAAAGGTGACCCCCAATTTTTATTACATAATCTGAAAGCACATGAGTTGTAGATACGATTTTTTACTTCATAATGGCTGATCGGACATTGTGACGTCATCATATTGCCATTTGAATTAAAAAACTGAATTTTTATTTATGATGGCCATTATGTTTATATTCGTTTGAACGTATCTCGCTTATTCTTGATTGATTGTCTCCCACCTGTGAGTATGTTATAGCTAAATCAATTCTCTTGAAGACGTGTCCCTTTATTTTTCATTTTGATCACGTCAACATGGTCAAAAAGAATGAATTTTTGGAGCCCTTTTATCTCTCATTCTTAAAACATGTAAAACAATAGAACAGAGTCAGGGCAGCAGACTGTATTTCGACGCTATCAGACTAATATATATATAGGTTATGTGAAGGGAAAGTTCGTGTGGCATTACCAACTAACAGGCGGTTTTAAATACACTTGACAATGTTTAATTTCGTGTGCTATTACTGTACACGCACACATGGTGACGTGCGTGTCTGTTAAAATTTGAAATTTCTCCATATTACTATTCAGATAGTTTAAAGAACGTTTCGGGTCATTTTCAGCATTTCAAAACTTTCCATAATTTACCCGCCGTACGTTCATTTCCACGCACACAGCACATATTAAAGTTGGAAATCACGTTTTGTTACATAGGCTTACTTTGTGTTCCTGACACATTATTCATATCAGGAGTCACTCTTTGTGCTATTACCGTACTCACGGGCGTCAAGACGTACGTGTACACATGCGGAAATCTTTTAAATGCTCAAAATTATTCTTTAAAAAAAAAACTAATTACAGCATATTTTAGCATATTATGACACTTTTCAATCAGCGTGATCTTTATGAGGGTCATCAGAGTACGGCGGATCACCTAACTCGTCCTCAGTGACGAGTTCAAATCTAGTTACATTTTGATGACGTCATCATGGTCAAAAAAAAATTTTTTTTCTGACACCCCATATCTTTCTTTCCTCAAAACGTTGATGAGCCCATATCATCTTAACCATTTGTCATTTCTGGATCATATTAAGTGAGCATAATCTTCAGGTCAAGGTTGAATGTCAGGTACCTTAATTTTCCGTTCGCGCAACTTAATGTGCGCGTACGCGTGCGTCAACTTTTATATATGCATAAAACCATGAATATTTTTAATCAGTTATAGCTCCATAGGATGAAAGGTGACCCCCAATTTTTATTACATATTCTGAAAGCACATGAGTTGTAGATACGATTTTATAGATGATAATGGCTGATCGGACAGTGTGACGTCATCATATTGCCATTTGAATTAAGAAAAAATTGAATTTTTATTTATGACGTTATTACTTTTTATACTCGTTTGAACGTATCTCGCTTATCTTGATTGATTGTCTCACACCTGTGAGTATGTTATAGTTAAATCAATTCTCTTGAAGACGTGTCCCTTTATTTTTTATTTTGATGACGTCATCATGTTCAAAAAGAATGCTTTTTTTGGAGACTTCTCATCTTTCTTTCTTAAAAGATGTAAACACATTGAAAATAGAGGGCGGCAGACTGTATTTCGACACTATCAGACCGATAGTTCGTATACTGTAAAGGCAAAATTCGTGTGGCATTACCAACCAACAGGGGGTTTCAAATTAAACTTGACAAGGTTTAAATTCATGTGCCATTACCGTCGTCAGGCATGTCGTATAAGGTATTCGTACTTGTGCGTTAAAATTTTAAAATTGTTAATATCACTTTTCAGATAATTTAAAGCACGTTTCATTCCAAAACTTTCCAAAATTTACGCGCCGTACGCTCATTTCCACGCCCACAGCACGTACTGAAGCTGGAAATTACGTTTCAGTTACATGTGTTGGGTTTCTGACACTGTATTAATACTACCGTGCGCACGGACGTTAAGACGTATGTGTACACATTCGTAAGTCCTTAAAATGCTCAAAATTACTCTTTTCCTTTAAAATTCCTTTTAAAATGCTCAAAATTACTCTTTAAATAGAGCATGTTTTAGCATATAATACTTTTCAATAAGAACCGTGCATGCTTCGTGAGGGTCAAAGTACGGCGGATCACCTAACTCGTCCTCAGTGACGAGTTCAAATCTAGTTTTATTCTTCTTTCTTTCTCCCCTTTTCTGTTCGCACGATATCTCAAAAAATGCCACGAGTTACGCACAATCGCTGTCAGCGAACATTTGGCTTGGTCTGGAATAGTCATGGTAAGCTTTTCAACGTGCACAGTCATCTATGCGCAATTCGGGTTAATGTTGAATGTACTGTACCCTAATTTTACGCGTGCGCTTCGAAATGCGCGCGCACGCGTGCGTCAAAATTTCAAAATGCTCGATATCTCTTTTAAACTAAATTAGAGCACGTTTCAGGCCATTTTGAGCATTTTAAATTTTTTTTAAATTTTCCACTACGCGCGTGCATTTTTACACGCGCAGCACGTACGGAAGCTAGACACTATGTTTTTTTCACATAGTTTGGGTTCCTGACATTGTTTTCACAAACTTCCATTCTTTTCGGTCATCTTTTGGCCAATAGCAATACCGTACGTGCGCATCAAACATAGGTATCTTTGCGCGTATTTGTGCCGCTATACAGTGAAATTATGCTAAAATCAGACCTATTTTTAATCAGGTATAGCTCATTAGGTTGAAAGGTGACCCCCATTTTCATTACATATTCTGAAAGCACATTAGTTGTAAATATGATTTTATAGATCATAATAGCAGATCGGACATTGTGACGTCATCATATTGGCATCTGAATTCAAAGAAAGTGATTTATAGTTATGACGTCATTTTTGAAAATACGCATTTCAGCGTATCTCGCTTATCCTTGATCGATCGTCTTCCAACTTTCAGTATGTTATAGCTAAGACAATTCTCTTTTATATATTTGACTCCTTTTTACATTTTGATGACGTCATCATGGTCAAAAAAATTGTTTTTTCTGACCCCCACATCTTTCTTTCATCAAAAAGTTGATGAGCCCATATCATCTTAACCATTCGTCATTTCTGAATCATATTGAGTGAGCATAATCTTCAGGTCAAGGTTGAATGTCACGTACCTTAATTTTCCGTTCGCGCGACTTAACGTGCGCGTACGCGTGCGTCAACATTTA
>NW_022712595.1:19990-22389 GCF_011630105.1 Anneissia japonica
AACAGGCGGTTTTAAATACACTTGACAATGTTTAATTTCGTGTGCTATTACTGTACACGCACACTTGGTGACGTGCGTGTCTGTTAAAATTTGAAAATTCTCCATATTACTATTCAGATAGTTTAAAGAACGTTTCGGGTCATTTTCAGCATTTCAAAACTTTCCATAATTTACCCGCTAGATGTGTATAAGAGACAGCTAGTGCGGATCGTACGTTCATTTCCACGCACACAGCACATATTAAAGCTGGAAATCACGTTTTGTTACATACTTTGTGTTCCTGACACATTATTCATATCAGGAGTCACTCTTTGTGCTATTATTGTACTCACGGGCATCAAGACGTATGTGTACACATGCGGAAATCTTTTAAAATGCTCAAAATTATTCTTTTAAAAAAAAACTAATTTCAGCATATTTTAGCATATTATGACACTTTTCAATCAGCACCGCGTGATCTTCATGAGAGTCAAAGTGCGGTGGAACACCTAACTCGTCCTCAGTGACGAGTTCAAATCTAGTTGGGCTTATACTTCAGGTCAAGGTTGAATGTTAGGTATCTTACTTTTTTGTTTGCGCGTCTTAACGTGCGCGAACGCGTGCGTCAAAAATTACATATGCTTATAATTATGCCTATTTATAATCAAATATAGTTCCTTAGGATGAAAGGTGACTCCCAATATTTATTACATATTCTGAGAGCACATGAGTTGTAGATACGATTTTATAGATCATAATGGCTGATCGGACATTGTGACATCATCATATTGCCATTTAAATTAAGAAAAAACTCAATTTTTATTTATGACGTTATTACTTTTTATACTAGTTTGAACGTACTGTATCTCACTTATCTTGATTGATTGTCTCCCACCTGTGAGTATATTATAGCTAAATCAATTCTCTTTCAGACGTGTCCCTTTATTTTTAATTTTCATCACGTCAGCATGGTCAAAAAGAATTAATTTTTGGAGCCCTTTTTCTCTCATTCTTATAAGATGTAAAGAAATAGAACAGAGAGAGGACGGCAGACTGTATTTTGACGCTATCAGACTGACATATATAGGTTATATGAAGGGAAAATTCATGTGGCATTACCAACTAACAGGTTGTTTTAAAAACACTTGACAATGTTTAATTTCGTGTGCCATTACTGTACACGCACACATCGTGACGTGCGCTTCTGTTAAAATTTGAAAATTCTCCATCACTATTCAGATAGTTCAAAGAACGTTTCGGGTCATTTTCAGCATTCCAAAACTTTCCATATTTACACGCCATACGTTCATTTCCACGCACGCAACACGTACTGAAGCTGAAAATCATGTTTGTTACATGCTTTGTGTTCCTGACACATTATTCATATCAGGAGTCACTCTTTGTGCTATTACCGTGCTTACGGGCGTCAAGACGTGCGCGTACCTATGTTTAAATACGTGTACGCTTGCGTAAATCTTTTAAAATGCTCAAGATTATTCTTTTTAAAAAACCTAATTACAGCATATTTTAGCATATTATGACACTTTTCAATCAGCACCGCGTGAGCTTTATGAGGGTCAAAGTACGGCGGATCACCAAACTCGTCCTCAGTGACGAGTTCAAATCTAGTTAATTATTGTATATTAATTATTCAGAAATTTACATTCTTTGGATTAAGAAAATAAACCACATTGTTCTGACATCTACCCTTTCTAACTCTTCTTTCTCTCACTTTTCTTGTTCCATAGAATAATCATTCAGATGGTATTGAATACTATGCTCTTTCACATTTACCACCAAAGAAATATTCAGAAGATCCAATATTTGACCAAGGAAATGACAAAGTATCCATCTTCCATGACTTCTGTGGTTTTCTTCCTGACCATTTATTCCATTTGGCTGTCACTAAATTCATTGAAGAGTTTGAAATGGAAAATGAATATGACACTGAACTGGCATATGAGCATGCAGTGCTTAGTATTGATGTTCATCATTATGTGAGGATAGCAGTAGCAACTATCAACCACCATCGGATGTTTAAGGTACAATTATACTTACTGTCTACCCCAAGTATTGAAATACACGCCATCGTGTTGGGATTCAATATTTCGACATTAATTATGTTACATAATTCCTGATTCCTGATGATGACATAACGAAGTATTGAATCCCAACATGATGGTGTGTATTTCAATACTTGGAGTATGTATTATACTTTCTTATCTGAGATTAATCAGTGGACCTTTCGGTTACTGTCTACCTGTTTCATAAATTTATATGTCAACCTCTTACTGCAAGGTTAGCCCTGTTGTCGTAGCATTCTTTTAAACTGCGATTTAGCAGCAAATCTGCCAGTGTTTGGAAGCCATCCAGCGACTGTATATTAATAGAAAAACTGCAATTGCACACATTCCGTCATT
>NW_022712596.1:0-1068 GCF_011630105.1 Anneissia japonica
TTTTATGATCTAAATATAAACTTAATTATATGTAAAACAACATACTAAAAGTTTACCAAAATAGGACGTACATAAAGGTGTTTTTTTTATTTTTTTATAACCAAACGTTTAGCACTATTTGAAAGTAGACTTGTACATGGTAGGTATTGCGTTTTTCAAACTTCTCTTGATTATGATTGGTCAACATTTAGGTCAACGTAGGTCATATCTGTTTGTTGCCGGAAGAGTGAGACCTGGTGAGACCCGCGTGCGAGCTTCGCGATCGCGAGATTTGGTGTTTGAATTAGAGAAATATTTCCCCCGGTTTACAGGAATTACCTAGATATAAATATTGGAAATTAACTGGAATCATGCCAGAGCAGTTCCATGTATGACACAGACAAATTTTATTGTAAAGTCTAGGCCCGAGGCCTTGTAATAACATCTCATTTTTTAGGCCCTCTAGCCTAGATAGGCATCCTCTCTTGCTTCCCCTGTGGTTACGATCGCACACTCTCCCCGCGTTGCACGTTTTCTCGGCCAACGCACGCATGAACGTATAAAGAAAATCTTAGTAACGTAGGCCTAGGACTATTTTTAATGTAATCTTATCAGTATCTAAGTGTAAAATGGAACTAGAAATGCATCGGCCTACTGATGTAGAACTGCTACTGTATTTATTGTCGAGTACCGTAGTGTGTATAGTTACTATAGGACAAATACCATAGGCCCCTATTAGGCCCAATAAAAAAAATTATTAGTTTATCACCCTATCAAAGAATAAAAGCTGATGAGGGAGGGAGCTTTTTTTGCTAACCCCGCCCCCATTTTACCGATGTTCACGTTTGAAATAAAAACATATGTTGATTGATTGCCAAGAGGACACCCTGGGCTGAGAGCCCAACACAAGGTATGGGTATCCTCTAAACCCCTGGCCAAACGAACAAACAATAACAAAACAGCACAAAGGCAAAGACGACACATCAGATTGAAATAGCCAATAAAAAGTAAAATAATATCTTTGAACACTACGGCCAACCACTATAATAGGACGGAAACACTCTATGGGTGTGCCAAATGGTCAAATCA
>NW_022712597.1:0-816 GCF_011630105.1 Anneissia japonica
GAACGTGTAGTTGACCGTCGCCGCCTACGCGTCTCAGACGCCTCACCGGTTTTCCTTCGGACATCGTGCAACATCCCGGCAGCCGCAGAGATTTACCGGCAGCGTACACGGAAAGGTCGACGTACCTCATCTCGGGGTACACCTGTCGCAAGGACGTCATCATCGAAGAGAGGGCGGCCATCTTCCGGATCGGTCGGGGAAGCCGTTGGTACACGTGCAGCGAAAGTTTGGCACTGCCGTCGCTGGAGTATACGTCCGGTTCTTCGGGTAAGTTGCCAAGCTCTCTGGACAGAACGCGACGGAACTTTTCGGCCAGATCCAACGCAGCGCCGTCGCTCCACTGCGGTTGGCTCGAGTCGTCGACGTCTAAAGGTATCGTGTGCACGAACAGGTCTCCGTCGAAGACTTCGCTGAAAGTCAGGTCGCCACGTGACCTAACCATCCGCTCGAAAACTGTCGGCGATGCCACCAAGTATCCCCTCGCGTTGCCTTCGTACACGGACGTCATCACGGACGTGACCGACGGCGCCACGTCGACGCCTCGGAAGCATCTCCAGGATCCGACGTCAGACGTGCCGACCGGAGGAGGGCACTTGGAATACCTTCGAGCGAGAACGAATGGTCGTGGCAGTTGTCCTTCGCCCGTCAGCAAACCCACCGATGCGAACCTGTCGTGATTGTAGAAATCCTCGATCCTTTTCAGAATGCCGGATCCGTACGTGAAATCCACGAGTTTGCTTTCCAGAAATTTTTCGTCTTCTTCATACGACATGACGTGTCCCGATAAGTTTTATATTTAAAATCTCACCAACTGTG
>NW_022712598.1:0-968 GCF_011630105.1 Anneissia japonica
ATATTAGTAAAAGTGGACCAAATAATTTGCTCTTGGTTGGGTTTTGGAAATATTATTTTGTTCAGTAATAAAATTAATATTTATCATTCTTCTAAACTATTTGTTCAGGCCTTAGAAAAAGAGTTCGAGCCTGCAGGAAAGAAAAATGATTGTGAAGTTGTGCAAGAGTGGGCAAAAGTATGTTTATTGGGTGACTTCGTTGACACCTAGCGGAGATCCAATTGAAATGCTTGAGAAGTTTATGAGCTTAAAGAATCATATTTAAAACATTTATACTGGGCATTCAGAGCACTTCCCAAATTGCTTTCATCCTCCCATACAGGAAAAAAATAGGAAGAAATGGCGAAAAAACCCGTTATAAAAAATAAGCTTATAGCAGAGGTAATCTAGTTGTGTAGCAGTGGGAAGAAAGACCCTCAACTCTCCATTCCACAACTCAGTTCTCCACCACCACCTGTTTGTTCAGCATTTAGCATACCAGAGAAAGATGTAGCAATAGCTAAACATCTTTCAAGATTTAGCAGTCTCACGTAAACAAGAATCTCAAACCAAAAGAGCCATTATTTAACAAAAGAGAAGTAGTTGTATAGTCTGCATTTTTTTTTTATTTCATTTAATTTGTTCACTCACATACACATACATAATACTGTACAACAACAAAAACAACTTAATAGTAAAAAAAAAAAGAATAATATTACATTAAATAATGAGTGTATGCACATTAAGAGGCCAAAAAACTTTAAGCCATGACCACCAGTTAAAATTATATTAGGCATACATCAATAAAATATTATAAATACAATTTAATAATAAATAAATAATGAAGTTAAATTAAGGCAGTGTGTCAATTATTCGACCAAAATGTCAAGCACATGGCAATTATAACACTACACACTACAGTATTTATTCGTATACAGTAAATATTCGTAGAAGTCTAATGAAGATAAGCCCATCCAATAGTGACGTTA
>NW_022712599.1:0-612 GCF_011630105.1 Anneissia japonica
ACGACGACGGAGAAGAAGAGAATGCCTTCGTCACGCCACCGACGACTACGGAGGAGTTGGAGGTCCCGACGTTACCCGCGGAGCGTGCACCGCAGCAACGGGAGCAACAGTATGCGGAATCCGTGTTGGATTCCGAAGCCCTCGGCGACCTTCCCGTGATCACTGAACCTGAGGAAACGACGGGAACTGGAAGGAGAGTGGGCGACCGCGAAGGCCCTCCATCCAATCTCCCGTACGACTTCAATTCGCAGGACTATCACGAAATGTAAGAAACAATCGAAAGAGAAACCGCCAACGACGAGGACGACGCCGGCGACGACGGCGGGGCAGCGACGCCGACGGGAGATCTTCCACCTTACGTGGACGAGGAAAGTTCGCTATTGACGCCAAACGTGAGGTGGGTGGACGCGAACTGGAAGCAGTACACTTCTGGATTTCTTCGGGAAAACGAAAACGACGATCTGGAGTGGGATCCGTCTCAAGACGGTCGACGCGTCCCAGACGAACCGGAGGCGTACGCGAGACCCACGTCGTGTTCGACGCCGGCGACTCCTAAGTCCGTCGCGCTGGAAGATCTCGATGCGCACCGTCGAGAATCGGCGAAGGAGAACG
>NW_022712600.1:0-2657 GCF_011630105.1 Anneissia japonica
GTTGACATAATAGAAATTTATTCAACACGAATATTTGGAGGATGGACACAGGCGTGTCAGAAATATTCGTGTTGAATAAATTTTATGTCTCTAATTATGTCAACGTATGCAATCGTTATATTTTCGTTTGCGTTTATTCTAGTTTCCCCAAATTCACAAGACACTAATCCATTCACAAATTTATCATTCTTACAAAAATAAAATTCTGATTTTCTAATTATAATATTAAAACACTAATGTTATTTGAATTACATTTCTGCTCATTTCATACTCTTTTGAATTGTATTTGCATTGCAAATTATTGCTATTAAATTAGTTCTAATTTTAATGTAACTGATTCTTATGTCAATAACAACATGCCAAAACCCCCTATTAAGGGGACAATTTCACGTTTTTTGTTTGTGTCCCCTCTTATTTTTTTAGTTCCGAAGGATGCATTTGACACAGTTATAAAAATTATATATGTTAATAACATCTTAAGTGTTGGGAGGCTAATTCCTGCCAAAAGTACTCCAGTGGAGGAGGGGAAAATGAAATTTATTTGCGAATATATATAAATTTAGGAATTTAGGACCTTTTTAAGGAGAGGCAGATAAATTAGGGCTCGTACCTTGTGTGTGTCGCGTTCGATCACAGGCCTACACCCCTGGTTCTTAATTTATTTGAAGGGTCAAATTATTTTTAGATTTGGTCACGGGCCAAATGAAATCTTTTAGTTAGAAGCAACTTGTTATACTTTATAGACCTAAGGTAAAATTCTGAGATGCTATGGCCAAAGCCCCCTGTTGTGGGCCCTTTCCGCACAAACAATTTTAATTTCTATTCTATTTTTAAATGTACTACAGCACAATATTAGGATGCTAAATTCATTACAATTTTTGCACCATAAGATTGATATGTTTTTGCCAAAATAATTAAAGCTTTTAATTTTCCAATATTGCTTGCTTATATCTGATCTTTTTTTTCAGCTTTCAGCAAAAACATTTGACCAACGGTAGGGGAGGAGCGTTGGCCCAAGACCTCTTAAGGGGGTCCACGGGGCAAAGACTGGAAGCTCTCTTAGTGATTTTAAATGCTTAAGGCCCGTAATCGATCGTACAGCCTCATATTCTGTAAAGGTTACATATGATTAATTTTCACTAACGAATGTGTTGAGTTCTCCTTTGACAGTCAATCTGACAGGAATCTGCCTCCGCAACTGGCATCGCTATTTAATTTAAATTAATTATTTTGTTGGGAGCTGACGGTTTTAAGTAGCATGATAAAGTGGTAAAGCATATTTCCATCTATTAGGTTGTTTACAGGCCCGTATGTTCTGAATCTAGAGGCTGAGAAGCTCTGACAGAGTAGCATTTTGAGGCCGTATTTATTGGATTTCTGTAACCCATAATTTGCCTTGGATTCAAACTATCAATCGCGACCCAAGTCACCGGACGTTTAAGTTGTCAGAGACTGGTAATTGTTATGTCTTCCTTTCTTTGTGCAAGTTGAACTGTGTGTGAAGTAGCGTTTCCTGAAATAGACATTTTCCAACAAAGTAAAACTAGATATTGGTAACCTATCATAATTGACCTTGATTCTTATGTTTGCTTCTCATTGTTTACGCCAGCAAAATACTGTTACCTACTCGGGCGTTCATACAACAACTTCCTAATTGGACTAATCCTGTAGGAGTATTTTCAAACCAAGCATGAAATTAAGTCTCTCCTGTGTATTTATTACCAAATTAAATTTCTACTATTTACATAAAGCCCATCCAACAATTTATGTTGGATGCTTCCTTTTTTAAAACTTTGCCACTTTCATTGGCAAAGCATTGGTTTTTATCCAACATTTACAACTATAAAGTAGTTGCTTTTAACGCATTAAAAAATTGCATCTCCAGGTCTCTTGCCAATAAAATAACACGCTTTGCATTATGTGACGGGTCAATGTTGATGCAGTAGCCCTTCATCCCTCCAATAATAGCATCGTCTTCCAAAATTTTACTTGCCGGTCTATCAACACCTGAAAAATAAAAGTGCATCCCTGTGAAAATTTACCATTTACAGTATCATAGTTTTTGATGAAATATGGGTGGTGGCGAATTATCATAATATATTAATTTTTATATATAGTTAATCAGTAAAGAATATAATAAAAATGAAAATGCATAAATATTAAATTTAGTATTGACACACAAATTATCATAACCTAGGCCTAGCTACTAGGCTGCATAATTACAGGCCCTAGTCTATCAGCAAGTAGTGTTGGCCTATGGTAGGCTCTCACTAGGCCTATACTAACTTTTATTATTATTAATGAATTAGAGAATGTTAATATTGCCTAGGGCCTTAATTGTGTTCTGGTACTGGCCATTACGACAGGTACCAGTGGTAAGCTAAGGCCTAGTATTCACTAAAACTAACATAGCTAGGCCTTTTTAATTAAATATCAAAGATCAAGAAGATCGTGGACGGTGTAGGCTCCTCCTAGGCCGATCCTTGGCTATTCCTAGATCTACTCCCGGTCTAGGCCTGCCTAGCCTGCAACCTGCCCTGTAGGCTAAAAATAATACACTTGCACACTCTCTTCAAAACACACATGCCAATTAAAACATCACCATTTAATTGGTTTTCTATTTTTCCTGTTGCCTCCAGTTCCTATAGGCCTAATTA
>NW_022712600.1:3654-4473 GCF_011630105.1 Anneissia japonica
GCTCAGAAATATCTAAAAAATATTTTGTTAAAAAAATTAAAGAATATTGAGAACAAACTATGGTCAAGTCATGTTATCGTTTAGGGCCTATTAAGCATTTCATGAATCTATGATATATTATAATATTGACAACATCAATAGAACATATAGGCCTAGGTGGAATTGTATCCAACCCGTCGTGAAAATGTACTGAATACTCAGTACATGTGAAAACGCTTGCAAAAATAGTACTCGCTGCTTTCTTTGGCTCGAATTTAACCCTGGCCATCAGGTGCAAGCTCCGTGGTCTAAAGGCATGATGCCAGGCTAGTGATCTGGAGAATGTGGGTTCGAGTCCCACTGGAGAACAACTTGCAAATATATTTGCAAGTGTTTTCACACGCACTGAGTATTCAGTGCATTTTCACGACAGGTTGGGCAAAATTACACATATAGGCCCCCCCTAATTGATTCTCCTGGCGCAAATTCAGGTATTGTATATTCCATCACGATAATAACAATTACCATTCAATAATAGAACAGTCATCGACCTACTTGTAGTGAAGTGAATCTAAAATGTATTCATGAAGTTATGATGATCTGAAGTGTTTAAAAACGTACACAATAATAGTTGAACCAACTTTAAATTACCACAAATACAAATGTGCGTGACGATATTTTATTGCTTTAGAAATGTGATTTCAAAAAGTGATATTAGTGAATCACGCACTGAGTACCGTATTCAATACATTTTCACGACAGGTTGGGAAAAATACATATAGGCCCCTAATTGATTCTCCTGACGCAAATCCAGGTATTGTCTATTCCATCACGATGATA
>NW_022712600.1:4528-6133 GCF_011630105.1 Anneissia japonica
TAAAATGTATTCATGAAGTTATGATGATCTGAAGTGTTTGAAAACGTACACAATAATATTTTAACCAACTTTAAAATACTGTACCACAAACACAAAATGTGCGTGACGATATTGTATTGCTTTAGAAATGTGCTTTCAAAAAGTATATTAGTCCATCGTATACGTAAGGGCTTGTATTGTTTTTTTTTTTTACTTGCAGCGTTGGGAGATAGGTAGGCCTAATAGGTAAATTGTAATGAATATAATCAATAACTATAGCCTCTAAAACCTAATATTATTGAAGGGTCCTTTTAAAGTTTGAATAGGATTTTTTTTAAGTTAAATTTTTAGATCATTATACCTATTGAATGAGCCCCCAATAGCCCCGGGCCCCAGTGCTGTGAACTGACTGCACTGCCCATACCTACGCCACTGGACCTGAGTATTATTAGTGGTTACATAACGTTTGCTATGTACTGTATTATGTGCTATAGAAGTGGAAGACCATAATGTATTGGGAATGTACCTCTCTCTCTGGTAGGGCCTACAGTACAATCAGTTTAAAAGTGTAAGGTATAGGATAGTGTGGTTTTTTAAACATTTTTCTAATGGTAATGTTCAAAATAAGTGTCAAGGAAAGTAAGTATGATTGTTGGAAAAAATGGTCATTTTATTTTGAATTCTCACCCTGACCTTCGCTTGGGCGAAGTGGGCGAAGGTCTGGATCCGCGTCTAGTTAGCATGAATTTTGTAAGCCAGGACCCATAGTGTTTTGTTACGTTTCTTCACAGAGGGGGGGGGGACGAACCCCCCTCCCTAACCCCTGGATCCGCCACTGTGATTAGAATCAAATATAGAATTTAAGCTAACAAAAACAACACATCCAAAACAAGTCTGTTATATTAGGCCTGTATTGAAAAAAAAAATGTAAATTAAAAAATTCGGCCAAATTCGGCCAAATTTAGTTTGGCCGTGACTTTTCAAACATTACGGCCAGGCAAATTTTTATACGGCCAGATTTGAGGAATCTGGCCGTCAAAAAGGCCAAATGGCAACCCTGTTTCCACGACGGGGGTCCAAGGTCCCAGATCGGGGGTGGGGAGGCCTGATGTCCCCGACGAAAAAAAATATGTGGGCATGGTATGGCGTCGCTAAACCCTTTCGAAAGTGGTCAAGGGGCCTCGAACTATGATAATTAATTTTAGGGATTTTAAAGGCTTACCGGTATTAATTAAAGGCCTATTTCATCGATTTTATAGTAAAATATAATATCTCCATGGTCCAGGTCTCATAGGCCTGGTTATGCCTATACTCAAATAATAATAATGTTATATTTATATAGCGCATACGGTATTGCACATTGCCGCTATGCGCTTAAACTTTTTTATTATTTAGTATAAAGATGTTATTCTGTTTATTCATTACTGACGTGTATATTATTTTGTCCAAATTATTCGTTTTAGTATTTTTAACGTGTATTATTAATCTTACCGTTAAAACCTTTCGTATTTTAACACTTATATATGCCAACAGTATTCGTATTGCATTATAACGCGTTTATTAATTTGATAATATTAATAATGATATTTTTCATCAATAATACCGTATACTTTTTTTGTGTTATTT
>NW_022712600.1:6455-9140 GCF_011630105.1 Anneissia japonica
TATTTATTCATTTCATCTGTTACTAAAGTTACTGATTATCGTAATATGTTTTAATGCATAAGGCCTAGCGTAACATTTATAACGTAGGCTAATTAAAAATTTAAACAATTGTCTCCGTAAATGCCGAACACAATATTATAAATGTGTAAAATCCATCATAACATAATTCTTTTCTTTTATCATTTCAGAAATATGTAATCATTCTCAAAAATATGTAATCACTTTATTATTTATTTATTTATTCAGGTATGCCTTCGATAAAATGCAAAAAGCAGAACAAATCTGAAATTGTTGTACAACAATTTAAAAAAAAAAAATTAAATACATTAAAACAGACAAAAAAGTACGGACATCAGAATTAATAAATATCATAAATTATAAAAAATACAGTTCATCAACCTTTCAAATACAAATTAATTAAATATTTAAAATAAAAATATATACCGGTATACAATTTCAACATTTAAACAAATCGCGAAATTAAAGCCCCTCTTTAGTTTAAAAAAATAACCTCGTAAAGAAGCCCATATAGAAAAGTCCCATTAGCTTCTTTTCAAGATAGCATGGGCTATTTCACCACCTCACCCTTCACCCCCAAATAACCAAAGGTTATGGACGTTGAAATATAGCTAGGCCTTCATATATAGTGGGCTCTCTTAACATGGATCATCTTCAAATCAATGACGTACAGAGGCTCTCCAGATTATCCACTTTTTCGATTTGATAACGAATTATCGTGTATACAATAACAACATTTTTTTGACAAATCAATTCAAATGACGTTAAAATCATGGAGAAAACGATAAAATCGTAGTACAGTAGTAACAACGATCTTTTTTCTTGATTATGACGTCATTTGAATTGATTTATTAAAATATTTTGTTATCGTATACACAATAATTTGTTATCGAATCGTCCCAGTGTAAAAATGTCGTATTTATTTCTTTTATAGGAACAATTATTTTTTAGCTTTTTATCGTTATCGTTATCGTTGAAAGTATAAACAGACCATTAGAATAAAGCAATAAATTGCCGGAAATGGCACTCTCAAACTTAAATTTTAATATAATTTTCTCCAGTTTTGTTAATTATGTTAATAATAGTGTAGATTATATATATAGCACACACATCTAATGTTGACAAATTTAGGCGGCCCGTGCCGGCTGCCACCCCCCCCCCCCTCAATCCAACACTGTTACCGTAATACGCTTTACGTGAGTTCAGTAGTGCCGGATCCAGCAGGGGGTGGAAAGACATTCACCACCCCCTTCCTCCCACCCCAAAGTTAAAAGAAATCACAAACCAGCAATTGTGAAACAAATCATTAATTTAGATATTTAAGGAATTAAAATGCCTCCAACCTCCTGGACATAGCACCTGAAACCAATAATAGGAAGGGAACACCCGAATTCGTTCCTCTCTCGACCAAGGTTGATTTTTCGGACGCCACCCAGGCAAAAACAAAGCATTTTCTCTAAAAATGCAGTGCAGTCAGTGCAAAGTTCAATAGGCCTAGATCTAAAAATGTAACTTAAAACAATCTTAAAAGAAAGGTAAATACAGTGTTCAAATAACAAATAAAGAACATAATAATACATCGTGCAGCATAGCTCTCAACGAATGTAGTCCTGTAAATATATTAATAAAGAAATTGGATAATAAAATGCTTCTAGGGGGACTCCAACCTGCGACTTCTCGCTGTAAAGGCGAGCGTCATAACCATTAGACCATGGAGACTTCATGGTTGAACAGATTCAAACCACCATATATACTCCATTACACATAGGTACGACTAGAAACAAAATATATTTAAACGGGACAGTAAAGAAAATTCGATGAAAATGACAAAATAAACTGACCAGTATCGGCAGACGGATCAGTTTCGGCTCGTGTTCCGCTATATGCATTCAGACGTGGGCTGTTTTTTTATATTGTCTTGGTTTTACATTGTGTTCATTAGCTGGTGCTGCTGCAGTCAAGCGTGGGGCTTGCATAGCCTGTTTAAGCTGGTCGAACGTTTCATCTTGATCTGTACCCTAACTGCACTGATGAGACCTGTAAGGCCGAAACGGATCCGTTTGCAGATATTGGAATTTTTTCAGTAGATACTTAATTTATTTTGTCATTCTGATTGCATTTTCTCTACTGTTTCGTTAAAAATTGTAATTGTTTGCATTACGTGACCGTTTGTTGTTTTTTCGTGGGTTTATCCCATTTGCCTATTAATGAATATATATATTATATATATATAAATTATCAAAGAAAGATAAATACAGTGTTCGAATAAAGGACATAATAATACATCGTGTAGCATAGCTCTCCAGGAATGTAGTCTGCAAATAAATGAATAAAGAAATTGTGTAATAAAATGCCTCTGGCGGGACTCGAACCTGCGACCTCTCGCTGTCAAGGCGAGCCTCATAACCATTAGACCACGGAGGCTTCATGGTTAAACACATTCGAATACCACCAGATACACTCCATTACACAATAAGTACGGCTAGAAACAAATAATTGCATATGCTGTAATATAAACCAAGATAGCCGTTAACACTGTTAAATTATATACATAAATCATCAAAGAAAGGTAAATACAGTGTTTGAATAAGGACATAATAATACATCGTGTAGCATAGCTCTCAACGAATGTAGTCCTGCAGATAAATGAATAAAGAAATTGTGTAA
>NW_022712600.1:9713-14609 GCF_011630105.1 Anneissia japonica
TATAATCTTCTGATTAACTAGTGACGTATACGATGAAATATCATATATACCATGAAAAGCAAATAAAATAAATATTAAATAAGCACTCTAATCTAGTCTCTTTGCATGTACAGCTTAATTAGAAGGTTTTTCTCTTTTTTTTGAAATGCACTTTTGTGCAATTTTATTGCAACTACACTGTTATGAATGGAAATACTACCGTCTAATTTACGATCAAAACAAGATTTTTTTTTTTTCGAATATGGAAAAACACGAAGCTATTTATGCAGATAATATCAAACACTAGAATAACTGGTCATAATAATACACAAAATGAATACATTTTTTTAGTATATATTGCGCACCTTTGAGTTTGTAAGTAAAAAGGTTTGCCTAATAGGTTTACACGCAAGTGTACATTGTTTTCAAATTAAATTGAGCCTCTGACAATCGTTTGCATCCATTAAGTCAATGGAGTGGTTACAGAAATACGAAATGTACATGCAATTGCCTTTCTTACTCGGTTTTGGTCCGGAAAATACGCCCCGCACGGGGAACAGCTAAGCACCAATGAAGAGACAAAATCCATGACATTCGTAATTGTTGTTTTTCTTTTCACTCGCTTTGAAAAATGGGGTTTTAATTATAGATGATTGATGAAAATTGGCGGAAGGCGGGAGGAATTGATAGGAATTCGGGAAAGGGGTTTTCCCTTGTCCCCACCGATTGCCGCCTATGCACGATTCACTCTGCAGGGCCATAGTAAAAGAAGGCTGACTTACATTTCATATTCTAAATTTCTTTTACATTGTCAATGAGTACAGGGATAATTTGTTATATTTGTTTGAGATGGGAATCAGGGCATATTCCGACCCTTACCCCTTTGATTAGGATATTTGCGAGATGGTGAGAAAAAAAGCTTTTATTCGCCTTCACCTTATCTTAGTGCCCGGCAATTATCTCTCACTGGGGCCCTTCACCACCCTACGACGCTGCGCCTGCTGAAAAAAAGATATTCAATCGCACTTGAGTTATCGAGAAAATACGTGCGTGTTCTTGTAAGAATGACATTCGTGTGATACGAAGGTCCAGTTATTCAGTTGAATGACCTTCAAATAGAAAATAATTTGACAAGTATGGCCTCGGTGACACCACTCCAAATTCTAAAGGGTAAAATGGCCTCGGTGACACCACTCCAAACTCTAAAGGGTGAAGAAGTAAAAGCACCAATTCAGTGATAAGGATCAGAAGTTCGTCGCAATGGAAATACCGATGGTGGTGTGCCTTACCGCATCTTAATTTAGAGAATGTTGCACACTGCAACGAAGCCAACCATCGTACTGATCAAAAATCAAAACGTTATTATAACATCCGTGAACGTTGTAAAGCATGTTAGGTTTTGGCAAAAATAGAAAAAAAGGTTACAAAAGTTTGCAGCAGCGTCTGCAACGTTATTCAGTCATACATTAGGTTATAAATACGTATTAATTGTTTTATTATAAAGTGCAGCGTTATTAAAACGTAAAATTGTTAGCTGGATTAATGGTTTCGAACACATTCAGGGTTTTACTTATCAAAGAACAATTATTGACATGTGTTGGTTTATCCAGACAGACGTATCGAAGTAAAGTAAAGTATTTATTTATTAACGTCTCACCCTCAAACAAAGGCCAGCCATACCTGGCTTATGAGAGGCAAAATATAATCAATTAAAAAGTAAATTACAGGGTGTAAACAGCAAATATATAATACTGGAGTGCTAATTTAGGGTAAATAAAAACCCTTTACGTTTTTTCAAATTTCATAATAAGCAAATTTAGCAACATGAAAACAAATAGATTTAAATGTAAAATGCATATGTCTATGAAAAGCATTACTGTAATTGAATTAGATTTGACGGAAATCATTAGGCTTAGCTAGTAATAGTGAAAACAGTATTGTATTACCGAAGAACTGTTATACAGTATAATTTTTTTCTCCCCAAATGTCATATTTGCTAGCCCACTACCCCGACAACTGCACTGGAGAGAGAATTTTTTTTCCATTATATTTTATTTATTAAATACCGAAACAGTCGCTCTGCTGTTCTGAGTTTTTTTTTTTCTTGTGTTCGAAATATTTCAAAAACGGCTGCACATACATAATTGAAAATAACAGGGCGTGTTAGGTAACCCAATGAAGAAATGATACAATTTTGGTAACTGTTCGGAGTAAGGTGTGGATGTGAGGGCCATTTAAAGGAATTTGTCCTAGACATATCCCAAAAGCTAATCAACTAATGTTAATAAAACTTTCGTGAAGGTTTAACCAAGATACAAGGAAGAAATTATCAAGCGTTGGTCACGATTTAAGTTCGTGGGTTAACTTGAGGGTAATTTAAATTTTTAAGGTCCTGGGTGTTTCTTGTGTTCAAAATATCTCATAAACAGCTGCACCGATCTAAATTCCAGTCACAAGGATGAGGTGATTAAATTAAACCACCTATTAAGAACCATTGGTTTTTAATAGGCTGCCCGCGGGCCAAATTTGGCCACTTAAGACAGTGATAAGTTCGCTTATTGGCATATCGTTGGCGCTCGTGCCAAACGAAATGAAATGGAGCTTATAAATCTAGCCCATTTGAAAAAAAAAATGAAAAAAACAAAAAATAATAAAAAAGTAAATTATCTGATAAATAATTTTCATATTACAAGTAAATACCTAAACGCAACCCCTATAACAACATTTAAGCTTGTATCTGTCTCTTATACACATCTAGATGTTTTGGAAGGGCGTGCGTCGCCACCTCCCGCCCACCCTAGATACGACACTGCCAAAAATTGGTATTGTATGTTTTAGCTATACCTCAAAATTCCGGGGAAGATTTTTTTAATTGAGTAGACTCAAATTTAGTCTACTAGTTTTAGGTTACTCTATATGCACTTGCCACCTACAAACATTTTTTTTCCATTCGAGGATTTTTTTCCTCACGGCTGTGTTCCTCCGGCTATTTTTACGATATATTTTACTTAGTTTTCCCACTAACATTTTTCATTAGTATGTAAACTGTTTCTTAGTGAAGTAACATCATACAAATATACTATAATTATGTGTATAGCCTTTATTGTTATTCTTGTTCAATAATGCAAGTTATAAGAAAGGGGAAAAAACACAACAAAGAAGCACCGGCTTCAAAAATATACAGCTAAGAAAGATAGGCTTGTATTACGCTGGCGTTATAAAACTAACCGTTTTATCTGATTTTTATGGTCCCAAATGAAGTAGTCACCGAATGCTAAGGTCGTCGAAGTGCATGGTCGCCACCGAATGAAAAAAATTCCCGCTGCATGCTAAATGCTGCTAAATGCAATTGGTTGCAGAATGGTGAATGAGTAGCAGAGTGCTAGCCATACTTGCCGACGAAGGCAATGTAGGCGTCCCATACACGTGTTCCAATGGTGGGCTTTACTTATTGTTAAGGCTTGTTTAGGTAATGGTAATATATACGGTACAATATCCACATAAAATGCGTTTTGATAAATCAGTTAAAACGGAGGACACAAAATATGACGAGGATTCCTCACCAAGTGATTGATATTAAGATTATTGAGAAGCGTTACTTGAGAAATAGTCTATAGACTAACATTTTGTTTCTGATATGACGGAGCCGGTAGAAAAGAGGTAAGGAGTACACTGTACTCTTAGGATTTACGTGCGATTTTCAATATCTGTATTAACGGCAGCCATAATAATAATAATACCATTACCGTACCGTACTATTATATAGCAACGCAACAATCCCAAAGAGGTAAAATAGCGTTTTTACTGAACATTTGCAAACCTGCTCTGATTTACTTTTATTATTGAAATTAAATTGATTGTTGTAAAAAATGAAGGACTTTCGTAACCTTACGAAAAACGATAACGAATAGGCCCCTTATCATTAACATTATCGTCATTCGTGCCTAAAACATTACTGTGTAAATATGAGCATAATAACGATTGGTTAATTAGCAATCCATCATTAAACATTAAAAAAAAATTAACGTATAAATCGCAGTAATTTAACATTCGCCACTTTGTGAAGAAAAATAAATCAAACCAACTAAAATTCGCCACTGAAAATTCAAGCCAGTAGGCAGGATTTTTTATGTGAAGTGTTGGGTGCGAACTGATATTGGGTGCTTAATGTATATCTTACAACTGCACCCTTACTTCTACTTAAAAGTCGTTACTATGTTCATGCTATTCTATCTTGTACACCCAATAGAAAGCTTAATATTTGAAAATAAGAATGTTTGACCATCAATATAACACGCGGATCAAGAAATTGATAATATCGGGAACATAGCTTATACTTTATTTTCTTCCTCCCGGGCCTATACAGTACAACTTTTGTAGTTTTAATTACATATCAGTTGATTTCCTATCATAAATGATTTATTTTTTGAATTGCAAATTATTGTTAAAAATTAATTGTACCGGTAATTCAACTTTAACTCATTCTTAGCTCAATTAAAATAAAATTATAAAGAATGTATATCATCATTTTACGAAAACATACCAAAAACCCTATTAAGGGGACAATTTTACGTTTTTGGTTAGTGTCCCCTGAATAGGAATACCCCTATAGGGACGCCCCTATTAAAGGCGACAATTTTTTTTTTGGTCCCAAAGGCATTCCCTTAATAGGGGTTCTACTGTACGCTCATTATCTATGCTTGCACCGAAGATACTAAAAATACAAGATAGAGCACTCGCATAGTAAAAATGAGGGTAAATTGGGCCCGACGTAGGCGGCGCCCTTCTTTTTTTTTTATAATGTAGAGCTCGTATAGAACTCTATTATTATTTATAATGCAAGTTTTCTATGACTCTGGCCCGACGTAGAGGACGCCCTTCTCTTTCTAAGTACAGAGCCATAGATATAAAGATACA
>NW_022712600.1:16251-17979 GCF_011630105.1 Anneissia japonica
GAGCGGAGTTATTCGACCATTGTTTTATTACCAGAGAACAATTTTCCCTTGTTTTATATTTGAAAAAGGAAAAGGAAAAAAACATTAGTCAAATACTGTATACAAAATAAAAAGTTTCCAGAAAACACTGAGTGACGTTTCGCTGTTGGCTGGGATCTACATGGCTAGGCCTAGCCTAGCCTAGGTGTCAAAAGAGTCGTTAACCGGGAGAAGAGGGGTGTCAGGCCTGCTCAGGCATGTTTGCCAAATGCAACGATGATGTACAAATAAATAACAATTTTAAACAGAGGTATAGCAAGGCTTGATCCACGATATCAAGGGCGGATGCCCTAGCTAGCGGCACGAGAATGTGTTTTCTCACCCGATGATCACCCTGACAAGGCTAGTCTAGCCTAGGCCTAAGCCTAAGGCCCTTTTTTCACTACATCCCCTGATTTACCAAATTTTATGGTGACTATTCATTCCTCATTTATTGCATGTGTATAAATAGGCCTTCATAAAACATTTAATTACTCACTTGTTTTAATAATTAATTCATTATTAAACGAACAATGCTCGATCGCGGATGCGATGAAAATTTCAACCCCCAACAAAAAAGTTACCAGCAGTTTGCCAAACAATCCGGTGATCTGATTGGTCAATATTAGGGTAGTCACCACTACGCAAAATTCAGAATTTAGGGTTGTCGCGGAAGCTGTCACAACGCCGATTTAGCCAGTGAGGTTTGTGAGCATGCGCAGATGTCCGTTACGCTCTATTAGTTCGTAGTAGACTGGCCGCGTAGTCAAAACGAAAAATGCCTAATGCTAGATACGCCACTGAGACCAAATATGGAGGACAATTAGTGCAGTCAGTGCAAAGCACTTGGCCCGGGGCTATTAAGCGCCCGTTCAATAGGCCTAGATCTAAAAATGTAACTTAAAAAAAATCTTAAAAGAAAGGTAAATACAATCAAGGTAATTCAACAAAAGGACGCACATCTCGGGACATCAAAGGTTATAACTCTGGCATCGACATTCTAGGCGCACGTGCGTCCCTACACGCTGAACGTCACAAAAACCATAGAAACCAGACCATAAACCGTCAGCGTACGTGACGATTTAGTTAGTTGCCATGTTAGTCGCGCGTCGTGCGGTGATTACAAAGGCCTAATGATATTTTGCACTAACATTAGACTGAAATATATTCTTCATTTCAACATTAATTTTTACCAAAATTGTGGTGAATTGTCGTTCATGAGACTCACTTCGCAGAAAAAATTAATAAATGTTCCGTATATACTCAAATGTTCGTCCTCGGCACCTTATGCCAACATTGTCAAAATGACAGATTAATGTTACATAAGAACATGAAATTTTATAAAATTTGTAATTTTAGAATTGCTATAACTTTTCATTTTCTTGGTCAATTTTCACAAATCAAATTGCAGTTTATAGAAGCATTTAACAAGCTCGCGGTAAAAAAAATCAAATGTAACAGACATTGCGAAGTACCCAAAATTAAAAAATAAAAACTAACACCATAAAACGAATGGCACGCATAGACTAATAATTGACGGCTGTACTCGCAACAAGTATGGGATTTTCGATGCCACAGTAAAGATCAAAGGACTGTACGCACGCGCTATGTTCGAGAGCGGAGATGTGCGTCATTTTGTTGAATTACCTTGGGAACACAAACAATCAAATTTCAGTCTTATTTTACATTTTTTTCATTCTTAGGAATGTC
>NW_022712600.1:18488-26101 GCF_011630105.1 Anneissia japonica
TATAAATTATCAAAGAAAGGTAAATACAGTGTTCGAATAAAGGACATAATAATACATCGTGTAGCATAGCTCTCCATGAATGTAGTCCTGCAAATAAATGAATAAAGAAATTGTGTAATAAAATGCCTCTGGCGGGACTCGAACCTGCGACCTCTCGATGTCAAATGTTTGTATTCCTTTGTGACTTTTAATCAACCAAATACCCAAATACAGTATATGTTTCTTTGTTCCATTTTCTAATTAAATTTGAGTTCGCCAATAAAGCCAAAAAAGCGCAGAAAAAAAAAACTTGATTGCGCAAAGAAAGTTAAATCTACAATATTTTACTGCCCCAGTATGTCCTAAGATCGCAAGATCAAAGTGGGAGCCAAACGAAGTGAAAAAGACATCGACCATCATCGACACCAGCGCTTAGAATAAGGAATTAAGATTTTTATTTATGTTAATTAGCCTAGGCCTGTTATAGAAAGTGGTTTTCTAATTTAAAAAAAAGAAAAAAGAAAAAAGAAAGAAGAGTTGCGGGGAAAAAAAATTTATGTCCATCTAGAGGTACCATAATCCGATACATTTTTTCTAGATCGCCTCAGCCCACCTTGGTTGGGGCTGAGGCGTAGTCTAGACCCTCAATCTGTGAAAGTCCCTTCCTACCCCTTCCCCTCCTCGTCTCTGTATTTCAAATAACTGTAGGCCTACGTGTTGTTTTACAAGAGTTAAAAACGGTGCAAGTATAATAGTATGTTAAACTGAAAAGAGACTACGACTGTACCATATCCTTATATTTTAAGCATCCATATCGTGAAATCAAATTATAATGTGGCATGACGGCCTATTTGTATACATGCACGTCGGTGATCAATAAATATTTAGACACCATAAATCCATACAAAAAACGGCTTCGTATCTTTTGAATCCATTCAAGGTTATTTCCTTTCATTGAGGTATTTATATGCTTCGTACCACAGTCCGATGCACTGCAAAAATACTTTTTTTGAAAGCACGTCTATTGTAATGTAGTATTAAGGTTCAATGGTATTAACTTGCATAACCATTGGAATCGATACCCTTCACCTGATAAATGCCTTAAATTGGATTGACAGTTTTAATGGTCAACTTGAGTATACAGATAATCTAATAATATAACTGGACTTTGTATAACTTTACCCTAGTCAGTTGGACTTGGCCTTTCTCACACTATGAATCTATGATTGTCAGTTTTGAGCCTAAGCTCTGAAGTTTGTGATACATCTTAATTAGTAGTTTTTTGGTAAACAAGTTACTAAATCATAGAGAAAGAATTTATCTATGATCCAATCAGAAACTCTAAAAGTATGGGGTGACTTACTTCAGACACACCCACATTACCTAAAGTATAATAGGCAAACACCCCCATATCACTGAGTCAGTAACCAGTAACCAGTAGTCAGTGATCAGTAGTTAGTAGTGAGTAGTCATGTAGTAATCAGTAGTCAGTAGTTAGATTCAACACAGAAGAAAAGTACAGAGCTGAGCTGACTCCACTCTAAAAGGGTTCTCTAACATCTGAAACCTGGAGTTTAGCTGATTGTAACTATGTACAGTTTGTGTTAATAAAAGGTTTGCAGTGAACTAAAAAGGAACTGTGTCATACTACTCATTAAAGTCAACAACAACTAACCGATATCCAACACTATATCAATTGAAACATCGGCACGCACGTTTTAGTTTTGATTAATCAAGTTTGTTAAACTATATTGTTCACGTTTTTGAATAACCTCAGGTGATCATACATCATGAATAGGTTTTAGATTTACTTCACTGCAAGTATATCGATTGTTCTATTGTTGTCAATATTATACTTAATCAGAGATTCATGAAGTTACTAATAAACGATACAATATCTAAGAGTTGACTATGTTTTGTTCTCAATATCCTTGAATATGTGTTTTAATATTTTATCGATATTATTTATGCTCTTTACAATGCCTTATCTGTTTTAACAATTTTTCTTGTGTAAAGTGCCTTTCACATCTATTCAGGTTCCAGTTCAGGTTCCGTTTTCAGTTCTGGTTCTTCGTCCGGTTTTTGTCGATTCTGTTCAAATCTACTGCGTTTTCCGTTCCGGTTAACTGGCATCACGCAGGTCAGGCACGCAGTACGAGGAACTTGCGTCGCGAGTTGCATTGTATTGTTTATGTTTGGAAAATAATTTTATTATTGTAGATACTATGTACATG
Source organism: Anneissia japonica (assembly GCF_011630105.1). Classification (NCBI taxonomy): domain Eukaryota; kingdom Metazoa; phylum Echinodermata; class Crinoidea; order Comatulida; family Comatulidae; genus Anneissia; species Anneissia japonica. The sequence goes on from NW_022712600.1 coordinate 20,702, forward strand.
TTTTAATTATTGTTATTTATTCATTAACATTATTATATTACATTTAAATGTAATGTATTGTTTAATTATGAATTACTATGTCCATGTTAAATTAATCTTATCTATTAAAACCGTATATTTATATAATATAGTAGGCTTAATAACATAGCCAAGTTCTAGCATAGGCTAGGCTTAAACAAGTTTTGAATCCGGTTAAAAAAAATCGCTCCAGGACCGATTTGATCCGGTTGCCGGATGCCGGACCCGGCCACCGGATAGGAATAGATGTGAAGAATACAAGTCCGATTTCTTAACCGTGAAATATCATATATACCATTAAAAGCAAATAAAATAAACATTAAATAAGCACTCTAATCTAGTCTCTTTGCATGTACAGCTTAATTAGAAGGTTTTTCTTTTCCCCCTTTTTTCTAATTTACGATCAAAACAAGATTTTTTTTTTCGAATATGGAAAAACACGAAGCTATTTATGCAGATAATATTAAACACTAGAATAACTGGTCATAATAATACACAAAATGAATACATTTTTTTTGGTATAAATTGCGCACCTTTGAGTTTGTAAGTAAAAATGTTTGCCTAATATGTTTACACGTGTATTGTTTTCAAATTAAATTGAGCCTCTGACAACCGTTTGCATCCATTAAGTCAAACAGAAATACGAAATGTACATGCAATTGCCTTTTTTACTCGGTTTTGGTCCGGAAAATACGCCCCGCACGGGGAACAGCTAAGCACCAATGAAGAGACAAAATCCAAGACATTCGTAATTGTTGTTTTTCTTTCCACTCGCTTTGAAAAATGGGGTTTTAATTATAGATGATTGATGAAAATTGGCGGAAGGGGGAGGAATTGATACGATGTCCCCCAACTTTGAAATTCGGGAAAGGGGTTTACCCTTGTCCCCACCGATTGCCGCCTATGCACGATTCACTCTGCAGGGCCATAGTAAAGAAGACTGACTTACATTTCATATTCTAAATTTCTTTTACATTGTCAATGAGTACAGGGATAATTTGTTATATTTGTTTGAGATGGGAATCAGGGCATATTCCGACCTACCCCTGTGATTCGGATATTTGCGAGATGGTGAGAAAAAAAGCTTGTATTCGGCACTCCGGGCTTCATCTTATCTTAGGGCCCGGCAATTATCTCCCACTGGGGCCCTTCACCACCCTACGACGCTGCGCCTGCTGAAAAAAGATATTCAATCGCACTTGAATTATCGAGAAAATACGTGCGTGTTCTTGTGAGAATGCCATTCGTGTGATACGAAGGTCCAGTTATTCAGCTGAATGACCTTCAAATAGAAAATAATTTGACAATTATGGTCTCGGTGACACCACTCCAAATTCTAAAGGGTAAAATGGCCTCGGTGACACCACCCCAAACTCTAAAGGGTAAAGAAGTTCGCGTCCAGGTGTTGTTCAGAAGAAGTTCGAGTATTCTGTAAAAGCACCAATTCAGTGATAAGGATCAGAAGTTCGTCGCAATGGAAATACCGATGGTGGTGTGCCTTACCGCATCTTAATTTAGAGAATGTTGCACACTGCAACGATGCCAACCATCGTACTGATCAAAAATCAAAGCGTTATTATAACATCCGTGAACGTTGTAAAGCATGTTGTTAGGTTTTGGCAAAAATAGAAAATAAGGTTACAAATGTTTTCAGTAGCGTCTGCAACGTTATTCAGTCATACATTAGGTTATAAATACGTATTAATTGTTTTATTATAAAGTGCAGCGTTATTCAAACGTAAAATTGTTAGCTGGATTAATGGTTTCGAACACATTCAGGGTTTTACTTATCTAAGAACAATTATTGACATGTGTTGGTTTATCCAGACAGACGTATCGAAGTAAAGTAAAGTATTTATTTATTAACGTCTCATCCTCACACAGACCAGCCATATCTGGCTTATGAGAGACAAAATATAATAGTACAATTAAAAAGTAAAGTACAGGGTGTAAACAGCAAATATATAATACTGTAGTGCTAATTAAGGTTAAATAAACACCATTTACGTTTTTCCAAAATCAAGCAAATTTAGCAACATGAAAACAAATAGATTTAAATGTAAAATGCATATGTCTACGAAAAGTGAATTATAATTTGAGGGAAATCACTAGGCTTAGCTAGTAATAGTGAAGACAGTATTGTATTACCGATGAACTGTTATACAATATAAATTTTTTCTCCCCAAATGTCATATTTGCTAGCCCACTACTCCGACAACTGCACTGGAGAGAGAATTATTTTTTCCATTACATTTTGTTTATTAATCACCGAAACAGTCGCTCTGCTGTTCTGAGTTTTTTTTTCTTGTGTTCGAAATATTTCAAAAACGGCTGCACATACATAATTGAAAATAACAGGGATTGTTAGGTAACTCAATGAAGAAATGATACAATTTTGGTAACTGTTCGGAGTAGGGTGTGGATATGAGGGCCATTTAAAAGAATTTGTCCTAGACATATCCCAAAAGCTAATCAACTAATGTTAATAAAACTTTCGTGAAGGTTTAACCAAGTTACAAGGAAGAAATTATCAAGCGTTGGTCACGATCCCGATTCTGGGGTGAACTTGGGAGTCATTTAACTTGTTAAGGTTGTTCGTGTTTCTTGTGTTCAAAATATCTCAAAAAACACCTGCACAGATCTTAAATGGAAGTTATCAGCGATTGCCAGGTATGCACCAAGGATGAGGTGATTAAATTTTGGTCGCCATCCGGAGTAGGGTGTGAATATGAGGACCATTCAAAGAAAAACTTCCCAACCTAGATATTGCAAAAAAATAATAAACATATCTAAATGAAACTTTCGTGAAAGTTTAAGCAATATACAAGGAAGAAATGATGAAGTGTTGATGACGATCCAAATTTGGGTGTGCATTTGAGGGTCATTTAAATTCTTAGGGTCCGACACCTAAATATCTCTAAAAACAATCAATGCCTCTAAATGACACTACCCAGAATAGTATAAGAGACAGCAGTTGCACCGATCTAAATGCCAGTCACAAGGATGAGGTGATTAAATTAAACCACCTATTAAGAACCATTGGTTTTTAATAGGCTGCCTGCGGACAAAATTTGGCCACTTAAGACAGTGATAAGTTCGCATTTTTGGAAGGGCGTGCGCCACCGCCTCCCGCCCACCCCTAGATACGACACTGTCAAAAATTGGTATTGTATGTTTTAGCTATACCTCAAATTTCCGAGGAAGATTTGTTAATTGAGTAGACTCAAAATCTAGGTGGTTTTAGGTTACTCAATATGCACTTGCCACCTACAAATTTTCCACTAGGACATTTTTTTCCATTCGAGGATTTTTTCTCCTCCCGGCTGTTTTCCTCCGACTATTTTTACGATATATTTTACTTAGTTTTCCCACTGACTTTTTTCATTAGTATATAAACTGTTTCTTAGTAAAGTAACATCATACAAATATACTATAATTATGTGTATAGCCTTTATTGTTATTCTTGTTCAATAATGCAAGTTATAAGAAAGGGGAAAAAACACAACCAAGAAGCACCGGCTTCAAAAATATACAGCTAAAAAAGATAGGCTTGTATTACGCTGGCGTTAAAAACTAATCGTTTTATCTGATTTTTATGGTCCCAAATGAAGTAGTCACCGAATGCTAAGGTCGTCGAAGTGCATGGTCGCCACCGAATGAAAAAATTCCCGCTGCATGCTAAATGCTGCTAAATGCAATTGGTCGCAGAATGGTGAATGAGTAGCAGAGTGCTAGCTATACTTGCCGACGAAGGCACTGTAGGCGTTCCATACACGTGTTCCAAAGGTGGGCTTTACTTATTGTTAAGGCTTGTTTAAGTAATGGTAATACGGTACAATATCCACATAAAATGCGTTTCGATAAATCAGTTAAAACGGAGGACACAAAATATGACGAGGATTCCTCTCCAAGTGGTTGATATTAAGATTATTGAGAAGCGTTACTTGAGAAATAGTCTATAGACTAACATTTTGTTTCTGATATGACGGAGCCGGTAGAAAAGAGGTAAGGAGTACACTGTACTCTTAGGATTTATGTGCGATTTTCAATATCTGTATTAACGGCAGCCATATTAATAATAATACCATTACCGTACCGTACTATTATATAGCAACGCAACAATCCCAAAGAGGTAAAATAGCGTTTTTACTGAACATTTGCAAACCTGCTCTGATTTACTTTTATTATTGAAATTAAATTGATTGTTGTAAAATATGAAGGACGTTCGCAACCTTAAGAAAAACGATAACGAATAGGCCCCTATATCATTAACATTATCGTCATTCGTGCCTAAAACTTTCTTAACAATATCATCTTATATAACGTAGCGGCGAATGTGGAAAAGTGCATTTTTTGAGAAAAACCCATCTAAAGATTTTTGAAAATAGTAATTTTTTATTAGCATACCTTCTTGTTTTATGAAATTGTCTAAATTTATCTATCACTATAGTGCATTACGTCCTTATACTGTGTAAATATGAGCATAATAACGATTGGTTAATTAGCAATCCATCATTAAACATTTAAAAAAAAATTAACGTATAAATTGCAGTAATTTTACATTCGCCACTTTGTGAAGAAAAATAAATCAAACCAACTAACATTCGCCACTGGAAATTCAAGCCAGTAGGCAGGATTTTTTATGTGAAGGGTTGGGTGCGAACTGATATTGGGTGCTAATGTATACCTTATAACTGCACCCTTACTTCTACTTAAGTCGTTACTATATTCATGCTATTCTATCTTGTACACCCAATAGAAAGCTTAATATTTGAAAACAAGAATGTTTGACCATCAATATAACGCGGATCAAGAAATTGATAATATCGGGAATATCTTATACTTTATTTTCTTCCTCCCGGGCCTATACAGTACAACTTTTGTAGTTTTAATTACATATCAGTTGATTTCTTATCATAAATGATTTATTTTTTGCATTGCAAAATATTGTTAAAAATTAATTGTAATTCAACTTTAACTCATTCTTAGCTCAATTAAAATAAAATTATAAAGAATCTATATCATCATTGTACGAAAACATACCAAAAACCCTATTAAGGGAACAATTTTACGTTTTTGGTTAGTGTCCCCTGAATAGGAATACCCCTATAGGGACACCCCTATTAAAGGCGACAATTAATTTTTTTTTGGTCTCAAAGGCATCCCCTTAATAGGGGTTCTACTGTACGCTCATTATCTATGCTTGCACCGAAGATACTAAAAATACAAGATAGAGCACTCGCATAGTAAAAATGAGGGTTAATTGGGCCCGACGTAGGCGGCGCCCTTCTTTTTTTTTATAACGTAGAGCTCGTATTTAGAACTCTATTATTATTTATAATGCAAGTTTTCTATGAGTCTGGCCCGACGTAGAGGGCGCCC
>NW_022712600.1:26563-28275 GCF_011630105.1 Anneissia japonica
CATTCGTGTGATACGAAGGTCCAGTTATTCAGTTGAATGACCTTCAAATAGAAAATAATTTGACAAGTATGGCCTCGGTGACACCACTCCAAATTCTAAAGGGTAAAATGGCCTCGGTGACACCACTCCAAACTCTAAAGGGTGAAGAAGTAAAAGCACCAATTCAGTGATAAGGATCAGAAGTTCGTCGCAATGGAAATACCGATGGTGGTGTGCCTTACCGCATCTTAATTTAGAGAATGTTGCACACTGCAACGAAGCCAACCATCGTACTGATCAAAAATCAAAACGTTATTATAACATCCGTGAACGTTGTAAAGCATGTTGTTAGGTTTTGTCAAAAATAGAAAATAAGGTTACAAAAGTTTGCAGCAGCGTCTGCAACGTTATTCAGTCATACATTAGATTATAAATACATATTAATTCTTTTATTATAAAGTGCAGCGTTATTCAAACGTAAAATTGTTAGCTGGATTAATGGTTTCGAACACATTCAGGGTTTTACTTATCTAAGAACAATTATTGACATGTGTTGGTTTATCCAGACAGACGTATCGAAGTAAAGCATTTATTTATTAACGTCTCATCCTCACACAGGCCAGCCATACCTGGCTTATGAGAGACAAAATATAATAGTACAATTAAAAAGTAAATTACAGGGTGTAAACAGCAAATATATAATACTGTAGTGCTAATTAAGGTTAAATAAACACCATTTACTTTTTTCGAAAATCAAACAAATTTAGCAACATGAAAACAAACAGATTTAAATGTAAAATGCATATGTCTACGAAAAGCATTAAGTGAATTATAATTTGAGGGAAATCATTAGGCTTAACTAGTAATAGTGAAAACAGTATTGTATTACCGATGAACTGTTATACAATATAAATTTTTTCTCCCCAAATGTCATATTTGCTAGCCCACTACTCCGACAACTGCACTGGAGAGAGAATTATTTTTTCCATTACACTTTGTTTATTAATCACCGAAACAGTCGCTCTGCTGTTCTGAGTTTTTTTTTTTCTTGTGTTCGAAATATTTCAAAAACGGCTGCACATACATAATTGAAAATAACAGGGAGTGTTATGTAACTCAATGAAGAAATGATACAATTTTGGTAACTGTTCGGAGTAGGGTGTGGATATGAGGGCCATTTAAAAGAATTTGTCCTAGACATATCCCAAAAGCTAATCAACTAATGTTAATAAAACTTTCGTGAAGGTTTAACCAAGTTACAAGGAAGAAATTATCAAGCGTTGGTGACGATTTAAGTTCGTGGGTTAACTTGAGGGTAATTTAAATTTTTAAGGTCCTGGGTGTTTCTTGTGTTCAAAATATCTCAAAAACAGTTGCACCGATCTAAATGCCAGTCACAAGGATGAGGTGATTAAATTAAACCACCTATTAAGAACCATTGGTTTTTAATAGGCTGCCCGCGGGCCAAATTTGGCCACTTAAGTCAGTGATTAAGTTCGCTTATTGGCATATCGTTGGCGCTCGTGCCAAACGAAATGAAATGGAGCTTATAAATCTAGCCCATTCGAAAAAAAAAAAATGAAAAAAAACAAAAAACAAATAATAATAAAAAAGTAAATTATCTGATAAATCATTTTCATATAAGTAAATACCTAAATGCAACCCCTAACAACATTTAAGCTTGTATAAAGCAAACAATGGGGGTGGTGGGGCGCAAAGGTGAAGTAGGGGGA
>NW_022712600.1:28398-33955 GCF_011630105.1 Anneissia japonica
CCCTAGATACGACACTACCAAAAATTGGTATTGTATGTTTTAGCTATACCTCAAAATTCCGAGGAATATTTGTTAATTGAGTAGACTCAAAATCTAGGTGGTTTTAGGCTACTCAATATGCACTTGCCACCTACAAATTTTCCACTAGGACATTTTTTTCCATTCGAGGATTTTTTTTCCTACCGGCTGTGTTCCTCCGGCTATTTTTACGATATATTTTACTTAGTTTTCCCACTGACTTTTTTAATCAGTATATAAACTGTTCCTTGGTGAAGTAACATCATACAAATATACTATAATTATGTGTATAGCCTTTATTGTTATTCTTGTTCAATAATGCAAGTTATAAGAAAGGCGGAAAAAACACAACCAAAAAGCACCGGCTTCAAAAATATACAGCTAAGAAAGATAGGCTTGTATTACGCTGGCTATATAAAACTACCGTTTTATCTGATTTTTATGGTCCCAAATGAAGTAGTCACCGAATGCTAAGGTCGTCGAAGTGCATGGTCGCCACCGATTGAAAAAAATTCCCGCTGCATGCTAAATGCTGCTAAATGCAATTGGTCGCAGAATGGTGAATGAGTAGCAGAGTGCTAGCCATATTTTCCGACGAAGGCACTGTAGGCGTTCCATACACGTGTTCCAATGGTGGGCTTTACTTATTGTTAAGGCTTGTTTAGGTAATGGTAATACGGTACAATATCCACATAAAATGCGTTTTGATAAATCAGTTAAAACGGAGGACACAAAATATGACGAGGATTCCTCACCAAGTGGTTGATATTAAGATTATTGAGAAGCGTTACTTCAGAAATAGTCTATAGACTAACATTTGGTTTCTGATATGACGGAGCCGGTAGAAAAGAGGTAAGGAGTACACTGTACTCTTAGGATTTATGTGCGATTTTCAATATTTGTATTAACGGCAGCCATAATAATAATACCATTACCGTACCGTACTATTATATAGCAACGCAACAATCACAAAGAGGTAAAATAGCGTTTTTACTGAACATTTGCAAACCTGCTCTGATTTACTTTTATTATTGAAATTAAATTGATTGTTGTAAAAAAATGAAGGATGTTCGCAACCTTACGAAAAACGATAACGAATAGGCCCCTATATCATTAACATTATCGTCATTCGTGCCTAAAACATTCTTAACAATATCATCTTATATAACGTAGCGGCGAATATGGTAAAATGCATTTTTGAGAAAAACGCATCTAAAGATTTTTGAAAATAATAATTTTTTATTAGCATACCTTTTTTTTTATGAAATTGTCTAAATTTCTCTATCACTATAGTGCATTACGTCCTTATACTGTGTAAATATGAGCATAATAACGATTGGTTAATTAGCAATTCATCATTAAACATAAAAAAAAAATTAACGTATAAATCGCAGTTATTTAATTAACATTCGCCACTTTGTGAGGGAAAATAAATCAAACCAACTAACATTCGCCACTGGAAATTCAAGCCAGTAGGCAGGATTTTTTATGTGAAGGGTTGTGTGCGAACTGATATTGGGTGCTACTGTATACCTTACAACTGCACCCTTACTTCTACTTAAGTCGTTACTATATTCATTCTATTCTATCTTGTACATCCAATAGAAAGCTTAATATTTGAAAATAAGAATGTTTGACCATCAATATAACGCGGATCAAGAAATTGATAATATCGGGAACATATCAGTTGATTTCTTATCATAAATGATTTATTTTTTGCATTGCAAAATATTGTTAAAAATTAATCGTAATTCAACTTTAACTCATTCTTAGCTCAATTAAAATAAAATTATAAAGAATCTATATCATCATTGTACGAAAACATACCAAAAACCCTATTAAGGGAACAATTTTACGTTTTTGGTTAGTGTCCCCTGAATAGGAATACCCCTATAGGGACACCCCTATTAAAGGCGACAATTTTTTTTTGGTCTCAAAGGCATCCCCTTAATAGGGGTTCTACTGTACGCTCATTATCTATGCTTGCACCGAAGATACTAAAAATACAAGATAGAGCACTCTCATAGTAAAAATGAGGGTTAATTGGGCCCGACGTAGGCGGCGCCCTTCTTTTTTTTTATAACGTAGAGCTCGTATTTAGAACTCTATTATTATTTATAATGCAAGTTTTCTATGAGTCTGGCCCGACGTAGAGGGCGCCCTTCTCTTTCTAAGTACAGAGCCATATATATATATATATATATATATATATATATATATATATATATATCTTCCTTAATTATAAATTTAAAGCATTCATCAATTGCATTATTACACTGTTTAAGTTCATCATTAAAATTTTATTTTTATTTTCTCATTCGCCTACTTGCGTTCGGAAAAGTATTTAAGCTAAATAAGAAAAAAAAAATTCGCCTTTTTTGACCTTTAAAAGTTGTTTGCTAAACAATATTAGAAAATGATTCTTCGTAATTTCAATTGTTTGCACAGCCTGTATAAATACGAATGACAATGAAATAAAGGTGATGTTTTATAATCTTAAAAATGATTTGCTGTTTCTTGCATACTATTAATTATATAATTACTATAACTTTATTTTGGAAAAGACGCTTTTAAAACAGCGGACACGCTCTTGCAGTGTGTTCATAAAAGTAACATACTGTGCAGCCATAATACAATATTAAAACGAGACGAGACTTTATTACGATAAAATGTACGTTACACAATTACACAAGTTGAATATATCACAGGTCATGTAAGTACCGTTACGATTTTAATCGTGCGGGAAATATCCTCAAGGTCCGATTCGATTTCGAATTATGAAAAGTGTAGGCTGTGGCACCGAGACCTCTGGTGATTAATGCCCAAAATTGTTTACGAAAACGTAATGCAATAATAGCATATTGACTAGGCCTACTATTGTATAATTTCGGAAAATATTTCAGCAGCTCCAAATCTCTTTCCTAATCTTTCTTCTTCCTTTATTCTTTCATAATGTTTGCGTTTTATTTATATTTTTCATAATTTAATGCACTCACATATAGTAACTTGTTTAGGCCTAGTCTAGGCTAGAACTCGTCTATGCCTGTTAAATAATAATATACAATTTTAATAGAATTTAACATGGACATAGTAATTCACAATTAAACAATACATTACATTTAAATGTAAAACGTTAACGAATAAATAACAATAATTAAAACGTGTACATAGTATCACTACTACAATAATAAAATTAATATTTTCTAATTCGAAAACTTGGAAGCAAAAAAAAAATTAGGCTAGGCTTATGCTCAAGAAAATGGGTTAATGCTTTCTCAACTTCCCTTTATTGACGTTCATCAAAACACAGTGATATCATGGTCAAATTGTTTTGTTTATTATGGTATTATCTCACTTCTTAAATACTGCGTTCAAGAGATATACTTTAACATATCTGTCACTGTTAACATGTAACACGCTTTCTCCAATATAAACTTCTTCTATGAATGGAATGACCTGTACGAAACACGAACTCCTGTAAACCAAATCCAGTACCGTTACGATTTTAATCGTGCGAAAAATATTCTTAAGAGCCCAGATACAGATTTGTTTTGAAATTTTGACATTCTATGCCTATTTACTGTAATAAGAATGAGAAAATTTACTTGACCGTTTTCAAGAGGGGAAAACGTTGAATTTTGAAGAACTTAAAAGTTACCGTATTAAAAGACACCGCAGAAGTCAGGAAAACTCATTTCCCGCCATCTAGGGATCAACATTTTCCCGGACCCCCTTTCATTTTGTGGGTTTGGAAACATTCTGACCCCCACCCCCACCTAAAAGTTAACCCAGATCCGCCCCTGTGTTTTGCTTTATTATCAATTGTCTCACAGAAGTCAGTGCAAGTAGGTATTAGGCCATGGGGTGAAGCTCAAAAGACGTCTAGAAAACGAATTCCGTTCCGATTTTTTCATTATAAAAAATTTAGGCCTACAATAGTTAAGTAATATGTCTTGAAACAAATATAAAAAGTTCGACCAAAATATCTTCTGCAATTTTAAGAAAATTACCGTTTTATTACGTTCCTAGGCTGCTGGTCGTCGGAAAACAGACCGCGATACAGCGGTGTAGAAGCACGTCGCGATCATACCATGAGCTGTCCATTTGCGTCAACTCGCATGAAATCGCGTCATTTTAGTCAAATCGTGCCAAGTAATGTCGGATTGCGTCAGTACACATCAATTCGCGTCAACTTACAGCATAATTATTAATGAGAAATTTCAACAAAAAAACTTATTTTATTATTGTAATTGCAATTCTTTGATATTCTTTTCAAAACAATAATTGTGTAACAATTTAAAGAAAATGTATTAGTATTTTGACTTCTTTTGACTCCTGTGGTCTTCCTTTTGACAATGTGTCTGCATGTTCCCTGTATGTGTACTAAAGTACACACTTCATTCTTCTTACAGTATTTTTGCATTCATATTCCTTTTTTTAAATTATTGTATTTATTTTACTTTCAAATTGTAATAAAGGATTAAATGTGGGGAAATTTAAACTTAATACATTGTTATGGTGTGCATGGATGTATATTTGTTTTGTATACTCCGGTTGACACATTTTATTAAATAGAAATTGAAATTTAATACTGTAATATGAAAAATTCATATTTATTTCTCAAATATTCTGAGAGCTTATACAATATATAACTCTATATTTATGTACTGTACACGTGTTATACATCTTAATAAAAGCTTCTTGCGCTCAAAGTGAGTCTGTTACTTTTTAAATTTTCTATATAATACTTAATAAATAAATACAGTGAAGCGTTTCACAGTCCTTTGTCATTGTGTGATTATTCTCATGGTTCTAAAGTTCTCAAGGGTTACACCGTTACATTATACGGTACTTTTTTTAACTTTTGTACATCATACATAATGAATAAAAATAGATAATGCCTTACATACTCCTGTGTCATTGTGTGTTTAGCCTCATGGTTCTATGTTCTTACATTCTCATGGGTTACACCATTACCTTATAATTTTTAAAAATTTTCTATAATATACATGTACAAAATGAATAAAAATAGATAATGCTTTACGTACTCCTGTGTCACTGTGTGTTAAATCTCATGGTTCCAAAGTTCTTACATTCTCATGGGCTACACCGTTACATTATACTTTTTAAAGTTTTCTTTATTATACCTGTACAAAATAAATAAAAATAGATAATGCTTTACATACTCCTGTGTCACTGTGTGTTAAGTCTCATGGTTCTGAAGTTCTTACACTTTCAAGGGTCACACGGTTACGTTACCTTTTTTAAATTTTCTATATTATACATAATAATGATGAAATAAGAAACACATCAAATCTCAATCAAACAAATCATCTATGTAAATTTCATCTAGGTATTCATCGTCTGCAAATTGAGCATCTTCATTCATGGTGTCTTTATCATCTCTGTGACAGTTTGTACATTGACAAAGATCGGAGCATTTCATGTTCATTTTATTGCAATGACATCTGCCTTGATTGCACCCGGTCTTACAACCGCATTTGATGATCTCCATTAAACTATGCCTACTATATTATCT
>NW_022712600.1:34048-45139 GCF_011630105.1 Anneissia japonica
AAACGTGTACATAGTATCTATCACTACTACAATAACAAAATTAATATTTTTCAATCTTATAATCAATTTTATATAGCCGGAGTTAGGCCTAGTTTCGACCTAGGCAAACCTTTACTAAAAAGGTACAATTTCTCCATCAAAAGGCTTTTTCTATGAATGCAATGACCTGTTCGAAGCACGAACTCCTGTAGACCAAACCCAGTACCGTTACGATTTTCAATCGTACGGGAAATCCACTCACGAAGCTAAGTGGGGTAGGCCTAGGCCGGGGCCTGCACAGTCAGCACCATTTTTTAAGGAATAGTTTTAATACATTGTACAATGTGTCTGGGTAAGGTACTGACGGGACTACACTACACTTGGTAATGATAATTTATCATTGCTATCGATTTCGTGTCGATGTAACGACGATAGCAAACATCCTCGTAATCGTATGTCTTTCCCTCATCCATTCCAAGAGGCACATCCATTCCTAGTCTAGTTAAGACACAAGTTTGTCAGCTATAGTTCGGTTATGACTGTCTAAAACTATCCATAATTTGTTACAAGTAACAATATTCAAGAATCTGGTTGCTGTAACTAGAATTGGAGTTTCATTAGCAATTTCTTCGCGGTGAAAACAACACTTTGTATTACAACACCGGCACACTGTCCGCCGCTAGTCGCCATGTTGTTGTTTACTGTTGTTGGCTGTAGCACAACACGTGAAGTTATTGTAACAAAATCAATTTAATAGTAGTCTAAAAAATATTATTCTGTAATTAAAATACACATTATATCTAATTATAATTTTTAAATTTGTTTTTAAAGCAGTAATACGAAGTTCGCAAATAATAAACTACGTATCAAAAATACAATATTCGAACGAGTACAGTGACGTTTACAAAATGTCGTGTGCTAAATCTAGCGCAAAGAACTTTCAATTTCGTAAGTTTAAACGTCATTTTCTCGTATTTGCAGAAGTTCTGACGGTCGAACTTTTTTTTGGTGCTTAAAATATTATTATAATAATTATCATAATGAGTGAAAGTATTAGGAAAATAGACACCGCAGAAGTCAGGAAAACTCATTTCCCGCCATCTAGGGATCAACATTTTCCCGGACCCCCTTTCATTTTGTGGGTTTGGAAACATTCTGACCCCCACCCCCACCTAAAATTTAACCCAGATCCGCCCCTGTGTTTTGCTTTATTATCAATTGTCTCACAGAAGTCAGTGCCAGTAGGTATCACTATACCGGTACCTATGTCACGTAAAGAAATCTCGAACACAGCCTAGTTTTTATTTACAGGTATTTATTTATTTATTTATTTATTATTATTATTATTATTATTATTATTATTATTATTATTATTATTGTTATTATTATTATTATTATTATTATTATTCTTATTATTATTATTATTATTATTATTATTATTATAAAGAAATGGAGAAAAAAGAAAATTATATTCAAATTTAAAGCTATGCTTCGGCGGAAAATTATTTTTGTAGTGTTGTAGAAATGATTTTTCGAAGACACGAAAAGCATAATTGACCAAGCACTCGGAAGCGGCTGATAAGATACAGATTTTTGATTATTTAAAAATGGGGGAAAGAGGGAGGTACGGACCTTTTCCTTACAACTTTTAAATATTAAAAAACCTGAATCTCACTAACCGCTTTCGATTTTTTCGTCGAAAATGCTTTTTTGTGTCTTAAAAAAATTAGTTCTAAAACATGTATAAAAACAAAGAAATTTCCTCCTAAAGAGCCTGGCATATACCTTATATACGGATTTTAATTAAATTTTGATATACATTTTTAATCAATTTTTACTGGTCGCCACATATCATTTATTTGCAAAAATAACAGGAGCTATTAAGGGTCTATGGCAGGATTGCCTAATAAGAATGCATGTCATCGAGGGGGCTCTCTCGGTCTATCGGCGAGGATTAAAGAACTGCTTAAAAAGAGTAAATAATTACAGTAGGCCTATTTATAATATGAAATTGGATATAAAGTAGTGAAATCATTAAAAAGAAATCTATAAATATAGTTACATGGAATTCGACTGCTAAAAAGATTAAATGGCATTAAACTATACAGGAGGCCGCTAACTGTAGTTACACAATATTATACACAGGAACGCAAATCACGTTATAGACACAGAACGCGCATCGCGTTTGACAAAAAATGGCTTCTGAATTCTCAATGTCGCAACTCTCTCTATCTTTGGCTCTGGCTAAGTACAAAGCCATATATATAAAGAAATTTCCGCTCCTCGGTTTGCGAAAGTCACGTGGTACACACCGTTCATTTTTTTGTGTCCAAATCTTCCCGATGAACACATATTATATATAAAGTATATGAGTTAGGTATATTACATAGTAGCGCATCGCGGTGTACAATTTTTTAATTGAGAATTGACAATTAAATACGCAAAGTTTGGAAGCAAAAAGTATAAAACTGCAAGAGGTCCCACTGCCATGATTTTGTATGCAGGCAATGGAACATTAAAAAAGTACCGTACTACCACAAAATAGGGGGCGCCCTATTCGAGTTCGAATAGAGTTAAAAACTCGAATATGCACGTCATGCAGCACGCGTTCTGTTACGGCCACGCCCCTTTTGGGTAGTACTTTTTGAAATAGGATTGCGTTCCAAAGAATATCCGGCAGGCAATTTTTTTTCCGTACGAAACATTTGCATGAAACTTCACTCGGGCCATCTCGGATTGACTCGAGTGAGTACGATACGAGGAAAAAGAGCAGACACTTCGCAATGTCGTGACGCTCGAGTTTTACTATTATTGCTCTTTCTATGTTTACCTACGGTAGGCCTATGAAATCTCACGGACTTATGGGATGTACGTGTGTAACTAACTGTGACCTTGCTGTGACCTTCTTGGATGTTATTAAATGTTGGTATATTATCTACA
Source organism: Anneissia japonica (assembly GCF_011630105.1). Lineage (NCBI taxonomy): Eukaryota > Metazoa > Echinodermata > Crinoidea > Comatulida > Comatulidae > Anneissia > Anneissia japonica. The sequence continues at coordinate 36,968 of NW_022712600.1, forward strand.
ATAACTACCTCCTCTTATAAAGTGTAGATAGGTACATAATACCAAAGGCTAGAGAGAAAGAGGCCTAAGGCTGAGGTCTTACCTAGGCCCCTCCTTAAACTAGTCCTAGGGTCATAGGCTGACACCAACATACTGACATTGACTGAAATTTTGGAGAAAAAAAAACTGACATTGACTGAAATTTTGGGGGAAAAAAAAGGACAAAATTAAAGCATGAAATGAAAAATAGAGCGCATATGAGAAATATTATTAAATAAATAATATACCATTCCGGCGTTATTGAACCTGTTCAAACTATCATTTTAATGTAATTAATGTTAAATAATAATAATAATCATTTCAGCATTAATTACTTTGGCCTAAGCTTGTAATGAAGAACCTACAGATACCGTACTATTTACAGGCCTATAAAATAATAATCGCTCAAGGGGAACATCTTTTTTGTTACTTCCCCTTAACGTTTTTTTAATTGTTCTCTAATTCCTCCATTGTCTAAGTTCCCTTTAAGGTACAGGTAATAATAATAATTAATAATAATAATTTAATAATAATAATAATAATAATAATAATAATTTCAGCATTAATTACCTTGGCTTAAGGCTTGTAATGAAGAACCTACAGATACTATTTACTAGGCCTATAAATAATAACTAGCCCAAGGAGACCTTTTTTGTTATTTCCCTTAACGTCGTTTTTTAAAATTATTCTCTAATTCCTCCATTGTCTAAGTTCCCCTTAAGTACAGGTAATAATAATAATTAATAATAATAATAATAATAATAATAATTTCGGCATTACATGTAATTAACTTGGTCTAGTCTTGTAATCAAGAACCTGCCGATTACTATGCCTAATATTAATAACTAGCTCAATTTTTACATTTATTTGGTGCTGCCATTTTGGCAGGTCTTATGGCATCCAGTATTTTAGAGCTCCCTATTCTCAGCTCTTATAACTGTTACCCTGTTTCATCTGATGAAAAAAAAACGCGCTTTTCCTTACTCTTCGTGCTTTTCCCAGAAAGTATTTTTAGTATTAGTAGACCTAGGTAATTATGCAAAACCCAGGCCTAACTAAAAAATTAAAATTGTCATAGTATGTAACTCAAGTTAAAATAACACTTTTCATTACTCGTGCAGCTTAATCATTATTATATGTCATTTTAAACGACCCATTGGTATTAACATGGTGACATCAATGTATTTTAAAAATTAGATAGCGACGTTCTCTCAAAAGTTGTTTTGTAGACGTTTATCTGTTGATGACCTTTTGACCTCCTGAATTCTGCAATGAGATTTTCGGGTCGATTCAGCCGAGACGGCCCGAGTGGAGTTTCATGTAAATGTTTCGTACAGAAAAAAAAATCGCATCCGGCAGTGCGGCAGTGGGACCTCTTGAGGTTTTATGCTGCGTTCATTAGAACTTGTGAAGTCGGTGTTCACAACTTGTAACATGTGAGAACACGAGAAGAGTGCATTCATTTGATAAACGCTAAAATGGCTGCTGTCACTTTTACAATGTGTTCGAAAATAAAACATACAAAACAACTTTTTTTTAAATCTGAAATAATATTACTTAAACAAAAAAATCCAATAAATATGTTGGGTTGCAAATAAAACCTACAAACAAATCTCTTTTTTTATCTGAAATAATATTACTTAATAAACAAATTGCAATAAATGCTCGTTGTGCATAGTTTATGTTACATCCGCCATTTTCCACACTACTTGTGCAAATCGAGAAGAGAATTCTACTCGAGTTCACAACTTGTGTTTACCAGTTCACCAACGAGATGAACGCGTTTCACAAGTTGTGAACTGGGAAACACCGACTTCACAAGTTCTAATGAACGTAAGAGGTGCCCCATTGTTTGTATTCCCACCATGCATTTCGGTGGAACACTTTTTTCTGTAGCATGGAGAACTCTATCTTATACTTCTATTATCTTTGCGCGCACGCACAGCTGTTTAAGGAGGAAACCCTACCCTAATATTTTAATTAATATTCTTCCTTAATTACTTATCTAATTGACTCAATTTTCCAGATATTCTAGACAGTAAGACAACTTAAATTATTCACAAATTTAAAAAAAAACAAAAAAAAACCATTTTTCCACATTCGCCACGACGTTATTCAAGAGACGACATGCTGCATAAGCAGAATATGATCCTTGATTCATGTTAAAGGCATGCATTGCCTACGTTTTGACAGATATGCTACTGTAGGTGAAGGGTTTTCTAAAAATGTGATGACGTATCTATATTCGTTATCTTTTTCGTAAGCTTGTGAAGACTCCCTATTACATATGTTTCAGTGTATACAATTAGTATGTAAAAATTAAAATTATTATTTTTTTTTTAAAATCTAAATAGCAAAACGCTTCATGAAGCCATCGCTTCTAAAAACTGGTCAACAGTACGTCAGCTTGTCGAATCGCTAAATATAAAATATGAGGTAAGTCAGTGTAATACTATGCAACAATAGTAGGAACAACAATTATGGTACATTGCCCATTTTTGTGACGTTTAATGTGATGCCAAATTGTAGGTGTTTCTAACTGCGTTCGAGAAGGTGAACTATACAACTAACCATTAATTGAAGACCTCGAGTCTCTCAACTGGTATGAAATATTAAAGGTTATAACCTGAAAAACCGCAAACAGTTATAGGCTTAAGTATTGTAGGCTCCAACTATTCAGTTGGTGACTTTTAACTCAAATGACTATTATCTTGTCTCCTGGCACGGCTTATATAGCATAATATGTTTGATAGTGCGTTCAGAATGGTTTTAATGTTGAAAACAAATTTTGTTAAATATATTCACCAAAGAAATGTTGAAATATTACATTTTAATGATCGATATCAATAATTTGTGCCAAATTATTATTTTCTACACAGTAATAATCAATTTAAAAATCATATAGTAGAACTTCACAGAAAACAATTACTTTCCATACTTAATCAAATGTAATTTTTAAAAAAATCATCCAAATGTTATATCATATTTTGTGTAATAACATACGTCACATTTGCACAGACGTGACATAATAATGTTGTCACAGACGTGACATCATTAAACACATATTTTACTATCAGCACTACCAAATGAGCATTTTTGGTAATTCATATATAATAAAATCATGGTTCAGTTCAGTTTCTCTTATGTTGTAAACAATGGCTTTAATTTTTATCAAGATAACCTTACTTTAACATAATTAAACCATAAAAAATATTTAGAACATTTGAAGTCATCAACATTGGTCATTTTTGCAAGCGCCATCTGACTATTCTGAAGTTTTAAATACTTATAGTGATCTTGATCTCATTAGATCAAGTTAAATTTATTATAGACAAATAACTATACTGTAGATGGTACATCTATGATTGGAATTCATGGGACTACTCATGTTGATACAATTGATATAAAAAAAACCAGTATAAACCAATATTTGTTTAACGATGACTGTAATTATTGTGCCAATAACTTTTGTGTAACTGGTAATTCTCTTTATTTTGATATATATTCTGAATATATGCTCAAATAAGTCATGGAATACCAATTTTCAAGAATATAGCATTCATCATTCTAAATTTATAAGCTTCTAAAATTAGTACATACTCAAATTTATGTTTGTATACTAGAGACACGCCCACTTTTGTTGGCGTCCCCATCTTGTGAACGAATAAAGACATTGGTATAATTTTGACTGTGTGTTCGTTTTAACCACAATAGATTGTTCTGAGATTCTTGTTATTAGATTTTGTAATTTTTTTTGGGGAACTTTTAACCATGTAGCAGTGTAACTATCACGTCTGTTACACCCATGTCACGTCTGTTACAGTTAATAAAATTGCAATTAAATTAACAATGATAAAAAAGACTATTAAAAATGTTGAATTGATCTATTTTGTTATAAATAAGCTAATGTTTAAAATTTAAATAAATAAATAAAACATATAAAAAAAGAAAAAAAAAATATCTTGTGTTGGCCACGTTGCGATCAAACCTCATCACCCCCCCCCCCCACTCCGCCCCAAAAAAAAACAAAAAAAAAAAAAACGCGTAGGTCGGTAGGAATTTTTTTTTTCTTACCAATAATGTGTTAGTGCATAAAAAAGGAAAATACTCAACAATACAACAAAGGCCATTTTTAAATCTATGTTTAAAACCGTCGCATCACCTACCGTCTAGCATGATAGGCCTATTCAAGCTCATACGGATTCGTGTTTTACGGGTTCAGTTTTTGTGTGGGCCTTGTATTTGAATCAATGAAATAATAAAACAAGCGAATGATAGTATAGATTCTTGAGTTTAATACATTTGCTGTTAGTCTGAAAATACAAAATATTATAGGCCTAATACCTCATACATAGATTCTAGGTATCATTGTTTAAGAAGCGGGGCAATAGAAAGTACTATTCCCCTCAAAAAGTACTATTCTCCTCAAAAATAGTACTTTTTTAAAACTTGTTGAGATGTGCAAACCAGGGTTGCCAGATATTCCACAGGCTTCACTGCCAAACACACGCCATCTCACGACCAAATTTGGCCAAACATTTTTTCGATATCTGCCAAAATTCGGCCAGATTTTAATCGGATTCGAAGACAACATTGGGTACATAATATTCATTTAAATTTCCAAAATTACACGAAAATCAACTGTCATTTGTTTGAAATTGAAGAAATTTTAATTATCATTTAAAAATGATATACACAGAACAATGTTTTAACATTGTTCTGTGAACAGTGAAAGATTAAAATTTTTCACTGTTTTTGTTGTTATAATTAATCACCATAATTAAATGCCCAGCTACATCATAATATCAAATATGTTCTATAATTAGTTTCTAGCATGTAGACCTATTTAAAGTCACATTATTAAGATCGATGTAAATTTGATTTAAATAACGTAGTGGATCTATAGCAATAATAAGGGCCTGTTATGGAATCTTCAATGACAAATCCGTGGGTCTCTTTAATTAGATTGAAAGTTGCATTAGTAGTAGTATGGTAACACAAACCGGTGTTAAGACCAGGAGTGGCGCCAGCGGGGGATGGGGCAGGGTCCCTGTCGGAGAGAGCTGCCCCTTCCCCCCATTCGGGGAGAAAAACCACAATTCGTCGGGGAGGAGAAACAAAAATTAGGTTTCTTTTGCACATGGACTCTACAATCCTCTAACTTGTCAAAATTTCCAATGGCTTTGCCCCTGGACTACTTTCGCAACATTTTAAGCGACACTCTACCAAGCCCAATTTGCTCTCGTCTGGGAAATTTCCTCCTCGTCGGGGGCATCGCTTACCCGTCGGGGACCTCGGACCCCACCCCTACCCCCCTTCCCCGTCGGGAAATCCTGGAGCCACCCCTGGTTAAGACAAACCTTAATAAATAAAACTTAATAAATACTTTTTATCTAAACTTTGTAAATTCGAATGTTATTATTTGTTTCATTCAATTCTCAACTAAAAGAGATAGACACCTCCACTACAGTAGGTTCGAACATTAAAGAACACATTACTATAAAACAATAAAATGTCTTCATAAAGTTTTCAACGAGGATGAACTTCATAAAAAAAAATATAAATTTCATCGGAACATTTTAAATATTAAATGTAACTACTAATCTTTTAAATAAACTCTCTTACGTCAACTCTGACAAATGGGGACATACTGTACATTAAGTGTTCAGTGCTAGTTCGAACCAGAGTACGACTACGAACGTAAAGGTATACAATTAGAATCAAAGCTTTTGTACAAAACAACATATCCAAAACAAGTCTACAGTACTTCATATTAGGCCTATATAAAAAAAATGTAAACTTTTCACAAAATTCGGCCAAATATAGTTCGGCCGTGACTTTTCCAACGTATACTTTTCCAACGCTCATTTTTATACGGGCAGACTTGAGGAATCTGACCATCAAAAAGGGTTCGTATACTTTATGTGCACATGTCAATTGTGTACACTGGGCCTATGGTTTATAGTCCTTATCCGGGAAGACTTGCTCCACCCAGAGCATAGGCGAGCGTGTATTTGAATCAAAGCAAAATTAAACAGGTGATTGCTTTGATACTGTGAAGTCATTTACCTATTATTAATAGGTGCATGGTGAAGTGATGCATTTACTGCGAGCCTGCAAATACAATACTAAATGAGCATATTGTTCAATTAAGGTTTTATTGAAATTCCACTATGTAAGCTAAGAAACCTAATTATACACAGGGGCATTGGTTCTACCCCCTCTCCCCGGTAATTTCTTTCCCCTCACTTTCCCTTCCCCCAGATTTCAGACGCTGGCGCGGCCACTGTGCGTTCGTAATAAACAAGTTGCATAAAGTAAATATCACCTTCTTTTATGTTTACATTGAAATATTTGTTCACGATAAAATAAAACTGGATGTTGATATACCGGTAACAGACTGAATGAAGGCTCTAATCTTGCGTATAATACTTGCATATATGTGTGCTCATAAAAGACCATTCTGTTCTCTGTACCCTTTGTTTAATGCCCATCTAATTTTGACTATAATATTATAAAATAAAAGAGCCTCACTGTGGCGAATGCAGGATTGGCGGTAGGGGTGCGTGAGAGTTCTCTGTTTCAAATGCACTGTTGTTCCATAATAAAATGAAATTGGAGAGTTCTAAGGAATAAACCAAAATTTAATGAGTAGTCTTTTTCTACAGGCAAAAATTAATGAAATTTAATAATTAAAATGCATAGATTCAGTAGTATATCCGGGTTTTTAACATTATGTTCCAGTATGATGGTTTTAAAATTAAAGGTAATATTGGTTCCTGTTAAAGCTTCCCACCAGAATTTAAAAGTATCCCACATATAATTTATAAGATTACATTCCCATAATAAATGTTTCATAGTTTCAATTTCCATTTTGCAATAGGAACAAAGATTCGACTCAATAATATTAATTTTAAATAACTTATAATTAGTCATTAAACAATTTGTTTAGATTTTATATTGAAACACATGTAATCTAACTACTCGTGTGCACTGAAAGGACAAAGCGTAAATACTTGGCCACAAGTCATCATCTATACCAAATTCCGTATTAAATTGATTTCTTGTTCTTGGGGGTTCTACCTTTCGCAGATGAGCATATTATAGGTACATAAAAAGAAAATGACAATAACATATACAATCCTAATATGCACAAAAAAAAAAAAAGTCAGCATAGGTACTGTAGGTACACAGAAGACTATAGAAAAAAAAATTAATTAAACGTTTCTCTTGTTTACTATACCTGTTGCCATTATAATATGTTTCATGATGCAGTTACTAGATCTAACATTCATATAACACTATGCTTATACAGTAGGGATATTGAGGGATGAAAGTAGCAACATGAGGACGTAACTCGAAAAATATAGGCCTAAAGTCATATTACTACCTAAAAATGGAAAATTAGAATAACATTTGGGCATGATCATCTAAAAGGCTAGGTAGGCATAACATCATACCTAGGCCAGATTAGGCACAATAAGAATAGTAATAATAATAAAAGCAGAGCAGATCCAGAATTGTTCAAACGATAGTGTGAGGAGGTGGGGACAATAATCTCAGAATAGGTAAGTTAGTAGCACATAACATTGATTCGCGTTGAAAATTTTAAAATTTAGTGGCAAATGCGTTTCTATTCCATTGTACCATTCTCTAGCTGATAAGTAATGCCTTACTTGAATGGCTATCGGCAGAGGGGTTGTAAGGTATTATATTGAATATCTGACCAAAACCTTACCAAAACAATTAATATCATATCTTCGTAAGTACTTGGCCAATTTTAACGGGGTAGGCGTGAACATGTTCAAAATCATGAAATACAACATTATTTGTAGCCCACTATATGATTTATGTCATAACAATATAAAATAAATATGTATCAGTCAAGATCTGTTAATGTAATAAGTGTGAAAATCTAAGAGATTAATCTTTAGATAAAGGCTAATATCCTCTTTTTTCCATTTAGCCATGTATCTCGACCTGCTATATTCCAAACACCACACAAATGCAGATGAGCGACGATAAAGACGGAATTCGTGAAAAAGACAAATTTTATAAAACTTACTTTTAGTTCTCAATGTTATAATGTGTTGCATGATTATGTTAAAATAACATCCTGTTGAATTAGTTTAGCTTGGCATATTGTATTATTTC
>NW_022712600.1:45180-48603 GCF_011630105.1 Anneissia japonica
GACAGTATATGAAAACGGAGCCGCCAACGTCTCGCAACTCACTGGTTACAAATAGAGCATGGCGCAGCCGAGTGTACTGTATAATGTAAACATTGAAATAGTTTTTTAAGACTTTGACTTGACTTTATGTCTGTGATAACATTGATGGAGTACTATCGCTTAATCGATTGTAAGTCTAACCATTTTAATTTATTCACTTTTTATTTTCATTTTATTTTACTTTTTATTTTTCATTAGTAGGGGTGATTTATACACGAACGGATACTGGATAAAGGCAACTTCAACCGTTGATTTACGTTTGGACCAATTTCCGCCTCATTTTTGCTATGCGAGTGCTCTATCTTGTATTTCTAGTATCTTTGACTTTCAGAACATTGTTTCAACTGTCACACAATATCAGGACTTCTTGCCTTGTCCCTTTTTAACACTATAGACGCTTAATTGTAGTTAAACTTTATTTTATTGTTATATATACTGTTAAAGAATTTTATGGTAAGATATATTTATTTTTCATATAACCTTTGCTTTATAATTACTAACTTTATAAACTACACTAACAAACCTTTTTTCATATAAAGTAATTTTGGAAATCACGTCAGGTGAGTGTTCGATGTCTGAATGAAACGTGTAGGCTGCCGGCACCTTAACCTCTGATGATTACTATAGTGCCAACAGATTTTCACAAACATGTGATGCACAAATGACAAAATGATTATTATATAAGTATATCATAATTACCAACAGAATACACATACATTTTTATTTAATTTTTAAATACAGTTTTTTTTACATTTATGGGCTAGTCTCTGTATACTTGTTCTATGTTAACATATAATTCAACCTTTGTCCAATTTAAAGTTATGTTCTGGTCTCTAGTTTAAAGCCACATGAAATAGGCTTATCTGCGCTTATGAATGGATACCTTGTTCGAAGCAAAAAATCAAGTTGTATTTACCTAGTACCTTTCGTTTTATTTCTTTTATATTGTCAAATAATTAAAAACTTTTTACCTCTACGGTATACAACTCGTTTTGATCCCTTATCACTTCCTGTATCATGTATTTAATTTAAATGTAATTTACATATTTCTTGCACTGTATGTATTGTTTTATATATTACAGTTGTCTTGTTTTTTTAAAAAATCTGTATGTATAGCTTGTGTATTCCTAGCGCTGGAATACAAATTTACAAATTTCATGTACTATGTTGTATATGACAGCAATTGGCCGGGAATTTTTAATCTTACTAATGATTGAACATAAATCTGTCAAGTTTTCAAATGTAAGCATTTATCTATTTCACTCTGCCTCATTCAATACTTTTTAGATAGGCCTATTCCTTATAAATATGGCCTTGTTTTAACGGATTAATTGTGTCTAATGACAACTTTGTTTGTTTTTATTCTTTTTAAATCAATTTAGTTTGGTGGTATCAGTCTGAACCAAGGCATTCCAAGAGATTTGGTAACAGATATTGTAAGAAAAATCTCAACGTCGGCCATTGATGCTCAAGATGACGTACGTAAAAAATTGTTGTGCCCTTGAATGGGGAAATAAAATCGAGTTCGTCGGTCGGATTTTTTAAATTTTATTTTAATTATTATTTTTTTTTGAGGGGGGGGGGAGGGGGTGGGTATTTTTAGTAATAGTCCTACAGGTACCTGAGATAGGAAAGACTTCAAATTGACCAGGGTCCCTATTTATGAAAACACCAAGCCTAGGCCTCGTAGGCACCACAATAGAACGATGGCAAGCTTGTCAAACAAAAAAATATAATGACGGAATAAATATTAACCAAGTGTACATTGAAATAAATTTATCAAAAATATATCAGTTTAAAAAAAAGATTTATTTGGTTTCAAAACGTAAAATAATTTGTGTATCCCCGATCCACACGATCATGCATGGGCGCAGGTCGAGCAAAACCATACTATAGCTATGGACAATTTTCAAACAAGCGCCCTCTGTGTAATACAATCGAAATAAACTTAAATACAGGTAATTAAAAAAATAGAAAAAATATTTTGTATGGTTGGCATAAACCGTAACGGAGCCTAAAATGTTTCTGTACCGGCTTTAAAGTGATGGCTAGACCAAAGCCTGTTTTTATTTGTCCAATGGCAATACAGTATACCGTAAGGTAATGAATACGATTTTTGATTCAAGCAACCACTTGCTAATTTGTACAGTTCAGTAAGTAGTAAAGAACGGGCTAGGGCCTAGGCCTAGAACTCTGGTCTGGTTTGACAGCTCAGCGCGGCGAGAGATCTGATGTTTCGTGCATACATTTTCGTCGTCGGGTCTCTCGGTTTTCAAAATCATACCTTCAATTTTACCGATTTTGCGCATGCAGCTATGGCCAGATTTTGATAAAAATATTTCTGTTTTTAGATATTATGTTCAGGGCCTAAATGTTAATAATTTCGGAAGTATATTTCTCAAATTTGTACTTGATTCAGCAAGGAATATGTCAGCGAAAGGAATAAAGACCTTCACCTTTTTGACATCTTTATTTAAACAAAATTAAAATAAATAAATGAATAAATAAAAAATTTGTTGGGAAATTTTTTGGTCGTTCGGGAGGGCAACACAACTTGTATGTTCGCTTACATTACTATAAATATCCATCACATTATGATACACATTTTGGCAAAGACTTATAATAATACAAATCATTGAATATTCACATTTGTTTAAAATTCTGTCCACACTATCAAATTTTATATGTGAAAAATGTGTGTGATATTCCCAAGTATGGGTATAGAGATGTCATATTATATACCTTGTGTTGGGAGTGCTATTTTATATTTTTTGAAATATGACGTTCCTACGTAAGTCCGCATTGAATGTATTTATACTTGTATTACTTCCATCTGTATTAGATGCCATAAGAGTGCTAAGTGATTATAAAGAAAACGTGCTCACTTATTCTCCATTTTTATGTATATTGCTATAATTTGTAGTATGGGTCAACGGCATTGTACAGAAGTGCTTTCCATGGTCATATTGATGTTTGCAAAATTCTAATTGAATCAGGAGCAAACAAGGATATTCAAAATGTAGTAAGTGTGATGTTTGTGACCATTTTGTTTCTGCTCTAATACATTTCTTAAAGTAAGTCTTATATATCTTGCTGATTGATCTATTAGTATCTATATTCTATTTGCATTAGCTCAACCCGCCCTCAATAAACTAACGTTACGTTATCTCACTATATTAATTGGATTAACACATTATCAAGGATAAGTACTGAGTGTTTAACACTGGTGTCCTTGGATTCAATTATGGGTAAACGGATTAGTTGCCTTTTTTATGAGGTTTTAATTGTTCTTTACCGCCGCAAGTGCGGTATTCTAACATTAGTTTAAGGAGGGCTGGTCGGCCTAATGTGATTTGATATGTAAAAACCATGGTATTTTTATTA
>NW_022712601.1:0-563 GCF_011630105.1 Anneissia japonica
TTGAAGAAACTCAATCGAAACGTTGAGACATTCTCAACCAACAACAGTTCTTTTCAGAACTATCTACGTGGTGTACCACAAGCATTAATATATATTATTACTTCGACATGCAAACCTTCAAACAATATTTTATATTTTTATTATTATAAATATATTATTTGGTGACACAGGCGGTGGAATATCAAGTTATGTGGAAACACCAGAAAAAGCTGGTCCGTCATTGGAAGAATGTTTCGACACAACAGCTCTGCATTCTGTTCCCAGGAAAGATCAAGAGGAAACACCTGTTTTCCTTGGTGCGACGGCAGGCATGCGATTACTAGAGTAAGAAACATTGATTTCTTGTTACAGAGCCTCCTCTTATAGTGCATGCCAATAGAGGGCAGTGTAACTCTTCAGTTGGCTATCATTATTTGATAATTATTGAGTGAGATCTAAACCATTTAGTTTGTTTCAGCAGTGACAAAGCCATTGATTCTAAGTCACACAGTAAGAAGGGTATCTCTACAGAGATCCAGCCATTGTTTCCCACAGCATTGTTGTTTTAATTATTTTTGCTTTTA
>NW_022712602.1:0-491 GCF_011630105.1 Anneissia japonica
ATTGGCACATTTCTTCCTTCGCTTTGGTTTTTCTCCAATAGGGTTACTGTCTCGGCTCACGGCTTTGTCTCTCAAGTCGGCTCTGCATGTCAATTTTTCTCCTACAAGAGGTTTCCATTGTAACTCCAGGCATCCATAATGACACAATAGTCTTCTGTATGGGTGTATCTTTTAATTTTCTTTAACACCGTGAAAACTATAACAAATGAAACAGTGATATACAGTAGGACAGCCGATAGACGATTTGTCCGTTATATCGCGATTTTTCGATCTTACTTCCACATTTGCTTTGCACAGCGCCACCTATCGTTTCAAAGCGTAACCACGTTTTAGCGTCGCTTAGCAAAATTGCATCAGCTCTAGTTATAGTTCTCATTAATAGATAAGGCCCGCCCATGGCTTCCTTATATGGTAAAAACATTTCCAAATAAGTCTAGTTTCGGAACCAATCGGAGTTGTTTGGGAAAACCCACGTTAACGCAAAGCATTTA
>NW_022712602.1:585-1527 GCF_011630105.1 Anneissia japonica
AGAGTCGGATTTGCGTCCCCGGGAATCAATATTTTTTTGAAGTGTTGATTTATCATGTTTAATCTTAGTTTAGTCAGGTAAGACCTGTCTCAAATCTGTTCAAAAATTTGTAATCATACTTATAGGCCTTAAAATTCTAGGCAATATTTTGAGCATGTGTGATCACGCGGTAGTCGTAGCTGAGTGACATTGACTGCAGCCGCGGGCCGCATGGTGGTGCGTCCATTGTTGTACTAGCCTAGGAGTAGGCGTATGACAGTGAAGTCAGACTGAGGCTTTGTTAGTTTAGGATAGACCATGTGTACTACTGTATTTATTTCCATCTAATTTCTATAATCATACTGATATTACCAGCCTAGCTAGCTAGCCAGGATTTATTTTAATGCTGTAATATAGGCATATGTGATGTCTATAATATTTGATGAAACATACACAATAGTACAAAGGATAGCGCCAGGCATAAGATTAGAAGACACAATAATACTACAGTACTTTTTTCTATTTATTAAAATTTGGCATGTTCATATACAAAAACGCATGAAAATGAAGTACAAAAAAAAAACAGGTTAGCGGAATACACAAAGAGAAATGGGCTTCTTAAGCCTGGCACCAAAGAGAATTTTCTCGAAACCGCTAACCTGTTTAAAAAAAAGACAAAAAAACAAGTCACTAGTGTAGTTTGTTTCACAAAATATTATTTCGGGCATTGTGACTGAGATACACTGATAAAGTTGCTGTCGCAAGCACAGTTTGATTCATGTTGTAATAATTTTAATTAATAACTCAAGCTTTAGTGTTAGTAAAAAATACCAAAAGCATACCAATCTCTATATTATTGAATACACTTTATGTAACCAATATATTTTATTTATTTTTAGGCACACCAATTTCAGATTCTGTACAGATTTGCAGACAATGACGGTTATGAACGTGCAATGTTAA
>NW_022712603.1:0-641 GCF_011630105.1 Anneissia japonica
TATTAGGCCTAATACATCGATCTACGTTATAGTATTATCACTATTATCGTCTAGGTTGGAATAATCGGGTAATAGCATGAATTGGTAGATTAGAAATACAAGATAGAGGCCCTCCACAGTCCGATAGAATATTGTGATTCGATGCTCCGCCATCCACTTCCTGTCTTGGATGCGTATAAACTTGGCTGGAGAAAGGCCAATAATATACAACTCCTGTCTGGATACCGGTATATATAACACATTCGAGTTATAGGCTTACATCCAAATAGGAAAACCGAATTAATTAATATTATTTACAGATTATTTAAAAATTCTCACCACAAGTAATTATTTCAATCAAATATGCAATCTTTTTCTCGCCGTAATGTAGGCCTACATTACTTTTGTGTGTGTGTTTAATGTTATGAGGTTACCAAACCAGAACCTTGTTCCTCCTTGGCTTCGCCCTTCTCCCTTATTTGTTTATGAGGAAATTAATATACTGTTATTGTCAAACTTTAACAATATAATTCATTTTTTTTACTATTGCTTATCGTACTTCGTAGACCTATATATTGACGTAAGTTATTAGTTTTCAATTAAAAAAATACTATTGTAGGATAAAAATGAAAATGATAAATATTTTACATATATATATATAT
>NW_022712604.1:0-1112 GCF_011630105.1 Anneissia japonica
AGAGTAACTACTTTTTGAATAGATTAATTAGGTAATGAAAATTATCTCATTATTCAACAGCCTCCGTATTCATTTATGTCTCACAATTACGTTAATAAAATTTTACTACAGATTTAGTTGAGTTAGCTACTTTAATCAAGTTTGATTATTTATTGGTAAAGGACAATTTCAGTACCCAACCCATTTTACAGATATAATGTCAAAAGAAGGCAAAAACCATCATTATAGAGTAGAAATTCTTTTGATTATAGTCACCCATGGGAATGTACACAATTTGTCTGCCATATTAGAATCAACAAAATACTGTAGTAGGAATGTCCAGAGGAGTGGACTTAAAGACCGAACTGTAGAGTAAATGAGTGAGGTCAAGCACTAGGCCTACAAAAAATACCAGTCCTTTCCTGTTGGTTTGGCTATAGTTACCACTTCACCACTTCAAAGAAGCACTTCAGCTAGCAACAACATTTTCATTATATTTAATTTGTATTATAGGCCTACAGTTTTGTTTTTAGAATCTTTGGATGCATTTTGACCCAAATAATACAAAATAAACTTAAATCTAAGTTGACTAAACTTTTACACATTTTCGGTCCTCCAATCTGGACCTCTTCAGACGTAGTCAGTGTGATATTAGAACTTTGTATTATTTCTTTAAATGTAAAATGCATTTAAACAAATAGTATTATAACATATAAACCCCGTATAGTTTGTCAAAAAAATGTTGGCTTAAGTATTTTTATTGCTTGAGATGACAAGAGAGAGCAGTCTGCACTAGGAAAACCAAATCAAATAAAATCATCAATATCATTTATTTTCCTCATTCTCATAGTAAAAAGAAAATAAATCACAAAAAATGTCTACTTCTCAATTTAACAAAAATTTACAAAATGGAATATATAATAGGTAAAAAAATAATAAATTATGTAAATAAAATTTCAAGAAGCATTAGATAACAAAATTCAAAAAAGTAGAAAAGGCCACAGCAAAGAGAAAGGAGAAGGCATCCTGCAAAAGGTTTATGTCAGACTCTTTTGATATTTTATCATACAGCTTAATGCATCTTCAAAGTAAAGGGTAGGCAAATCTCGATGGGAATAAAAGTTCCTTATCTT
>NW_022712605.1:0-2562 GCF_011630105.1 Anneissia japonica
AAAAATTACTACTTGTTTATGCCAATTTCTGACCTGAAAAATTCGTTGCAGGATTCTTTTATTTATTAATTAAAATATATTAAGAAATTGTAGTTATAGGTCACAATGTTTATATCAATATATTTATACATATATATATATAATTATCATTTTAACTATAATAAAAACTATAAACTAATTATTATATGTTTATCGTCGCTATTTCCTTGAACCGACAAATACGAAGATCGCGATTGAAAAATTACTACTTGTTTATGCCAATTTCTGACCTGAAAAATTCGTTGCAGGATTCTTTTATTTATTAATTAAAATATATTAAGAAATTGTAGTTATAGGTCACAATGTTTATATCAATCTATTAATTAATTAGTAATTAACTAATTTAAGATATTAATTAAGATTATATTAATTAAGATATATTCGTAAAGTTCTTGTGAAAGTTATTTACATAATTGCAGTTTATTTATACGGCATTTCGACGGATATTCGTCACCTCGTGTGAACCATCCTGAGCTCTGCTTACCAAAAATACATACGCGGTAATCGCGTGACAGTATTAGCATTTGCACACACGAAAACACTTTAGCGATGCTTTTGTTTTTGTTTTGTTTTACATTTAAACCCAGCGTTAGGCCTACTGAATTGTTTAAATGCTTTAATAATTGAAAACATAAATTATGTGGATTAAATTCTCGTGGAATTTACAATGAAACTTTATAATATAAATTATAAGATTATTTTTTAACAGAATAAAATAGGTAACATTTTATTTCAAAAAAAGATCTTACATCTATAGACGTAAGTTGATTTGATATGCTGAATCATTACTAATGGTATATACCTAATATATATTTCTATAAATTAATCAACAAAAATATCTCATTAATTACACTATCGCAAATAGGCCTATTGAAGTATTATTGAAGTATTATTTATTCTATATTAAAGCATTATTCGATCACCTTCATTATTATCATTATTATTATTATTATTATTATTATTATTATTATTATTTTATATAGTATTTATCAACCCTACTAACATTGAAAACATGAGTTGTGTGGATAAAATTATCATAGAAAATAAACTTGTAATTTATAAGATTATTTTTTAAAACAGAATAAATTAGATAACATCTTTATATTAAAAAACAGGTTTTGCATAGACGGATGGAGATTGGTATGGATATCCACAAAGTTGCAGCTGCGACAGCAAAAGGAAAAGAAAGTCTATGGGACAAAGAGCTGATGATCAAATCTGATGATTGATTTGATTGATTGATGGATGAATTGATTGGTAGATTGATTTATTAATGGATTGATATGCAGTGGTTGTAAAGCAGATGTAGAGTTGATGTAAAGTGACGATTTTATAGCTAAACTTAGTGCACTTGACTCCTAATCCAATGAACAATACAAATAAAGAAGTAAATCCATAGGTACAGATAAATTGTCTTTAGAAATTGTTTTTTCAAAGGATTTTTAGTTCCTATGCATGTAATGCAATAGGAACTATTGTAATCACTCTTGCTATTTCCTATGTTTTTTATTGTGTGTAGTTTGTATGTGTGTGTGTAGACATTTATGGAAATGCGCATGCGTCAAAGAAAAGTTTTCCGACATTTTGTTTTACCTCGCGATGCGAGTGTGAAGTTTCTGCAGAGTTCAATCAGGGCTCACGCTAACCGCTCGGCAAGTTGGCATGGATGGAACTATTTTGGTTTTACGGCAAAAAAAATCAACTGCTGTAGCATAGGTATTTTGAAGGCCTAAAATAAAACAAAAAGGTTTTAATACTTGCTGAAATACATCGTTTTTTCATTTAGATCTCCATTTTTCACTAACTCCATGCGACGTTTATTTCTGTTGTATGAGTATTCATATGAAGGTACTATATTCCCGACAGTTGGCTATGCAGCAATGTACCCTTTGAATGCAAATTGAAGACAAGTGAAGATATAAAGGCAGCCGACTGTCGGGTACATAACGACTAACTTTCCACAAAAACATTAGGCCTAATCTAGGCCTAGTTCAGTACAGTTAGTTACTGCGATACGAGGGTGGTAGATCGTTCAGTCAGTGATATCGTGTTATCGTCTAATACATTTTAATAATGTGTGTAAGATTTCAGAATGCACCGCGTGGGTCGCTTTCTTTGTTATGCGGTAGTAGTATGCGTAGCAGAGTGTCGGCAGCAATCTAAGCCTAGCCTAGGGCCTAGATAGTATACCTTCTTGATCATCGTAAAACCCACATCAATTGGGCCCAACTGATGTGGACGATCGGACCCAAGATAGCTTCAAATAAATTGTAGTCCTAGTAGGCCACTGCCACCACCCCCACTCCTGATATCGTTCCAAACTACTGTAAAATGAAATTACTATATACCTAGCTAGGCCTAGGCCCTATGCCTACGAAATTTGTTCAAAGAAATTTGCTAAAAATATTACTGTAATTTGCCTGTCGAATTACATTACTAAAATCACTATTTTGGACCATAAAGACTCCTACTGTAAGTTTGAAAGGCAAATGGGAAAAACCCATAAAACAGCAAACGGCCATA